>NC_141136.1:158571614-158895364 GCF_053477565.2 Lygodium microphyllum | reverse complement strand
TGAATCTCCTTGAAATTCTTCAATTTCAGTAGTTGGAATTCAATTCCATGCCCTCAATTGTAAGTATGCATCTCGAGGTGGTTGTCAAACCCTAAATTTTGAAGTAAAATAGGGTTTATAGTAGAAATTTTCCAATATCTCCACCTCTGACGACTTAAATAGTTGGATGTGGCTGTAAGATGAGATAGAATGCTATAGAGAGAAATTTCGGAGTTTCATCGCGAGAAAGATTGAAACAGGGCCATTGCGTTGCTCAAACGGCCATTGAAGTTGTCACATACTTCTTAGGACCTACCACAAAGGCTATTGCCCCCTCTTGTATATTGTCATCTGCACCAAAAGACCTTGGGCTATTGTCATTTACACATGGAGGGCTGCAAATTGTTGTTGCCTATTGTAGGATTGGTCCCTAGTGGCCGTAAATCACATTTGCAGTATCTCCTCGCTCTCTAATAATCTCCTTCTCTCTCACAATGGTTGGAATCGAATTCCACTAGCCCCCAAAACGTTTTTTCCACTTGCATGGGCAAGTTTTACCAAATGGTAGCCTTCTAATCCCATTTTTTAGCATTACTCAGCTTATTAAATTAATTTTTAAAAGATTAAATTTGAAAATTAAATTAATAATTATTCTAGTATCTAGAAAAATAATTTCACTAGTCAATAATTAAATTGACTAGGTTAATTTGTCTTCCAAGTATCCCTGAGTAGTTATTGACCCTTAGACTCGCATTCATTAATTAATCAATGCCTAGTCTCTAATGTCATCCCATTGACATTAGTGGCTAATAAGTTGATCTAGACTCAAATCTGTCACGGGGTACCACCTAGTATCTATTAGGCATAACTTGTTACAACTTTTGTCTTTAGCACCAGTTGATATCTCGAGGTTCTAGGTCCCACATTGAGTCCCGCAATGTGAAATAATTAGCTTTCACCTCACATGTGCAAGTCATCTTAGCACATTCGATTAACTTGCTAAGCAAAGCAATAAAATTTTACGTCCTCCTAACACAATTAACTCTTTTGCTTCTCTTGAGACCTTTGAAGAGTATACTTAACCTTTGCTTAGATTGCATCCATGTTTTCTACATACCGATCAGCCTTAAAGATCTTATCCTTTGTGTGCAAAATAGGGGCCACTTTCTAGCCACCCTCCACAACCTCATCATAATCTTTTGCTACCCCTTTAGGAGTGAAGTTGTCATACACTGGCTGCTGCAAAAAGGGTACATTTGTAGTATTTGCTTCATGACCAATATAAAAGAAGCATTTGCATGATTAACACTTATTCCTTGAGCCCCTTAAGCACATGGGGGTACACATGCATTACCAAACATGCCACTTTGTGCCCTAGGCATCATACCAAGGCTACCATTCATGGGGTTATGCATATTACAAGCCATACCCTTTTAGATTGTGGTGGCTATCCTTTGGAAACTTCTTGCTGTCCAAAGGCCGTCGATGATGATATCTTCTTTTTGCCTTTGTTGTTCTTTTTGGGAGCATTCAAAAACTTCTCAAATTGTGGATCTTTGGCCAATTGAACAAAGACATCATGTGCTGCCTTTAAGTGAGCCTTAAACTAGTCATTATATTCTTCATCTCCTTGCTAGTCATTAGCATCTTATGGCCTTGAAGGACATGCTTCTTGGTCAACAACCACATTTTCTCCTTACTGTCCATGCTGTAAGGTTGTTCCAAGATTAGGCATTGCATTTTTTCCTTCGTTATGTGCATTTTCAGAATGAGATGCATTATTGTTGTTTAATCCCATCTCACTATAAGATGACATACTCGTCGTAAATGCTCAACTGAACACAATTTCAGCACTTGAGCAAAAGTTTTGACCTTCAATCAGGTGCCTTGGGATGACCAAAGTCAAGGGAATTGATGGTGTCCCGGCAATGGAATGATGAAACCATCCTTCATTCTTGGATAGGGTGGTAATAAACTGATTTAACAATAATTACAGCAAGTAATTAATTTACATAAATTGAAATGTGCACTTCGCCTCTTAATTCTTAGACAATGGATAGCATCTTGGTCCCGAAACTAGTGTCCCTTTCGGTATTTCTTTGTCTTTTATTGCATATGAATGGAGTACCAGAGATTCACGGATCTCCTTCGCTAATCCAAGTGCTATTTCTTGTCATTAATGACAAAAAAGCCTTCAAACCAATTTGCCCCTTGGTTTGCTCGTCTTTGGCCTTCACCTTGTTTCTTGTGAGATAAATTTATCCCCAAATTAAAATTGACTAGCTAGCCTCTTGAATCTCCATGAAATTCTTCAATTTCAGTTGTTGGAATTCAAGTCTTAGGTCTTCAATTTTGAGCATGGATCTCGAGGTCAGTGTCGAAATCCTAATTTCTGTTGTAAACTGGGTTTTACAGTACAAATTAACCAAAATCTCAACCTCTAAGTTGTCAAATGGCTAGATTTTACTGAGATAACTTGAGAGATGACTTGAGGATGAGAGAATATGCTGTAGAGAGAAATTTCTGATTTGCTTCACGTAAACCACCTCTAATTTCATGCTGTCTTGATCAAGAGAGTCCAACTTGTAGTCACCTTCAGTCACGGAGCCCAAAATGGCTGTTACCAGCCTTCAACTATTTTCACCTGCCTGTTTTGGCCCTTTGAGGCTGTTACCTAATCTATGTAGGCCTTCAAATAGATGTTTCCAACTTCTGGGCAAGTCTCTAGCTTTGTAGAATAGTTAAGCAACCTCTCCTTCCTCTCCAATAGCCTCCTCTCTCACAATGCCTAGAATAGGCTTCCATCAGCCCACAAATATGTTTTTCCCACGTGCATGGGTAAGTTTTGCTAAGTGGTAGCCTTCTAATTACATTTTCTATTATTATCCAACTTGTTAAATTAAAATTTCAAAATTAATAGTACTCCAAACATTAATTTCACTAGTCAGTAATTAAATTGGCCAAGTCAATTTGTCTCCTAAGTATCCTTGAGCAGTTATTGGTCCTTAGATAGGCATTAATTAATTAATTTAATGCCCAATCTCTAATGCCACTACCACTAACATTAGTGGCCAATAAATTGATCTAGGCCAAAATTTGACATCAGCTACCACCTAGTACCTATTAGGCATAATTTATTACAACTTTTTTTTTTGGCACCAATTGATATCTCGGGGTCATGGAACCCACTATGTGAAATAATTGAGGTGTACCTCACATGTGTAAGTCATATTTGCATATTTGATTAACCTTGAATCAAATGCTAAGCAAAGTAATAAAATTTCACGTCCTCGTGATAGTTTCCATGGTGACATATAGTCGGTTTCCGCATAACTAAAGGAGCAATGTAGACAAAAGTAGTCTCACACAAAAATGGATTGTACGAACTTGCCACGAAGTTGATGGTGGAGTTTGAACTTTTGGTTGTGTCTAGTGGATAGTCTTCTCTCAACTAAGAGGTAATTGGTCTTGTCAGGAGAGTGCTCCAAGTAAGATGCACCTTGTGAAGGAATACGAGACAATGAAGAGTTGGGCCAGGGATGAGTGACCCCTACAGGAAAGGCTAGTGGAAAGAGAGTTCTCGAGACCATAATACCTCCTCAGGGCCTCCATTGAAGGAACAACTAGAGAAAGTATCAAAAGATCTGAAGATAGTCATTTGAGACACCATGAATCAGTTATGTGTCGTTCACATATCTCGCACAAAAGAGCATTGGCTCTTATACCATGTGAGATATACTAGGGTTTGCACAAAGAAAATACAAGATGTGCAAACACGACTAAAACACAATAACTTAGATAGTAATGTGTTAAACACAAACCCTAAATGCAAAACACCAAACATAAAAACATAAACATAAACGTAGAAGAAAGAGAACTTTGAAGTGAATGAATCAATGCTGTAAATAAAGAGAAAAATGTAGAGAATGCTCAAGGACAGAGCTGTCCAACAGTGGGTGGCTCTCGTGGGAGCAGGCTGGGGGAATAATCGCCGATCGGAGAGTGACGTCAGCCGAGATAGTTCTGGAGTGTTGTAGCCACCAAGCTGAGCTGAGTGAATGCTCAATATCGAAGGGCAACAGGCTGGTCCACCAAAACACAGTAGTTTGGAGCGTGGAAAGTGGTAAACACCGGAGTGTACCGCTAATCGGAGGCTGAAATCTGGTCATTGAGATTGCATGCAGCAGGGCGACATCCGAGGAAGGTGTGTTAGATGCTGAATGGGCATGCATTGATGAAAACGCCAGCTGGCTGATGCACAGGAGATGGCTGAACAGCAGGGTGGCTTGCAGAACCTGAATATGCAGCTGTTTGAGGCTGTAGGAGCAGTTGCTAGCAGCCGGGAACAATAGTGGACAGGTGCCAGGTGCTGATGATGATGTGGCAGCAGTCTGCAAAGGCTGGACAGCCACTAGAGGAGGTGTTGAAGGTGGAAACTTGCAAATAAGGATTGGCTAAATGGTGGTCAGCAGCCTGTCTATTTATAGACAAAGAAGGATTCTCCTAGATTAGGTTATGGGACACAGAAGCTCTCTAGGACTGTGCACCTTTTAATGAAACTTCTGGTAATTTACTTGTTTTGGGGCTATTTTAGAGAACTAATCAGTTTGTAATGCATTTTTAGCTCAATAACACTTCTATGTCCCCAGGATTGGGGCAAAGAGTGTGATATGGAGAGTGTATTATCCTTTGTTGATCCCAAAATGCAGCAGACAGCCTTCGAAAGTATATGGCAGCAGAAAATGGAAATTTGGAGAGTTTGGATTAGTGCTGACAAAGTTGGAGGGCTTGGAAGAATAGGCTGCAGACTGTAAACAATCAGGATGTAGAGGTAAGAGCTGCTGCACCAAATGCAGTAGATCCTATGATGTGGCAAGCTGTACAGCAAGGTTGGATAGTAAACAGAGGTGTAAATGATGATGTTTTTGAATAGATGACAGCTGCACAGGGGAGAACACGAGCTTGAAGGGGTAGACAACAACTAAATGCAGCCTATGGGCAATCGAAGTGTTAGCAGCTGTGTGTCTTGTGTGGTTACCTCTTGCATGTGAGCCTCAATTTGAGTCACTTGAGGACATTAGGAGCTCTGACATTGTATTTGTTTGTCATTCTATGTGCTTTAGGCACTTTAGATGGGAGGGCATATCAGTGCATTTCTTTTTGGGCACTTTTGGCTGCCTTGGGCACCCACATTTTGGGCCTAGCCACTTTATTACCAATTGTGGCCCCAGTTTACCTATATATAGGCAGCTTGCCCTCCCACTCTCATTATCCATCATCGATCCTTTGTAGTCAACCAGCCCTCATTCTCTCATCCCCCTACTATTGTCCGGCGCCCACATTGATGTGTAGAGTTGCTTGTTGGGGCTGACTCTTGCAACCTCATACCTTCAGCCATTGCAGTTTCATTGTTTCTTCTCTCTTCTAGGTTCTCTCTTTGTGTCCTCTCCGTGTTCACTTTCCTCTCCATTGCACTCTCACATGGTATTAGAGCCACACGTGGCAGCCATAGATCTTTGAAGAGGAGTACTCTGTTCGAGATACTAACCATTTTTCTTGCTAGGTTGGGGGCTATAGATTTGCATTTTCAACTAGGGTGGCTTGTTTTCTCCCCTATGGTAGCTAGAAACTTTGTGTTTACATCAAGGTGGTGTTCTTCTCTACTGGTGCCTGTGTTTCTATTGGATAGGCCCTCGTTTTTGCACAATCAACTCTTTGTATGTTTGCCTTTTGCTATGCAGGAGCTCCTATTTATCTAGTGGCATTATTAAGGCTGGGCAACCTGATTTTGAGGTGGACAGACCTCTGTACATCTACGTTTTTGTTCTTTGGACCTCCTCCTTTACTGGGGAATTCTATAGGCTGGGCAACTTGTGTAGCAGGTGAACAAACCTCCATATTTGTTGTGTTTCATGCACAAGAGTGTTCTACAGGTTCCTCTGCTCTTTTAGGTGGCTGTTTTCTCTGCAGTATACCTGTGTTTTCAGTAGGATCTTACAGACTAGATGTAACCGGCTTTCCTCCTCGGATAGGGTGGTAAATAACCTGAATAAGCACTATTTACAGCAATTAATAAATTCACAAAACTGAAATGCGCACTTTACTATATAATCTTGGATATTGTACACCTTGTTGGCCCCAAAATTGGCGCCCCTTTCGGTATTTATTTAACTTAATTTAAGAAGAAGGTGATGTACAATGGGATTCTCTCAATCCCTTTTAAGTTTTGGTATTCCATCTCCTTTTGCAATCCAAATGACCAGCAAGTGTTCAATCTGATTTGCCCCTTGATTTGGGCAACCAATTGGCTTTCACCTACTTTGATGGAGATGGAAAATGCCCCAAATTCAATGATTTGCTGGTCCCTCCATTTGAATAGGCTAAAAACAGCTTCAACCATGTTGAATCCAAGTCTTGGAGCTTCCAATTTTTGGCACGTTTCCCGAGGCAGTTGCTAAACCCTAATTTCTGCAGATTTGTCAGAGTGCAGCGATGCGGAAGCGTGGGACCAAGACTGAGAGAGAGTGAACACGGAGAGAAGAGAGAGAGAGAGAGGGAGACAGTAAAATGCAGAAAATCTGCAATGTAGAATGCTGTATAGGAATGCAGAAATATACACGGGTGTAGAGAGAATATCTGCGTATGTCTCCGCCTTGAGGACCTCGATCTTTGTCAGCCCGTGTGCTGTCAGTCACTAGCAGGCTGTCTCTGTCAAATGTCATATGTGTGTGTCTAAGTGATGTGGACTGGATTGCTATAAATAGCAGAGAAAAAATAACAAAAAAATGACCAGAATCAGGTCGGCTGCCTGAAACTGTTCGATTGCTACTGTACTTGATTGACTGTGCTGACTTGACAACTATTTGCGACTGGTCAGGATGTATTGCACTTGCTGACGCGGCTCCTACGACTATTGACGTGGCACTCTGACCGTGCTGCTTTGCACACTGCTGTCCAGGGAATGACTCTCTAACATCTCCTCTCAGATCCTGGACAGGTCAAAAGATTGAGGGATTTGGCATGTCTTAGAAGGAGAGCCTGGGGAAGTGCCTTCGTAAACAAATCTGTAAGATTGTCCTTCGTCTTGCAGTACTCCATATCAATGGGGATCCATCTAGAAGCTTCTCGCGAATGAAGTGATACTGGATCTCAATGTGCTTCGTCCGAGCATGGAATACAGGATTTTGTACCAAGGCAATGCAACTCTCATTGTCACACCGCAAAAGGGTAGGACGAGTCTGGGGCAGCCGAGCTTCTCCAACAATCTCCGAAGCCACACAACCTCACATATGGTGGAAGAAACGGCCTGATATTCCGTCTCAGTAGAAGAAAGGGCTATTGTGGGCTGCTTCTTGCTACTCCATGAGACAACACGTGTACCCAAGGTAAAACAATAGTCTATAGTAGACCGCCAGTGGTCCACATTGCCAGCCCAATTCGAGTCACTCCAACCTGTAAGAACAAGAGTTGAAGCATCTGTACTTGCTGGATAAGAAATCCCTAAGTTAGAGGTCCCTCTCAAATACCGAAGAATCCTCAGAGGGTAGCTTGCCAATGCACCTGTTTGGATTTACTCATGAACCTCGCCAAAAGACCCATAGTAAAACAAAGATCAACATGAGTATTGAGTAGCCAAATCAAGGATCCAATCAACTGATGGTAGCGGGAAGCACCCGTCAAGGGAGAATTTGAGTGTGAAGTGGCCTTCCAGTTCGGATCCATAGGAGTAGAAATGGTCCAACAAGTCTCCATCTTAAATGTCACCAAGAGCTCCTAAATGTATCTTTGCTAAGAGATGAAAATCCCCCTTTGAGACTGATAAATCTCGTGACCCAAGAAGAAATGAAGAAGCCCCAAATCTATCATCTCGAACGTCTGATGTAAAGCTATCTTGGTCTCTTGGACCTTCTGTGCATGGTCACCTGTAATAATCAAATCATCAACATACAACACAAACAACATATGACCAACCTCAGAAGTGTGTACATAAAGCTGATATCGGTCTTGGAGCGACGATATCCCAACTTTGACTAAAGAAACGAGTTAATTTTGTCGTTCCATGTACATGGAGTCTGCTTTAGGCCATACAAGGCGTTCAACCTCACATCCAACTAATAGGCAGGCCATCTCCTATGGCTAGCTTAGGCAAGAACAGCTTGAATAGTTGCCATACGAGCAGTGGGGGCAAAAGTATCATGAAAGTCAATGCGTGGGCACTGAGCAAAACCTTTAGTAACAAGGCGAGCCTTGTGGTTGTCCAAAGAACCATCGCTAAGGTACTTGGTCTTGAAGACCCACTTGACGCCAATCACCTTCTTGTGAGAGGGACGAGGCACAAGGGACCAAGTGCCATTTTTCTCAATAGCCTTCAACTCAGCTTCCATAGCCTTCCACCAATGGTCAGATTGCAAAGCCACCTTCACAGAAGTGGGCTCTCGATCCTACATAACATGAGTCATCAAACAATAGTTAGAGAAAACAAGCTCCGTATAATGTGCTTGATTCCTTTGTGATCTCCGTGGTCCATCCTGCTGTTCCCACTCCTCAGGGACCCCCTCGATCCTTGAATCTCGGAGTGTGTCATGGGCCCAACGAGGAGGAGGCCGAACCTCGCTCTCCATCTATGGAAGACTTGGGTACATCCACTGGCGGAAGCTCACTGGGGGGGCCGGTGTAAGGGAAGACTCTGAATCAGAAGAAAAATGTGTATCAAGAGGTTGTGGCTCCAAAGGAACTGTCTTGGGAGCCCAACTCTTCCCTGGATCTCCAAGGACGGGGTGCTCCTCACCCCCCTCTGTGGTTGAAACTTCCACGAACCGCACATCTCGGCTTGTGTAGACATCCTGCTTGACAAGATCAAACAAACGATAACCTTGGGACTGGGAGCTGTAACCAACAAAAACCTGTCGTCTGAAAGTCGCCTCAAACTTGTCACGCTGTGTCTTTGGAATGTACACATTGGGTGTCACACCCAAAGATCCTAAAATAAGAGACATCAGGCTTAGTCCCAAAGTAAGCCTCAAAAGGTGTCATCTTGTCAATGGCCCAAGTGGGAGATCGATTGAGGGTGTGAATTGCGGTAGCCACTGCCTTGTCCCATAGAAATTGAGGTGCCTGTTGGTGCTCCATCATGGTGCGCGCCATCTCGATCACACTTCGGTTCTTCCGCTTCATAATGCCATTCTCTTGAGGAGTGTTGGTGTTAGCAAACTCTTGGTGAATACCCCTATTTGCACAAAAACGAGTAAACGCATTAGACAAAAATTCACCACCCTTGTCTGAGTGCAAGGTCTTCAGTCTCCGGCCAGATTGGTTCTCCTCAAAGAGAAGCCAATCCTTGAAGTGGGAGAAAGCCTCTGACTTCAATGTCAAGAAATAGATCCATGTCATTTTGCTGTAGTCATCTACGATCAACATGAAGTACAAGCTCCCCTTCAGGGACTTGGTTCTTATCGAGGCACAAAGATTGGTAGATACAAGCTGCATAGGTGAAGTAGACCACCACGAAGCTTTGTTGGGAATTGCATCCCGATGTAGTTTCCCATGAATGCAGGAGACACATGATTGTTAGCTCACCACTATGTCCGGAAAATCTTGGACAAACGATCCTCGCGATGCGTTTCGAAGGTACTCATAGTTCAGGTGGCCAAACCGAGCATGCCATAGCTCGGATTGTGTTTGAGAAGTAAGAGCTGTAGAAGACTTCAATTTGTAGATGCCGTTCTCCTCATACCTTGAAGAGAGAACCTTCCTTGATCCATGATCAAGAACTCGAACAACATCATTATCAAACTCCACCAAGAGACCAAGAGAACAAATCTTATGGACCGAAAGTAAATGATACCCCAAGCTTGGCACATGCAACACCTCGGAAGTGTGGATACCACCACGTCCATCTGGAATTAGTTGGATCTCACCCCATGTAGCAATAGACGCAGAAGAGCTGTCTTCAATAAGAATCTGCCCATGCGAAGGTCGCGAATGAGCAATACCAAGGGGAGAAGGAGTTATGTGCCGTGAGGCACTACTGTCCACAATCCACTCTCGAGCTTGGGGAGCTGTCATTGCAGCATCAGAAGTCTTCGGTGTAGAGTCCTCAATGACCGCTAAGTGTAGAAAAGCAGCTGATGAGGGTGCAGCCACTGCTCCAGAATCCTTTAGGTCCTTCTTCTTAGTGTACTTCTTGTCCTTGTCGGGAAAATCCTTCTTCCAATTGGTCCTTCCCCTTCTTTTGAGAGGCTTGACCAACCAAAGCCTCCGATTTGGAAGCATTCTGTCCCTTCAACTGTTCCTCTTGGTCCAAGACCATAGGAACCAATTCTTCCCATCGAAGAGTCGACTCCCACCCGGATGCAACAAGAGCGAATAAAATGTACCGAATCGTAGCGGCAACTTGGACAATAAAGTGATTGCCATGTCTTCGAAGGAAATAGCCTTCCCCGAATTTTGAACCTGCATCTAAAGCTGCCGAAGCTTGTTGATGTGTTCCCGAAGTGAAGAAGACTTATTCACGAACAAGGTCTGCATCTACACCTTCAAAGAAAGCCTCTTTATCAGGGTCATCTGGTTATACATCTGGTCGAGCTCCAGCCATATCTCTCGAGCCACCGTTAGGTACTCAATGTGAGCTATCATGGTTGGAGTACAAGACAAAAAAAGAAAAGAATGAATCCTGGCATTCAGTTTGTCCCAATGAGACTGGGGTCGACTCTGCACGAGCATTGGAAGAAAGTTTGGACTCATCTCTCATTGAGGGCCGGCTAATCTCCTCCATCACAAGCTCCGCCAAGTCATAAGACTCTTGAATGGCCAACATCATTACGCGCCAAATGCGGTAATTGTCACCATCAAGCTTCTGATCTGATGGAAGAGCCGGTAGGGACAGACACCTTCCTGTCCATGATCGCTTGAAACTCCAATTCAGTCTCTGTAGACATGTTCACCTGCAATGCCTGTACAAACGAAAAATCAGCCCCCTCTGACTGTGTAAACGCAGCTTGTTAGGGCTTTTTTCTCCACTTCCTGAACCTTCTTCAGCCATGGAGGCGATGAAAAAGGAAAATCAGCAATGGAAGGCCTAAAACACAGCCTTCCTTCCCTTCAAACAGCAACAACCTGCAGCAAATTCACCAACTGGTCTTCTTTCCCGCATGCCCACACTCACTTCAGCCTAGTTCCGATGCTCAGCCCTCTCGTTTGCCCTCGAATGCTAGAAACGCAGCCTTGTGTCATGCTGAAATCTCCTCTTCAGGTAGGTTCTTCAATGAGTTAGTCTGATTTCACTGCTTTGATACCATGTTAGAGTGCAATGATGTGGAAGCATGGGACCAAGACTGAGAGAGAGTGAACACGGAGAGAAGAGAGAGAGAGGGAGATAGTAAAACGCAAAAAATCTGTAGTGTAGAATGCTGTATAGGAATGCAGAAATATACACAGGTGTAGAGAGAATATCTGCATACGTCTCCCCCTTGAGGACCTCGATCTTTGTCAGCCCGTGTGCTGTCCGTCACTAGCAGGCTGTCTCTGTCAGATGTCAGATGCGTGCGTCCAAGCGCTAGACTGGACTGCTATAAATAACATAGAAAAAATACCAAAAAAAAGACCAGAATCAAGTCGACTACTCGAAACTGTTTGACTGCTGCTATACCTAACCGACTGTGCTGACGTGGCAACTGTCCAACTGATCTGGCCGTAGTGCACTTGCTGACGTGGCTCTTGCGACTGCTGATGTGGCACTCTGGCCATATTACTTTGCACATTGTTGTCCAGGAAATGACTCTCTAACAAGATTAGGGTTTACAATAGAGAAATCTGAAATTTCTCAGTCTCTAGTGATCTCAATGCTGTAATCTTTAGAGCAAGACTGTAGAAAGATTGGGAGATGAGAGAGAATGCTGAGGAGAGAGAAAATTCAGACTTTCTTCACGAAGAACTGAAGAAAGTCTGTCATTTACTGCTGTTGCCTTGTCTCAGTAGCTTGTAGAAGCAAAGAACTGAAGAAAACCAGTCATTTATTGCTGCTGCCTTGTCTCCATAGCCTGTAGATGTTGTCACTTGCTGTTGATTGGTCTTCTCTTGCCTGTGGCTACCTTAGAAGGTCCTCCAATGGCTGCAAATTAGACCAGCATCATCTCCTCCCTCTCTCTTGCAGGTTGAATACACTAAAAATGCCTCCTCTAAAGATGTTTTTCAGTCTTGCATGGGCATTTTTGATAAGTGGTATCTATAATTAAATATTATTTTTCAGTCTTTAAATACTGAAAATTAATTTGATAATTACTTCGGTGCCCTGAAGAATAATCTGACTGGCCAATAATTAAATTGGCTAGGCAACTTATTCCTGAGTGTCTGTGCGCCATCTTTGAGTATCAGATTGGTATTAGGTACCATTAAACGCCACTTCCCTAGTGTCACCACTGACACTTATGGCCAAATGAATGACCTAGGCCAACAACTGGCACCAGATACCACCAAGTACTTATACTGCATAACTTATAGCAACTTTTGCCTTTGACATCTTGTGGTTTCCTCAGGTCCCGGGCTCATAAATTTACTCTAACCTCTAACCACAGTTATGCCTCACAAGTGAACATTTACTTAACCATGTGATTAAAAATTAATCCACATGTTAAGTGAGGTTTCAAAAATACATGTCCTCAAGAAAGCCCTTTCCCTTAAAATCCTTGCAATAATCCTTTGATTGCATTGCCAGATGCATCAAAAGCCAAATAGTGGATTGGAATTTCCAAAGGCATCATATTTAACACAACGTTGCACACTGTTGCTCAACCATTCCACATGTCCAACACACATTGAAAATTATCAGCCAATCATAACATAACATAAGACTCACAAAGAATCTAAAAAACGTTGCCAGATTATCAAGTGACATGTCTATTTCTAATGAGCTCAACTCATTTGGCAAAACCAAACCATAGCACAGCATAACCAAGCATAAACCATGGCTAAAACATCAATGGCATCATAACATATGCTGTTGTCGATGTAACTAGATGTAGACCATTGAAAATTGAGCGTAGTTTGATCATAAATTGATTACTTGCTGATCTGAGAACTGATCACAAACTGCTGAAAATGTGACCACAAATTGATTACAAACTCCTTGCAAAAACTGACAAGCAATCAATGCAAAAACTAATCCCAAAAGTGACCATAAACGGTTCTCAAGCTGATAAAAAACTGAGCTGAAACTGATCAGAATTTGTCTCAAAATTGAGGCAAAATTCATGCTAAATTGATCATTTGCTGATGCAAAAGTATAGTTCTAGTACCGAGGTGAAACTCATACTTATCTGCATACATCTCATAGTGACTAGTACACTAAGTAGCGACCTCATGGCAAACATACTGTCAGCGCAGTACCTTGGATGCATACTGAATACATTCGTGATTTGCTACATACGAGAGCTGTCTATAATTGAGAGAGTGGAAGTGCTACCTCCCCCTTGAGTATTAGGCAATACTTCAGACTCTTGCTTTGCTGAACGTGACGGAGCTTGAACTAATGTCGGCTCTCACTGAAAGGCATCTATGTAAAGCTAGAACAACTGAGGATGGTCTGCCAAGTCATCCTCTTCCATCCATTTGGTATCCATTGGTGAATAATTCCGAAATTTCACCAAGTATCTCCTAGAAACTTTACCTTTGACTTTTTTCCCCTTATGTGCCAAAATTTGCTTGGGTACCAAAATCTCATCTAGCTCCTCAACCTTAGGTTGAATTTCAACAGACATATCCTTTGGCACATCACCATGAAAAGACTTTAACAAATTGACATGAAAGGCATTGTGTATCCGCCAATGTGGAGGTAATTTCAGCTGATATGCCACATCACTGATTTTCTTCAACACCACCTGGAAGGGCCCATAGTATCTCATATTCAACTTCGGATACAATCTTTCTCTTTCTTTCATTTTTTTCAGCCTTGCCTTTTCAAAACACAGCAATACATAATCACCTTCCGCAAATTGCAAAGCAGGTTTGTGGTGATGTGCTGCCCTCTTTTGCTTTTCTTGCGATCTCTAAAGTGCATATTTTATCTTTGCGTAGGCTACATTCAAGTTTTTCACATAATGATCGGCCTCAAAGATCTTATCCTTAGTTTGCAGAATAGGTGGTACCTTCTTGCCACCCTCAACCACCTCAAATGGAGCTTTGCTCGTAGAACTATGCACTGTGTTGTTGTAAGCAAACTCAACCGAGGGCAAATACTGCTTCCACTATGTCTTGTGGTCTGAAATATAGCACCTCAAAAGATCTAATACTGTGGAATTTGCTTTCTCAGATTGACCATTTGTCTGCGGATGGAAGGATGATGAGAATTTTAGCGTGGCACCCATATTCTCAAACAACCCCTTCCAAAATAAACTTGTAATCTGGGGGTCTCGATCACTAATGATCGATTCTGGCATATTGTCATGCCGACATGTATTTTTGAAACCTCACCTAACATGTGGATTAAATTTTAATCACATGGTTAAGTAAATGTTGCACATGTGAGGTATAACTGGGGTTAGAGTAAATTTATAAGCCTGGAACGACCCAAGGAAATCATGGGATGTCAAAGGCAAAAGTTGCTATAAGTTATGCTGCACAAGTATTTTGTGGTATCTGGTACCAGTTGTTGGCCTAGGTCATTCATTTGCCCATAAGTGTCAGTTAGTGACAGTAGAGAAGTGGCATTTAATGGTACCTAACGCCAATGTGATAGTCAAAAATGGCGTAGAGACACTCAGGAATGGAATTTGCCCAACCAATTTAATTATTGGCTAGTCAAATTATTTTTCAGGGCACCGAATTAATTATTAGATTAAATTTTAGTATTCAAAGATTGAAAATTAATATTTAATTATGGATAATGCTGGAAAAACCATTTGGGAAGGCTGCTACTTGCCAAAAATGCCCATGCAAGATTGAAAAATGTCTTTAGAGGTTAGAGAGAGCATTTTTAGTGTATTCAACCTGCAAGAGGGAGGAAGGAGATGCTGTTGATCTGATTTGCAGCCATTGGAGGACCTTCTGAGGCAGCCAAGGGCAGGAGAAGACCAATCAACAACAGGTGATAGCATCTATAGGCTACTGAGACAGGGTAGCAGCAGTAAATGACTGATTTTCTTCAGTTCTTTGCATCTATAAGATGTTGTGGCAGGGCAGCAACTGCATTTGATTGATTTTGAGTCATTCTTCACGACAAAACTCTGAATTTTCTCTCTCTACATCTTTCTCTCTCATCTTCTAGCCATTTCACAGCCTTGCTTTGAAGATCTCAGCATTTGGACCCTTGGAGGCTAAGAAATTACAAATTTCTTTGCTGTAAACCCTAATTTATAGCAGAAATTAGGGTTTAGCAGTAGCCTCAAGAAGCGTGCTAGAAATTGGAAGCTCCAAGACTTGGATTTTTCAGGGCTGAAGGTGAATTTCAACTAATTTTAAGTGGAAGACAAGCCAACCATTGAATCTGGGGCATTTCGATCTCCATCAAAGCGGGTGAAGGCCAATTAAGTGCCCGAATCAAGGGGCAAAATAGATTGAAGACTTGCAGGTCACTTTGGATAGCAAGGGGAGTTTGGATTGTGAAGGGGATCAGGAGAATCCCGTTGTAAATAAACTTTTTTTCCAATAAAGCTAAAGAAATACTTAAAGGGGTACCAATTTTGGGGCCAATCGGGTGTGCATTGTCCAAGATCAGTAGGTAAATTTTTATTTTCAGATTTGCATTTATTGTTTGCTATTGTAATTAAGTTGTAATCAGGGATTTACTACCTATCCACGGAAGGAAGGCTGGTTACATGGTTCCACTGCAGGGATACCATCAAATCCTTTGAATTGGTGGGTCTGTGGTACTTGATTGCAACTTGGGACTATTGCATTATTGCTGAAATTGTTCTCAGCAGTGAATTACCGCACGCATATCTTCACATGGTGATACGGGGTCAAGTGGAGAGGATGCATCACTGTTTGGTCAATCACATGGTGAAGGGGGAAATGCAATGATTGATGTTGGGTATGGTTCTCAGCATGGACAGCATGCTGAAAATGTGGGAAATGACCCAAATGTTGGCATTTCAATGCATTAAGAGGCTGATGACGAGCAAGGGGCTGAAGAATTTGATAATATCTTCAAGGATCGAATGCATACAGCAGCAAATCTTTTTGCTAAATTGGCAAAGGATCCCCACTTTACTCAATCCTTGAATGCCCCAAAGAAGGACAGCAAAGGCAAAGAGAAGAAGACACCTTCTACAGCTTCAGGACAGCCACAAGAACCGAAGGAAATGCCTAAGCCTTCTTTAGAAGAGCCCAAAATGCTTGATGAGCACAAATAGTTGGTATACGTGGGGCAGCAAGTGCAAATACATGGCCAACTTGATAGTGCCAATCCATGGGAACATGGGCAACAAGGCAATTATGCACATGCAAGCATGGGATAGCAAGGATACTTTGGTGATGGTACCATTTTTCATGCTATGATTGGAGAGGCACCGTATACGGGAATGTATGGCACAAATCCCTATGGTATGCAGCAGCCAATACATGGCTCACAACACCTAATGTGTCCGGGTAATGCAAGTGGAATGCCTAATCCCATGTATGGCTGCATAGGCATGATGTCTGGGGCACAAAGCGGGCCAGATGGATATGTATCAGTACCCCCAGGGACTGTTGGAGCACAAGGATTTGGTGCTGGTCATGTAGGTGCTTCAGATAGTGCTGGTTTTTATGCAAATACAGCCAATGCACTTTTTTTGCAGTAGCCCATTTATGATAACTTGACTCCCATAGGTTCGTTGAAGGACTATGATGAAGGTGGCAAAAGCGTGAAGTTTGAGCCTTTTAGCGGTGTACAAGATAGGTTGAAAGCGCTTGTTTTTATTCAGTAGTTTGATGCAACCTATTATGGAGGCAATTTCACAGAGGCATCTAAGATACGCAAGGCAACCACATTTTTGAAGGGAAATGCATTGAAGTGGTGGTCTACACTTCTTACTCAAGGGAAGTCACCTACCACTTGGGTCCAGTTCAAGCAAATGTTTGCTTCAAATTGGTCGACAAGTACCTTTGAAGTAGACATTATGTAGCTTGGAATTAGTTGAATTTCAAAGACTGCAAGAACTTGGATCAGTAAACTAAGAAGTTTTGGGATGCATTGCTACTAGTTACTTGTTATCGCACAGTGCCCCTCCATGAGTAGGTGGAAAAGTATTTTTGTGGTTTGCCAAAGGGTATTCGGGATTTTTGCATTAAGTCCATTGTTTCTAGCATGTCTCATGTTAGAGAAATTGCTACTACAACCAACACATTGCTGCATGGAAAGGATGCAGGATTCCACTATGATGATGCCAAGTCACATATCAAAGAGTCAAATACTGAGAAAAAGGGTAAATCTGAAAATAAAGCTGAAAAATAGGGTAGATCTGAAAAATAGGGCTGGAAAAGGAACAGATCACAAAGTAAAAGTGGGAAAAGTGATGCACTGTCACGTAAACCTCAGTTGTTGGCTGCCAATATGGTTTATCACACTGAGTTGGATGCCATGAAAGAGCAATATGTTGCTAATTCAGACTTTGCTAATGTTTATGATTAGCTTTGCAATGGCCAAAGACGTGGACACTTTGTGCTAAGAGATGGATTTTTGATGATGCATGGACGACTATGTGTCACGAAGCAGTTAAGGCCTAGAGTTATCACTGAAAGTTATGCTCCTCCGTTTGTAAGACACAGAGGTATTGATGCCATGGCCAAGGCAGTGGAGCATTTCTTTTATTGGCAAGCTTTGAGGCATGATATAGAACAGTTTGTTAAGACATGCATCGTATGCTAGAAAGTAAAGCATGATAGGCAAAAGATGTCGGGTTTGTTGCAGCCCTTGGCTATTCCAAATAGGCCTTGTGAGAGCATTGCAATGGACTTTACTTTTGAGCTTCCTAAGATACCTATAGGGAATGATGGGATATGGACTATCATTTGCAGGTTTAGCAAACAAGCCCATTTCATTCTGGTGAGAAAGAAAATAAAGGCTAATCTTATGTCACGATTGTTTTTGTAGCACATCTTTAAGTGTCATGGTATGCGAGAGTCCATCATTAGTGATGGAGACCCCCGGAAGACCAGTTTATTTTGGAAGGGCTTGTTTGAGAATATGGATATCACGCTAAAATTCTTATTCTTCTATTTGCAGATATATGGTCAGTCTGAGGAAGCAAATTCCACAGTGTTAGATCTTTTGAGGTGCTATGTTTCAGACCACAAGACACAGTGGGAGCAATATTTGCCGTTGGTTGAGTTTGCTTACAACAACATAGTGCATAGTTCTATGGACAAAGCTCCATTTGAGGTGGTAGAGGGTGGTAAGAAAGTACCCCCTATTTTGCACACAAAAGATAAGATCTTTGAGTTTGATCGCTATGTGGAAAGCATGGATGCAGCTTATCAAAAGGTTAAATATGCGCTTCAAAGATCACAGGATAAGCAAAAGAGAGCAGCTGATTACGATAGGCATGCTTTGCACTTTGCAGAGGGCGATTATGTATTACTGCGATTTGAAAAGACAAGGCTGAAAAAGATGAAAGGAAGAGAAAGATTGTATCCGAAGTTGAGTATAAGATACTATGGGCCCTTCCAGGTGTTGGAGAAGATCAATGATGTGGCATATCGGCTAAAATTACCTCCATATTGGCGGATACACAATGCCTTTCATGTCAGTTTGTTGAGGCTTTTTCATGGTGATGTGGCAGAGGATATGTCTGCTGAAATTTTAACTTGAGGTTGAGAAGCTAGATGAGATTTTGGTACCTGAGCAGATTTTGGCACATAAGGAAAGAAAGGTCAAAGGTAAAGTTTCTAGGAGATACTTGGTGAAATTTTAGAATTATTCACCAATGGATGCCAAATGGATGAAAGAGGATGACTTGGCAGACCATTCTCAGTTGTTGCAGTTTCACCTAGATGCCTTTCAGCTAGTGCCGACTTTTCAGGCTCTATTAGGTTCAGCAGAGCAAGGGTTCGGAGTATTGCCTGATGGTCTAGGGGAAGGTAGCACTTCCACTCCTCCAGTTATGGACAACTCTTGTATGTAGTGGATCTCGGATGTATTCAGTATACATCCAAGGTACTGCACTGACAGTATATTTGCCATGAGGTCACTACTTAGTGTACTAGTCATTGTGAGATGTATGCAGATGAGTATGAGTTTCACCCGAGCATTGGAACTATACTTTTGCATCAGCCTATGATCAATTTGGCATGAATTTTGCCTCAATTTTGAGGCAAAAATTCTGATCAGTTTTAGCTCAGTTTTGATAAGCTTGAGAATTGTTTATGGTCACTTTTTGGATCAGTTTTGCATCAGTTTTTGCATTGATTGTTAGTCAGTTTTTGTAATGAGTTTGTGATCAGTTTGGGGTCACATTTATAGCAGTTTGTGATCAGTTCTTAGATCAGCAAGTGATGAGTTTATGATCAGATTATGCTTAGTTTTCAATGGTTTACATCTAGTTCCATGGATAACAGCATATGTTATGATGTCATTGATGTTTTAGCCATGGTTTATACTTGGTTTTCGCTATACTATGGTTTGGTTTTGCTAGATGAGTTGAGCTCATGAGAAATGGACATGTCACATGATAATTTGGCAATGTTTTTGAGATTCTTTGTGAGTCTTATGTTATGTTATGTTGGATGGTAATTTTCAGTATATGTTGGGCATATGGAATGGTTGAATAGTAGTGCGCAATATTATGTTGACTATGATGCCCTATGGAAATTCCATTGTAGTACTTTGCTTTTGATGCATTTGGCAGTGCAATTGAGGATAATTGCAAGGATTTCAAGGGAGAGGGTTGTCATGAGGACATGTATTTTTGAAACCTCACTTAACATGTAGATTAATTTTTAATCATATGGTTAAGTAAATGTTGCATATGTGAGGTGTAATTGGGGTTAGAGTAAATTTACGAGCTCGAGACCCGAGGAAATCACGGGATGTCAAAGGCAAAAGCTGCTATAAGCTATGTTGCACATGTACTTTGTGGTATTTGGTGCCAATTGTTGGCCTAGGTCATTCATTTGGCCATAAGTGTCAATTGGTGACACTAGAGAAGTGGTGTTTAATGGTACCTAATGCCAATCTGATAGTCAAAGATGGCGTAGAGACACTGGGGAATGGAAGTTGCCTAGCCAATTTAATTATTGGCCAATCAGATTATTTTTTAGGGCACCGAAATAATTATTAGATTAAATTTCAGTATTTAAAGATTGAAAATTAATATTTAATAATGAATAATGCTGGAAAAACCATTTGGAAAGGCTGCCACTTGTCAAAAATGTCCATGCAAGACTGAAAAACGTCTTTAGAGGCTAGAGAGAGGCATTTTTAGTGTATTCAATGTGCAAGAGGGGGGAGGAGATGCTATTAGTCTGATTTGCAGCCATTGGAGGACCTTCTGTTGGCAGGGCAGTAGCTGCATTTGACTGATTTTCATTCTTCGTGACAAAACTCTGAATTTTCTCTCTCTATAGCTTTCTCTCTCATCTCCCAACCATTTCACAGCCTTGCTTTGAAGATCTCAGCATTTGGACCCTTGGAGGTTGAGAAATTGCAAATTTCTTTGCTGTAAACCCTAATTTATAGCAAAAATTAGGGTTTACCAGTAGTCTCCATGGGTCTTGAAAATTTAGCTTCCACATATCTATGAGAATTTCAACAGAAATAACGTTTCCACATAGACAGTGCATGAATTACAACCAATATCTCTTTCTCATAGACCTGAAATGTCTTTTTTGCGCCGTGGAGAATTAAGATCTCATAAGCCACAACTCGGCCATCTTGCATAAGAAGAGCCCCAATGCTGTTACCACATGTATCACATTGAGCTATGAATAACTTCCTTAGATCGAGCAATACAAGCATATGATCTAAAGTTATCTTTTCCTTTAACTTTTCAAATGCTGAAATTTTCAGTGTTGTTCATCGAAATGGCACATCCTTCTTCTGCAAGGCCTGTAATGGAGATGTAATTTCAGCAAACCCGCGTACATCTTGAAGTAAGAACATAAACCAAGAAGATGCGGATCTCATGCATATTCCTCAAAGGGGGCCATGATTGTATTGCTTCAACCTTTGCAGGGTCCGTGCAAATGCCATCAGCCAATACAATATGCCCCAAAAAGTGGATTTCATGCAAGAAGAATTCACTTTTCTTGTCATTGATAAGCAGCCTATGCTCAGGTAGTTCATTGAACACAATGTCCAAGTGTTTTCTATGCTCTACCTTGTTCTTTGAATAGACAATCATGTTATCAAAGAAATGTACGCACAAATCCTCTATGTGACTTGAAGATACGATCCATCATCCGATTAAATGTGGCAGGAGCATTGGTAAGTCCAAAAGGCATAACAAGAAACTCAATACAATCCAAAAGATGTCCTAAAATGTGTATTAGGTATATCTTCCGGCCTAATGCTTATTTGATGATACCCACTTTTCAAATCTATACAGCTAAATATAGCTGTCCCTTGCAATCTATCCATAACATCATCTATTCGAGGAATCAGAAAGTGATTCTTTATTGTGATCTTGTTCAGAGCACGATAATCAATGCACATATGCCGCGAACCATCTTTTTTTTGCACCAAAAGCACTGGAGAACAAAAAGGAGATGAGCTGGATTGAATTAGCTCTTTTTCTAACAACTCATTTACCAGACTCGTAATCTCCTCTTGTTGGGCTGCACTAACTTTGTAGGGTGGCTTATTAAGTGGGCTAACTCCAGGGATAAGATCTATGCTATGATCTTTTAGCCTTTCAAGTGGTAGCTGCCATGGAAGTGACTGAGAGAAGCAATCAGAATATATTTTCAGAAATGACATGTGATCCTTCTCTAACTTAGACATGCTCCCAACATTCTCACTATCATCTTTATCCTTAGTAAAAACCAAGTACGTTGAAAGATGATTTTTCATTACTTTAGAAATGACAGCTGTAGATACAATAGGGACATATTCACTGTTAAGAAGAGTGCTAGGGTTTGCACTAAGGACACATAGAGTGTACGATCACGACAGAAACACAAAGACACAGACACAGAGGGCAAAACTCAAACCCTAAACACAAAACTCAAAACTCAAACACAAACAGAAGAAGGGAGAGAGAGAACACAACTTTGAAGTGAATGAATGCTGTAAATGAATGTAAGAGTGTACAGTGTGCTCAAGGGCAGAGCAATGTCGGAGTGTGACGTCTACGGAAGACGGATCCCAAGTCTGTGACCACTAGTTGGAGTGTAGGAGTGCTGAATAGTGAATGGCAGCAGGCTGGTTACCAAAACGCAGCAGTCTGGAGGCTGAAAATTGGTAAACGCAGTAGTGTACCACCGATCGGGGGCTGGAAACTGGGCATAGACTGCTGTAAACAGCAGTCTGAAACAGTGTCTGAGAGTGTTAGGACCTGCAATGCTGAAAACGCAGGCTGGCTGACCCTGGAGATGATGGACAGCAGGCTGAGCAGCAGTCTGGGACAGTTTGGAGCAGTCACCAGCAGTTGAGAGCTGTAGCCTACAGCAATGGATAGGCTGAAGATGATGTGGCTGCAATTGATGATGGCTGGACAGCAGATGGAGGCGGGTTGTAGACTGGAAACTGGGCGCCAACAGCAATAGAGGGTGTGTGGGCTGGTGTAACCTGCAAACAAGGATGATGGCTAAAGGGGGGCAGCCTGTCTATTTATAGATGTGGAAGGGCGCTCCAAAAATTAGGGTTTCCACTAAACTTTCTCGAACCGCTCCCCGTTTAGGGTTTCCACTGAACTCTCTTGAACCACTCCCCGTTTTAGGGTTTTACTCTAAAAGAGCATTTTTAGTGTGTTTTGGGGCTGTTTAAGAGGCTAATCAGCAAGTAATGCATATTTTAGCTCAACACTCCCTCTCAGGCCCAAAATTGAGCCGAAAGGTTAGGCCAACCATGGTGATGTTTATGTATCCCAAGGTGTTCCACCCAAAAGTAGCCAAGGCATCGGACAAAGGGTGCACGTCGGCTACCTAATGGCCTACCAAGACTACAGAGGTGATGGTTATCTTACCAAGGGAATCCAAGTAGTCACCCCAGAGAGGACAGGGCATCGGACAAAGGGTGCACATCGACTGCCCAGTGGCCTACCAAGTCCTACAAAGGTTGATGGAACTACATGGAATGTGTTTTGTTTTTGAATAAGTGAAGTAAATTTGATGGGATGCAGCCGATTGAGGAATAGTGACCCAGAAGACGGGAGTAGGGAGGGTGCACCCAACACATCACAAAATAGTACAAGCTAACCTAGCCACTTAGGGTGCCAATGACGAGAAAAAATAGGTGGTGAGGTATCCATGTGATGAAGAAGGATGGTGGTGTGGTAACAAGAGCCGCCAGTGGAAATAGCTTAGGATCCACTTAAGTGGTGCTTTGCACAATGAGATGCAAAGTATGCTACATGCTGAAGAATACTCATGCAGCAGGTGCCACTTGGACAGTGTTCCTCATGGGAAAATTGTTCACTAGCCCAAGCGCCCTAGTATAAAGATGATGAAATCATGCAATGCAAAGGGTAAGGTACAATAGGGGGGAGAAGCCGATGTTGAAGACAAAGTGCTGAAGCCTATAGAATACCAAGAAGGGTAGGAACCCCCTCTTAACCTAGATGTAGATGCTGAAGAAGGAAGAGGAGCTTGATGTCGGTCTTCGTGTGGTGCCTAGAACCATAAGAAATGAAGAGGAGGAGGAAGCATCCCAGCTAGAAGAGCTAGGTAGAAGTCACCGCATGATAGCATTAAGAGAGATGCTGTACGATCCGCCTCGGGAGGGGAAGCCTCCATGCTGGTAGAAGAGCAAAACGCCAAGGATGATGAAACCATGAAGGATGATGAAGTAATGCATATTTTAGCTCAACATTCACCTTTTAACTTTACAGCAAGTGTGAGTACCTTTCCCTTATGTTGAATAGTGATCTTTTTTGCATGAGAATCAGTCACTGCACGCATACAGTGACACCATGGCATACCGAGCAATACATCACAACTCTCAAGTGGAGCAATGAATAACTCTTCGCTATCCACATATCATTGTATATGCAACCGAACCTTTCAATGATGAGCGATATGACAGACTCTACATGGCCTTCATATGCCATTTCAACTTTCCCCATGGGTCCCATCTCATCCTCTTTGATGTCTAGATGGGTGGCCATGTCAATAGAGATGAAGTTGACTCATGCACCATTATCAAAGAAAATCAGTGCATGTTTATCTCTAATTTTGCCCCATGCTCTGCACAACTCAGTAGCATCATCATTGGGCTGATCACTAACAACATTAGACACCAATCCCATTGATGTTTTGGGCTTCTTTCCTTTAGAATCTCCGTGATTTTTTGACTTTCAAGCTTGATAGTCCCTTGCAATGTGACCCTCTTGTTCACAAATAAAACGTTTATTTGCAGCCATCAAGTCTCTACATTGTGCCAATGTTTTTGAGCCATTTCTTTGTTGTTTTGGTCTCTGTTCAGGCTTCAGATCTGTCCCTTTTCTCAGCCTTAAACAACTTTTTATTCAGCTTCTCTCCACTCTCTACGAAGCCCGAATTCTTCCCATGTAGCAAATTATTGGCTGTAGTAGTAGTCTCTATGAATTGAGACATGCTAGACACGGTGGATTTAATGCAAAAATCCGTGATTTCTCTGGGCAGTCCACAAACATATTTTCCACTTGCTCATGAAGGGATACGGGGCGATAAGAAGTAATAGGCAACAATGCATTCCAAAACTTATTATATTGCTCCAAATTCTTACATTTCTTAGTATCCAGCTTATTCCAAGCTGTCATGATGTCTACCTCAAAGGCACTTGCCAACCAATTTGATGTAAATATTTACTTGAATTGTACCCACATTAATGGTGCTCTACCTTGTATCAAAAGAGTGGACCACCACCATAATGCATTGCCTTTTAAGAAAGTGGTTGCCTTTCGAATCTTTGAGGACTCCGTGAAGTTCCCCCCTGAATAGGCTGCATCAAACTTTTGAATGAAGGTCAAAGCTTTCAACCTATCTTGTACCCGCTAAAGAACTCAAACTTCGTTGCTTTTCCACCCTCATCATAGTCTTTTGCTACCCCTTTGGGTGTCAAGTTGTCATACACTAGTTGTCGCATTTGTTGAATTCACATTCAAACCAACACCAAACGGAGCATTTGCATGGCCAACATTTATTCCTTGAGCCCCATAAGCATTTGGGTTGTAGATGCAGTACCAAACACGCTACTTTGTGCCCCATGCATCAAACCAATGCTGCCATACATAGGGTTTTGCATATTTCCAGCCATACCCAAATACATTGGGCCTTGCACACCATGCATTGGTTGCTGCATACTATAGGGATTTGTGCTATACATTCCTGTACGCAGTCCTTGTCCAACCATAGTATGAAAAATTGTGTTTCCACCAAAATATCTTGGCTGCCCCATCATAGAATATATGCCCGATTGTCCAAAATCCATTGGATTGGCACTTCCGTGATGGCCTTGCATTTGCATTCCTTGCCCTATAGGTACCAATTGTTTTATTTCATTAGCATCTTTGGGAGATTCAAATGACAAGTTTGGCATTATCTTTGGTGCATCTTGCTGTCCCGAAGGTGTAGAAGACGTCTTCTTCTTCTTGCCTTTTGTGTCCTTCTTTGGAGCATTCAAAAATTGGGTAAATTGAGCATCCTTTGCCAATTCAGCAAAGAGATTCGTTGCTGTTCTCGTTCGATTCTCGAATTGGTCATCAAATTCCTCTTCACTTTGCTGGTCATTAGCCTCCTTATGCCCTGAAGGCCGTGCATCTTGCCCAACAACAACATTTTCAGCTTGCTATCCATGGTCTGAGCCTTTTGTCGAAGGTCAGGCATTGCATTTCCTTCATTTCCATGTGAATATTTATATTGAGAGGCATCATCACTGCTTGAGTCCATCTCACTCTATGAAGACATATTGCTGTAATTTCTTAGCTGAGATTAAAAAACAGCACTAGCACAAAGCTTTGGCTTGCAATTAGGTGCCTCAGGCCCACCAAATCAAGGGATTGAGTGGTATCCCGGCAATGGAACCATGTAACTAGTCTTCCCCCTCGAATAAGGTGGTAAATAACCTGAATAAGCACTATTTACAGCAATTAACAAATTCACAAAATTGAAATGCACACTTTACCATATAATCTTGGACATTGCACACCTTGTTTGTCCCAAAATTGGCGCCCTTTTGGTATTTATTTAACTTAATTGAAGAAGAAGTTGATGTACAATGGGATTCTCTCAATCCCTTTTGGTATTCCAACTCCCCTTGTAGTCTAAATGACCAGTAAGCCTTCAATCTGATTTGCCCCTTGATTCGGGCAACCAATGGGCCTTCACTTGCTTTGATGGAGATGGAAAATGCCCCAAATTCAATGATTTGCTGGTCCCTCCACTTGAATAGGCTAAAAACAGCTTCAGCCCTGTTGAATCCAAGTCTTGGAGCTTCCAATTTTTGGCACGCTTCTCGAGGTTGCTACAAAATCCTAAATTCTGCATATTAGGGTTTCCAATAGAGAAATCTGAAATTTCTCAGCCTTTGGTAATCTCAATTCTATAACCTTCGGAGCAAGGCTGTAGAAAGGCTGGAGACGAGAGAGAATGTTGAGGAGAGTGAAAAATTCAGACTTTCTTCGCGAAGAACTAAAGAAAATCTATCATTTTTTGTTGCTGCTCTCTCAACAGCTTGTAGATGCAAAGAAGTAAAGAAAATGAGTCATTTATTGTTGTTGCCCTATCTCCAAAGCCTATAGATGTTGTCACTTGTTATTGATTGGTCTTCTCCTATCCGTAGCTGCCTCAGAAGGTTCTCCAATGGCTGGAAATCTAACTAGCAGCATCTTCTCCCTCTCTCTTGAAAGCCGAATACACTAAAAATGCCTCACTCTAGCCTTTAAAGACGTTTTTCAGTCTTGTATGGGCAATTTTGACAAGTGACAGCTTTCCCAAATGGTTTTTGCAGTATTATCCAGAATCAAATATTAATTTTCAGTCTTTAAATATTGGAAATTAATTTAATAATTATTTTGGTGCCTTGAAAAATAATCTGATTGACCAATAATTAAATTGGCTAGGCAACTTCCATTGGTGAGTGTCTGTGGGCCATCTTTGACCATCAGATTGGTGTTAGGTACCATTAAACTCCACTTTCCTAGTGTCACCAACTTACACTTACGGCCAAATGAATAACCTAGGCCAATAATTGGTACCAGATACCACCAAGTACCTATGCGGCATAACTTACAGCAACTTTTGCCTTTGACATCCTGTGATTTTCCCAGGTCTCGAGCTCATAAATTTGCTCTAACCCTAGTCACATCTCACATGTGTAACATTTACTTAACCATATGATTAAAAATTAATCCACATGTTAAGTGAGGTTGCAAAAATACATATCCTCATGACACTAGACCTATCACTATTTGCATTTTGCATTTGGACTATTTTCTCTTTGTTGGTGGGCGGCTGCCACAAAGGTTGAATGACCTATTTACAGGTGGATAGAACTCGATTTTTGCTGTGTTCTATGCTGGGCTGGTTCGTTTTGATATGGGATTGGTTGAATGCCAAAGCCCGCTGTTTTCTCTTTAAGAGTTGTACAGATTGTATGCTCATGGATGTACCACTTATTTGTATCGTTGCAAAGGTTCGGAAGAGATTGACGTCTCTCTACTGGATCTAGACATTTGGGCGTCGATTATCTCTCGAGTTGAAGCCATGATAGCTTTTTGTTGTAGATTTCCCTATGATGAGGAATCACATTACAAGATGAAGGAGCTTGAGGATGAGCTTGTATCCCTTTGTATGGACATTTCCTTTGGAGAATCTAGATGTGATACTTCTCTCTCATCTTTTGTTACCAATATATGATGTATTCTGCACTAGTCTTCTCACTTCTTGTAGCCGAGAGACTTCCACTTAGGAGGAGCTAGTTTCATTGGTGCTTGAGCAGAATGCAGGTCCCAGTGAGACAAATTCTTGTAGAGCTCGTGCACATGGCTGTGCTTATGCGGTCTTATCTCTGCAGGTACATGATAAGCCAAGTGGGGAAGAGAAAGAGGGTGGAATCATCTTCGGACTTTGATATAGATTTTGTAGGGAAGTGTAGAGGATATCCCACATGTCCTCATTGTTGGAAGACCTCACACCCTAAGGAGAAGTACTGAAGGAAATGCCCTCACCTTCGTCGGGGAGCAAAGGGTAGATCTACATCAGAGCCTTTCTCTAACCCATCTTTGTCACTCGCTATTACCACCGAGACCGTGTTTCTGCACATTTATTAGGTGGAGGATCCCTCTTTGATTGTCTCGTTTTCTAAGCAACCTTGGCTCATTGACAATGACACATTGAGTCATGTGACTCCTCAATCCGTCCTAGGATATCATCATTGTTGGTAATATCTCTTTGGTGCCTATTAGTGGTGTTGGCACCTTGCCTCTATTTTTTGACCGTCCATCAAGCTTCGTTTCTAAGGCCCTACGCACTTGGGCTTCCATTTTCTCTTTGTTCATGGCCTTTCTAGACTTGGGATCTGCATTGTCTTCAGTAAGCCAGTCGTCTCTATTGAGCATTCTTCTATAGGAGCCCCTTTTGTGATAGGTTGGTAAGAGAGGGGGCTATCTATACTCCATTTGCCTTCCATTGTGTAAGGGCCCTTTGAGGAGCTTTCTATTGCTGCACCTATTCTGGATTGTATGCCCTTTATCCCATGAGTTCCATCCCTTTCTCCACCATCTCCTCTAGTGGATCCCTCATACCTCCCATCCCTTCCAGAGGGGGATGATATTGGTGATGTGGCTGTGGATTTCTTGGCCCTTTGTGTCTTAGAGGGGCCTTCCCAAGATTGTGAGGAGTTTCTTCAAGGTTTTCAGCCTACTTTGGGCCTTTTCTTTATGTAACAACCTCTTTTCTTCGTCCTCGAGCCACCATCCCTTGCCACTTGGCCCTTGGTCCCTGTTATTTCTATGCAACTTATGGCACCTTCAATAGTTCCTTGTTATCGTATCATCATTGGGTTAGAGGTTTTGGCTCAGCCTTCCCCGACTGGAGTTTTCAGGAGTGATTTGTTCAAGAATGCTTTGTTTCTATTGGCCTTTGGTAACCTTCCGGTTGATTAGATTTTTATCTTGAGATGGGATCTTGCTCCTTGGCTAGCTTTCTTTATCGACGGACTTCATTGGCATTGGCACTTTTCCTACCACCCTCAGATTTGTATCTCCTTTGACCTTCTGCCACATCTAGGATCTGAGTGGGGGTGCTAGAAGTTGTGTGTCTTGTGTGGTCATCTCTCGCGTATGAGCCTTAGACAAGGATATTAGGAGCTCTAACATTGTATTTGTCTATCATTTTATGTGCTGTAGGTACTTTAGATGGAGGACACATTAGTGCTTTTTTTAAAGGCACTTTTGCCTGTCTTGAGCACCCATATTTTGGGCGTGGCCACTTTATTACGGGATGTGGCCCGAGTTTCCCAATATATAGGTGGCTTGCCCTCCCACTTGCATTATTCATCATTGATTTTTCACGATCAGCCAGCCCTCCTCATTCTCTCATCCCCGTGCTACTGTCTAGTGCCCACATTGATACATAGAGTTGCATGTTGGGGTTGACCATTGCAGCGTTGTACCTTCAGCCATTGTAGTCATATTGTTCCTTTTCTCACATGCCTTCTCTCTTTGCCTCTTCTCCATGTTCACTTTCCTTTCCATTGCACACTCTCACAGGAAGAAGGCTGAATAACAATCGCTAGTAGTAGGAGAGAGTCCAGATGCATGCGCTAGCTAGCTGATAAAAATTTCAAACTAAGATATTTGCTAAAAAGGGTGTAGGAAGTAGAGAATAGATACTAACAATTTGCAAAACAAGGATGGCCTGAGCGGTGGGAAGCCTGTCTATTTATAGATGAGTGGATCCTTCCAAATTAGGGTTTGGCTCAAGGAACACAGACTCTCTCTAGGAACACATTTTTAAAAAGATGAAGGTTTGGTGATAATTTAGTTTTGGGGTTGTAATGAAAAGCTTATTAGTTTATAATGCATTATTCACCTCAACACCCCCTATCAAACCCAAAAGTGGAATGAGGAAGGGGCCATAAAAATAGCTCAATTCCATAATGACCCCAAGGCATCCCACCCAAAGTAGCTAGGGCATTGGGCCAAGGGTGCACATTGGTTGCCCAAGGACCCACTGAGACTATAGAGGTGATGGCTATCTTACCAAGGTTGCCCAAAGGGTCATCCCAAAGAGGCCAAGGGATCGAACAAAGGGTGCTCGTGAGTTGCCCAGTGGTCTACCGGGACCTACAAAGGTGGATGGAACCACTTTGAACTTTTTATCACTTTTTTTAAGTGTGTTCGTCCTATCATCCTATCAAGCATGTGTGCCATAAGAGGGAAATGAAAGGGATAGTCAAATCCAACACACCATAAAACAGACAAACTATCCTAACTATCCATGGGTATCAATGAAGAAGGAAAGCATGGGGGGAATGTGTATAGAGCTGCCATAGAGATTGCTTAGGGAGACTACCATGTGAATTGCCATGAATATGGTGGATCTAGAGTCAACCATTCTAACCGAAGAGGGACGAATGTGCAGAAATGCATGTTTACAAGAATAGAATACCAATGCATGGGGTAATGCAAAGGACAATGCAACAAGCCATGCTCAAGTCAAATGCAATGCAACAATGCCACTTGGATTGTACGACAATGCATATATTGATAAAAGAACTAGTAGGGTTAGGGTAACTCAGAGAGAATGAATATAGAAGAAGAACTAAGAATAATGAATAAATGCAATGCTTGTGCAGCAAACACACTATGGGCGGTGAATACAAAATCTTGAACTCTTGTGCCTTTATGATTGGGGCAGAGAGTGTGAGCTGGAGAATATATCATTCTCTGTACAGATACCAAAAACACAGCAGACAGCCTCCAAAAGTGTGCAGCAGCCACAAATGTAAAAATGGAGAGTTTCGATTAGTGCCGGATGAAGGTGGATGGCTTGAAAGAGTAGGCAGCATACTCTAAACAGTCAGGATGATGCAGGCGATAGTTGCAAAATGCAGCAGATTTGATGACGTGGCAGGCTGTACAGCAGGGCTGGACAGTAAAGATAGCTCAAAACCATGATTACCCCAAGGTATCCCATCCCAAGGCAGCCACTATTCCCTTATTTAACCATCATTCATCTGTTTTTCATAACAATTAGTATTCCTCTCTCTTCTTTTATATTTTGACTCACTGCACTAATGTGGCTCTGGTATTAGTTGAAAGTGTTCCCTCTATGCTCTTTTGAAACTATTTCATCCTTACATTATCATGGAACGTCTGATTTGTAGCTTATATTATTGTTTTATTGTTCAGGCTGGAATGACGAAAACAGATGCCGCAGTGCAAACATTAGCAGGAATCAACCCAGATGTTATCCTTGAGGTTATACATAATAAATTTTGTTGATTATAGATTGGAAGTCTGAGAAGTATTTACTTATGCTCTCTCTTTTATTTTCACTGGTACTAAAAGGTCCTAATGTTTTCAAGTGAAATCATTTAAACAGTAACTTGAAATCTTCATTGAGTTTCAATCGTAGTGGTCAATTAGCTACGAAGGCTAGCTTATTATTTATTGGACAGATAAAAACCCACTGATGCATAATTTAACGACATGAGTATCCTTGCACATTAAGAAAATTATGTTATTGTAGAGGTTGATTCAAATGGTAAAGAGTTTAATCCTTCTTAGGACCTGCAACCTTCAGATTAAGCTCACAGTTGATGTTTCTACATCATTTCAATTATGTTTTTAGTCCACTCCTTCAGTGTCAGTATTGCACAAATTGTCTTGGTTTCTATAACCTTCAAAGCATCATCACAAGATAATGAACAATTTCATTGACAAGAAGACAAAAGCATAGACAAGAGAACTAAGGACAATGGTTAACTAATCCTACTGGATATGGAAATACAAGAGTTATCTCGAGTGAGCAAATTGTTCTTACAAGGTTAGAAGGCACCAAGATGCTCCTAGCCCAAGCAAGCTTTACTGCAAGAGTACAACCTAGTGCAGGGCTAATTGGAGGTGCTTTAATACAGGCCAAAAGTCAAGAGTGCCCTAAGGTGCTGTATTCAAGTTGGAGCTCCACCTGTGACTGGTTTAGGTTGGCCATAAACACGAATAGATCCTCCATGGCACAAATCAACACATTTACAACTGATGCCCGCAAAAGATCCCCTTTTTGTCTGAAATCTTTCTAGTGCAATGTGTTGGGCTTCTTCTTTATAGACGGATCTGTTCTGCTTTCTATCCAGTTAGGATGGTTGCAAAAATGTTTCCTAGCAAAATTTTATTAGAATAGCATATTATACTTAATGCTTTTGATTGCAGAGCTACACGAGCAACATTACAACTGTAGATGGTTTTAGTAGCTTTCTAGAAAGCTTGACACATCAAGTTATGGCTGGCACTCGAGGGAGGAGAACGGGTGTGGATCTGGTGTTGAGTTGTGTTGACAATTATGAGGCACGGATGGTGGTAAATCAGGTAACTAACAGTTTAAACTATCCAGAAATCTACATTTTCTTCTCTCACACATATACTTGCACAGGGTGCACATGGCACTCCAATGCACAGATTGAAACTGACGGATGATGTTTAGTGCATTTGATGGTTTTTCTGGTTTTCTGAGACTTGAGCCCACTTTGCTTTTATACACATGTTCCTTCTACTTTCAGATTGTTTCATGAGAGATCGCCAAGGATGTAATAAGGTTTAGGTGATATCTTGACGTTCATGGAAGAAATGGTATAGCATTTTGGATAGTCAGTCAATGCTGTTGAATTTTTATATTGAAGTATGTTCATGTTTGAATTATGCGGCTATCCATTTCTCACCCACATGCAGAATGTCACTGTTCGTTCTTTTACTTTCTTGCACAGTAGTGGGCATTTCTGTATTTTCTTCACATGGATGATGGAATCATTACTCTGTAAAAGGATAATGTTGCAAGCAGTCTTGTTGACAATGGATGCTTACTTTTCTTGGGCTCATTTACCATGTATAGCATTTTGGATAGTCAGTCAATGCTGTGGAAATTTTATATTGAAGTATGTTCATGTTTGAAATATGCAGCTATCCATTTCTCACCCATATGCAGAATGTCCTGTCACTGTTCGTCCTTTTACTTTCTTGCACAGTAATGTGCATTTCTGTATTTTCTTCTTCACATGGATGATGGAGTCATTACTCTGTAAAAGGATTATTTTGTAAGCAGTCATATTGACAATGAATGCTTACTTGTCTTGGCCTCTTTTGCTATGTGTTCACTGCTGGGTAGAAAGAAAGAAAGATATATTAACGTCTTCTGAGGCCAAAATCGGCCTATAAGACAAAACCATGTACAATGTTGGTCATCACTGAAATATATCTCATAGGCCGATTTTCAGGGTGAGATGGTCCATCTCAATCCCATGTCGTGTAAGCCACTTCTCTACCTGTGCATACCATGAAGTTTCCTATCCTGCCTTAGCTAGCTGCCTAGCAGCCTCGAAGGCTCTCCTAGGTAGTTTATTTGGGTGCATGTCACGTACTCAGTGTATGAAGCTCATGGTTAGAAAAAGGGCCTCCATCATCATGGGGGTTGTAGCAAACTTGGCTCTAATAATCTCATGTGGTACTGACAGTTTGCTACGGACCATCCACGAGAGCATGATGATTTGCGGTCTCTCAATCTGTGTCCATAGGTATGTAGCCAAGCCAGGGGTCCAAATACGTGCACCATAGATCATGGTTGGTGTGACCAGTGTGTGAAACAGCCACCTCTGTGTGCAAGACTGATGGAAGTGTGCCTAGTGGCATTGTCTCTCCATCATGGCCAATGTTGCGTATCCTCGTGTGAGACGGTCTCTATCTGCCTACGCCATGGTGAATCTCCCAGCGGATGTAGTGAAGTGACCTGTGGGTAGAATATGAGTTCACAACCTCTACCTGTCTGGCTCCTAAGGTGAAGACTAATCTCCTCATTGGAGCCAATGTGTGAAAGATTAGGATCTTGGTTTCCCCAAGATTAACGGTCAATCCACGTTGTGTGCAAAAGTCATGAAGGGGACAGAGATGTTGTTGTAGACCCTCATGTGATTCAGAGATTAGCACAATTTTGTTAGCATAAAGCATAACAGAGACGAATGTATGTGCTAACTCCACCCTATCACCTCCTCCTCGTGTGATGTGATCTTCTATCTCATCGATGTAGAGACCAAAGAGTGTAGGTGATAGAGGACATCCATGTTTCACTCCAATGGTGCTAGAGATGGTGTTTGAAAGCCCTCATGGGTATCTCACTCAACTCACCACTCTCTTATATAGTGCATAGATACCCCAAATCATGTCTGATGGAATCTCCAGTGTTTGCAGCCTCTGTAGTAGTGTATCTCGTGAAATAGTATCAAAGGCTTTACGGAAATCCACAAAGCAGCAGTAGAATCTTTTCTTTCTCATTTTCACATGCTCAATCGTGCTCTTCAAGGTGAAGATGTGGTCAAGTGTAGAGAATCCCTGCAAGAATCCAGCCTATCCTACTCCTGTCAATCTCCCTCTCTCTACATATGCAGTGAGCTTTGCCTCCCTCACTGCTCTATATATCTTTGCCAACGTGTGGCCCACCATGTTGGTTTTGTAGTTACGTGGATCTAGGGGGTCTCCAAACTTGTGGATGGGCACGATGGTATGCATAGTCCGCTCATCTAGGAAGCTCTATGCTAGGGCCCTATCGAACATAAAAGCAAGGAGAGGAGCCAAAATGTCAACTGCATAAATGAAGTGCTCACCTTCTATACCTATGTGATCCATTAATTGTCCATGCTATAGGCGCTCTATCGCTCTTCTCATCATACTAGCTCATGCCTAAAATAGAAAGTGGTGGATTGGGTATGGGTAGTGGTTGGCATCTGTGGGTGTGGGGAGGAGGATATGATGAGGGACAAGTAGGTATGATTTGCTCCGATTGGGCAGGGGTGGTGGTGAAGGATTTGACTAGTTTCATTGTCTCAATAAAACCTAGTACATAGTCTGCTATATTAGAGCCTGTGGGCTGGAAGCAAGTTAGTACTTCAAATCTAGGTCGTTTCTTCATCTTATTTTAAATAATCAAATGGTGTTGGGATCCTAGCTCTAGTAGGTGCTAGCCGTAGCGAGTATTGTGTCCTCTAGTATGTATCAGCGGGTATTTTGTATGTTCTTGGCTCCTCCACATCCATCACTTGTAGCCTCCACGAATCCTCAGAATCATGTGTTGTAATGTTTGCTCTGCATCCTTGCATTAAAATCTCTGACTAGGAGAATCTTCCCTAGATTGGAGTAGTGTACAATCTCATTGGACAGGTCGGTAGTAAAAGGGGACTCTCCTCAGTTCTGCTTTCACTAATAAAAGACACACCTACATATATTTGCACACTATGCCATTTCTCTCTCCCTCTTGCTGCTGCGGCTCCCTAGTAGAGAGAGAGAGAGAGAGAGAGAGAGAGAGAGAGAGAGAGAGAGAGAGAGAGAGAGAGAGAGAGAGAGAGAGAGAGAGAGAGAGAGAGAGAGAGAGAGAGAGAGAGAGAGAGAGAGAGAGAGAGAGAGAGAGAGAGAGAGAGAGAGAGAGAGAGAGAGGATCGATCTGACGCGGATGGAGCGATGGCGACCTGACCTTCCGTGGTACCCGTCGACGCCTGCAGCCTGCGGTGTCCTGCGCTGTGTCAACGTGCCGAGAGAGAGAAGGGCGAGCGATCTGCAGGTTCGATGGCGACCTGTCGCCACTGGCCGTCTTGACGTCTCGCAGCTACGCGCAGCTGTTTCTGGCCTGACGTCTCGCTCGCCATACTTGCACGCCTGCTTGTAACCAGTCTTCTGCCGTTTCAGAAAGAGAGAGAGAGAGAGAGAGCCCACTGCCCTGTCTGACACCCAGACCTGTTACTCACTGAAAAGTAAACCTGCCCCGCTGCTCCTGTGCTTCTGCACTAAAGTGCAGAGATCGACAGAGGACCAACGCCACTCGGACAGCCAGTAGTCTGCCCCTGCTTGGCGATGCCTGTCTGCCCTGCAGACAAACGGCCTCCCTCAACAGCCACATCCGGCCTTCCTGGTTCCGTCTAGCCTGCGGTGACCTCCTGTGTCACTGGACTGTGTTCATTTCTACCTCCCGTGTGCTCCTGATTCTGCATCTGACCTGCACAAGAGGTGATATAACATGGCTGGCTTGGATACGGCTTTTATCGACCAAACGGTGGTAGCCCTTGGTCCGGATTCTAATACAGAGGAACCAGAGGAGATGGTTCCTTGCACAGAAGAGATGCCCCCTGGTCCTGATTTCCAGCCTGCGGGCAAACGCACCAAGCATACTTCAGACGCGGCAATGGATCATCAGGAACGTTCTTATGCTCAGGTTGCCTCTGATTTTGGGGATTCTCAGGATGTTGACTGGGAGCATTTGCTGGAATTTGCCAACACTCTACTTGGTGATTATGTCCAACATAATCATGAAGCTTTTTCTGACTCAGGATCTGATGATGTGCTGGAAGCCACGGTGGACCCGAAACATGTCTTGCGCTCATTTTCGGTATTTTATGACCGGGCTGTTATACTCTTCTTCACTGGCAGGATCCTAGTGCTTCCCCATATTCGCCAGTGGCTGCACAATCTACTAGAAGGGGAGTGTGTTGAGGAGATTTTTGTTGGGCCCCGAGGTTTCTATGAGGTGCTGTTGAAATCTGAGAAGCACCATGCTGATCTTCTGTCTAAACTGCCATTGTTCTTTGATCGCCGTTTGGTCCATGTTGTGCCATGGCGCCCAATGACAGATTTTCAGCGCCTGCTTCAACGTGAATGCCCGTGTGGGTTGAAGTGGAAAATTGTCCGGTTGTCTATTGGCCACTGTTAAAGGATGCCATGGTCGTTGTGGGCACTGTGCTGGTCCCCGCGAGCCTAAGGGCCATGAATCGCAACGGTTTATGTATGTTATGGGACACTGCTAGGCAAAGGCCTGCGTGATTACGTCTCAATTGCTCTGGCATGCACCCTTTGCACTTTCGTTTGAAATGGGGCAACTTTGCAGGACATTGCTTTTCGTGTGGAAAATTGGGGCATTTTATGGCTGAATGCCCAGAGAAGCAACAGACTTCAGATGCTGAGCATGTTGCACTGCCCATGGAAGATATGGTGTGCGATGTTCCGTCACAGGATGCCACCCAGCCACCTAAAGTTTTGGATAAAGGTAAACAGCATGCTTCGGGTTTGGATTCCCACGGCAATGATTGGGTGGATGTACGTGCAAAAAAAGGTAAAAGGTTTGATGCTGGCCTTGGCAGATACTGGGCCTAATGCTTCACAGGATTCCATGTGCACTTATATGCGCCGGAAAGAGATGTTGTCTTTAGAGTATCCTGCTCATCCTATGGTTTCTTCTGCACCTCGTCATCAGTCTACTAGGAAAGTCTATTCGGACGGTTCAAAGGGCCCACCTGCTAAGTTGGCTTTTGATAATAAAGGCAATGTGATTACCCCATGGGATCGTCGTTATCCCCGCTCCACCCCCAAGACAGTGGATATTCCCTCTACCTTTAAAGCCGGCCGGCAGAACTCTTTTGCCGTGTTAGCTGATTTTTTGGATGAGGGAGTCCTTGACATTCTGGCAGAAAAGGTTAAATCGAGGTAAGCTGTCCCTTGTTCCTGATTTCCTTTTGATTACACATGAAGATAGCCACGTGGAATGCGCGAGGCATTTGTTCTCGCCATAAGCAACATGCCATGTGGACGGTGTTGCATGAGAATTAGTGGGATGTCTTGTGTGCTCTTGAGCACAAGAGTCACAGTGAAGCAGGAAAAGTTGTAGATTGCCATGGATTTCACTTGTTTTATGCAGGGACACATGTCATGCATTATTCTGGTGTGCTTATGATTGTACATGAGAAATATCAGCCTGTTCTCATTAAAAATGATGTACATGGCCGTTTTGTGGTGATTGAAGTTTTATTTGAAGGAGAGATCTTATGGTTGTTGGGCCTCTATGCTCCGAATGACCCGTTATCTCGCCTGGATCTTTGAAATACGTTGCAGACCTCCTTGTCACTTGGCAGACAGGGTTTTTTGATGGGGGATTTCAATGTGTGTTGATTCTTCAGAATCCACATCAGAACATTCGGTGATGGATGCTCTGGAAAGTCGTTGTGGAATGCTTTTGCTCTTGCTGTACTTAAGCAAGATCTTTGGTCTTGGCTACACCTCTCTTCTACAGGGTTTACTTTCCATTCTGCGCAGTATGCAACTACATGGTCATGGTTGGACCGCATGGACATCATGTGGGATGATGATTTTCTTCCTGAGATGCTGGAAATGAAAGTGTTGCAGTACTATGGCTTATCGGACCATTTCCCTCTACGGCTTGAGATACTTGCACAACCCATTGCACCTTTTAAGCAATTCCTGGATAGACTCCCTTTGCGCTTCAACTTCTCTTATTTGAAGCATCCAATCTTTCAGGGCTATATGCAGCAATTGATTGATAGATTTTTATTGGACTTCGCCGCTGAAGGCAATGCTTCTTTTGAATGATTGCTCTCTAATGTGCAGCGGGTTGCTTGGTAGTATGGGATCCATCATGCCTCTCTTTGTCGGCGGCATCGGCATGCAGCGGAGGCCTTACTGGCTTTGGTTCGTTCTCTGCTAGGGGACACTCCAGATGATGTATTCCTGTTGTCATCGGCGATGCGTTTGGCTGATCTTATTAAAGAGTTTCAGTTGAAATCTTATCAACGGGCCAAATTGCAAAATTTGACTGACAACTTGTAAGGCAGTGCTTGTCAGACTCATAAGTTCTTTCGAGCTCTCCATGCATCTCCTGCTTGAGAAAATATGACCAGACTACAGGATCCAGATGGTCAAATGGTCATTGATCCCCAGACAATTGCGAATATGTGCAGGAATTATTTTATTGACCTTCTTGGTTCTTCTCCCTCGCCTTCTGACCAAGTTACTCATGCACGTTCAGTTTTCTATGAGTTGGTCCGCAATCAGGTTCCACTTGATATGCAAACTACTTTGGAGACAGATATTTGTGAGGCAGAGGTTATGGATGTTCTGTTATAACTGCCCAAGGATAAAAGTCCCGGTTGGGACTTTGTATAAAATCTTTTCCAAAGTGATGGCGAACCGGCTCCACAAGCATCTTCCGGCCATTGTGCATCCGCTTCAATATGGTTTCATTAAGGGTCGAAACATTTTGCACAATATCTTAAATGTGCAAATGGCTATCGACTACGCAAGGCACTTGAATCAGCAAGTGGTTTTGATTCAATTGGATTTGGAGAAGGCCTTTGATTATTTAGACTGGTCTTTTATTGCACAACTTATGTCTACTATGGACTTTGGTACTCGGATGTCCCGCTTGATCTACACCATTAGTACGGCGGCTTCCTCGCGAGTTATGCTGAATGGTGGTGAAACTGAGCCATTTGTCCTTGCACGCTCTGTGAGACAAGGTTGCCCTTTGAGTCCTCTCTTCTTTGCCCTTGCGACTCATCCGGTTCTTTCCATGTTATCTTCCATGGCAACTTCTACTCAGTTGGCTGGATTGTCCCTTCCTTTTGGACAGCACTTCATTACTCAATCTTTGGCTGATGACAGCTTTATGATTCTACGTGCCGACAGGGACAATCTTCGCAAAGCATTAGATGTTTGGACGCTCTTTGGTCATGCTTTTGGTCTTCATATCAATGCTTTCAAATCGGCCATTCTCAGTTGCACGGAGTCCGATTTACAGTCGTTGGGTTGGCAAGGACAAGTTGTTCCCCGTGGTTCCATTGTCCGACATCTTGGGTACCCTTTGGGTGTTGATGTTCGGCCAAAACAACTTCTCAAGTGGATTTCACAGAAACTGACAGCAAAGTTTCTGTATTGGAAGTCGTAGGCTTGGCCTTCCCATGTTCGTCTCAAAGTGGCTCAGACAATTATGTTGCCGATGCTCACATATTTCTTGCCATTGCTGCCTTGGATTCCTACTACTTTGAATGCTCTCACTCAGCACATTCGTTTCATGTTATGGAAGAAGGATTCCTTGCAGGCAAGCATTTCATGGATTTCTTGGTCACATACATGTACCCCCAAATGCATGGGTGGTGGGGCTATTTTGGATGCTGAAACTCATATGCTGCTGGCACTTCATTGGTCTCTTTTTCGTGCCATGTGCGTGGATCAGTACCCTTGGGTCCTTATAGCCCGTTATTTTCTTGAGGATCACGGGCTTCTGTATGGTAATACACAAATTCGGAGCTCCTGGTGGCATGTTCTTAATGTAGACTCGCAGTTTTCTAGCCCTTCCTCATCCCTGCTTGTTCATTTGGTCTGCTCTTAGAAATTGGTTCTCCAGAAGGTGAGTTGGCATCCAGTGGAGGACCGCTTACATACTAACTCTTTTCAACTGGAATTATCGGCAGTTTCGCGATTACTTTCTTGGGAAGGCAAACATGAGCTCAGACCAAAATTTAACCGGATGGCACGTTTGGGCTTGACTTCAGTTGCAGATGCCACCCTTGCCAGTCACAACGTCTTTATATCCTTTCAAACAGCTAGGAGGCTTTTCAGAATCCCTCAGGGATATCGTGATTTATGGGAACAGCTTTTGTCAGTGCTCCAGAGTAGGCAACCCTTTCCTGCCCTTGCTTTGGATTGTCCTTGGCAGGACTGGGACCTTGCGAGTCGGTTGAATTTAGGAAAGGCCTCAGCTAACCAGGTGTATCATCTTCTGATTAAAGATCATCAATGGTTGGTTACTAAAGCTAATACTGTATGGGGATTGCGGAAATCTCAGTCATGGTGGAAGACAATTGTGATGGAGGGCTGGTTGAACAAGACACCTTTCAAATGCAAGGTCTTTCTTTGGAAGGTGATGATTGGTGGTCTTCCGCTTGCTTCAGCCCTTTCCAAGCGTCGAATCTCTAACGGCCATTGTTTCTTTTGCACCACTACTATGGAATCGGCTGGTCATCGATTTATTTCGTGCCCTCTCGCTCAGAATACTGGTCGCTCTTGTCAGCGGTTTGGCGCACAGTGGTTGGCTTCTCGCTAAACCCTTTGGATTGGGTTTTTGTACGACCAAAATACCCCACACCAGCACAACGGCATATGAAGATCTTGTTTCACTTTCTTACATACTGGGGATGCTGGCACAATTGGACCACTCGGAATGCCTTTCTTTTTGATTCGGCCTCTAATGTCCCGGCACATATTGTGAGGCTTAAAGGTCTCTTGCATTGGCAGATAGATCTCATTCATGCCTTTCTTTTTGATTCGGCCTCTAATGTCCCGGCACATATTGTGAGGCTTAAAGGTCTCTTGCATTGGCAGATAGATCTCATTCAGCACTCGGGCTTACTCCTCAGGAGGACTTACTTCCCTGGCATCGGGCAATTTCCTCTGCGTCTTTGCCATGACTTTTGTAACACTTTTGTAGTTTAAACACTGGAGCCTTTACACATGATGGCTTAGTGTCATCGTGTATCTTGTAATCAAGTAAACTTGTACTTTTTTTCGTAATTAATACAATTACCTTTTACGAGAGAGAGAGAGAGAGAGAGAGAGGCGATGGAGGGGAGTGAGCGCTCAACCCGTCTTCACGCCCGTTGACTCTGCGCGCGTCGTTTCGGTGTCTCTCGCGACTCGCACGTCCCTTCGTCTGTCGCACGTCCCTTCGTTGCTCGTCCTTGACCCGTCCGCACCCGTTCGGACCAGGCCTCCCTGGTTCGCGCCGTTTTTGTCCATCTTCATCCAACCCAGTTCGCGCTTGGTTGCGCCTGACTGCGCCCGTTCGCCCATGCTCACCTTGGTTCATGCCCTGTCTGATCCCTGCCGACGTCGATCGGCCCGTCTGCGACACCCCGCGCGCACGATTGTGCCGAGTTCCCTGTTCGCCGGTCCCTGTGTCTACACGAAGACCTGCCTCGCGATTCCCTGTGTCGGTGCGCCCGCCTCGCCCCTCGTTTGACCCGCCCTGCTGAACCTGTGAGGTCGGCTAACTTGCCCTGCGGACCCGAGACGTAGCGTGACCTGTGACGTCGGTTGACCTGCCTTGCGACGTTGCCCTTGGCTGCGCGCCCTGACAGAGAGAGACGACAGTAGTATGGCTGGCCTGGATATGGATTTTCTAGATCGGACGGTGGCAGCCCTTGGCCCTGATTCTGATACAGAGGAGACGGAGGATATGGTGGCGTGCACGGAGGAGATGCCTTCGGGTTTTGAACTGCCGCCAGCGGGTAAGTGCTCCAAGCATACTTCTGACGAGACAATGGGCCCTCAGGAACGTTCCTATGTGCAGGTTGCCTCTGATCCTGGGGATTTGCAGGAGGTTGACTGGGAGCATTTATTGGACTTTGCCAATACTCTGCTTGGTGATTATGTCCAGCATAATCATGAAACTTTTTTTTGACTCGAGAACTGATGATGTACTGGAAGCCACGGTGGACCCAAAATCAGTCTTGCGGTCTTTTTCGGTGTTCTATGACCGTGCCGTTATACTTGTCTTCACTGGCAGGATCCCAGTGCTTTTCCATATTCGCTAGTGGCTGCACCATTCTTCCTTGGACCCCGTGGCTTTTATGAGGTGCTGCTGAAATCAGAGACACATCGGGTTGAGCTCCTGTCCAAGTTGCCATTATTCTTTGATCGCCGCTTGGTCCATGCTGTGCCCTGGCGCCCTATGGCAGACTTCCAGCACCTGCTTCAACGAGAATGCCCGGTGTGGGTGGAAGTGGAAAATTGTCCGGCGGTCTATTGGCCATTGTTAAAGGATGCGACGGCAGTGGTGGGAACGGTGCTGGTTCCCCCAAGCCTAAGGGCTATGAATCGAAACCGTTTATGCATGTTATGGGACACGGCTAGGAAAAGGCCTGTGTGGCTTCGCCTCAATTGCTCTGGCACGCATCCTTTGCACTTTTGCTTGAAATGGAGCAACTTTGCAAGACACTGCTTTTCATGTGGTAAATTGGGGCATTTTATGGTCGAATGCCCAGAAAGACAACGGTCTTCCGATGACGCGCATGTTGGATTTTCTTCCTAAGATGCTGGAAATGCAAGTCTTGCAGCAATATGCATTGTCGGACCATTTCCCCCTCCAGCTTGAGATGCTTGCACAACCTATTGCACCTTTTATGCAGTTGCTGGATAGACTCCCTTTACGTTTCAACTCGTCTTATTTGAAGCATCCAGTTTTTCAGGGCTATATGCAGCAATTGATTGAGAGGTTCTTACTGGATTTCGCCTCTGAGGGCTTGGCTTCCTTTGCATGGCTGCTCGCTAATGTCCAGCGGGTGCTCGGCAGTATGGGATCCATCATGCCTCTCTTTGTCGGTGACGTGGGCATGCAGTGGAGGATTTACTGGCTTTGGTCCGTTCGTTGCTGGTGGACATCCCATGTGATGAATTTCTGCTGTCACTGGAGATGCGTTTGACTCATCTTATTCAAGTGTTTCAGTTGAAATCTTATCAGCAGGCCGAGCTGCATAACTTGACTGACACATTGCAAGATAGTGCCTGTCAATCTCATAAGTTCTTTCGCGCCTTGCATGCTTCTCCTGCTCGAGAAAATATGACTAGACTCCAGGATTCAGAAGGTTGCATGGTCACTGATCGGTAGACCATTGTCAATATGTGGAGAAATTATTTTATGGATCTTCTTGGTTTTTCTCCGTCGCCTTCTAGCCAGGTTACGCATGCACGCTCGGTCTTCTATGATCTGGTTCGCCATCAGGTTCCACTTGATATGCAAGCTACTTCGGAGGCAGATATTTGCGAGGAGGAGGTTATGGATGTTTTGTTACACCTGCCTAAGGATAAAAGTCCTGGTTGGGATGGTCTCACCAATGAATTCTTTGAGCACTCAGCCACCGAGTTGGTGAAGCCATTGGCGGCTATGTTTCAGCAAGTTTGGGAAACAGGGGTCATGCCTTCCTCATGGAAAGAAGGCCTTATCAAACTGCTTCCAAAGGTCCCTTCGCCGTCAATGCGGCAACACTTAACCTTATAGAAATGGCTTCAGCATTTCACAGATCAACAAGGTTTCGCATCGATCAAATATGCCTGAAAGCCAAAGTAAAATTGTCAATTGCTTTGTACGAGCGAAATTTGCGATTCTTAGAATGGTTATCGATTAATTCTTTTTGATTGCATTACGGCTAATGGCTAAACGATGGCAACTGGAAGCGAAAAAAGGCAATATCATGGTTTCTGCTTTAAGAAAAATAGGGTCGTGAAGGCGACAAAGACTAATGAGAATATCTGAAAAAAAGACATTCTAACCTAACTGTTGAGGCTAGCGATTTTTAAATAGGCCAAAATCCTTGTTGTTTCCAGCCACAAAATCATCTACTTTTTAATCTTTAGTCCATTATAAAGCGTTTGTCAGTCTATTGGCATGGCCATTGGTTACTTACTTTGCTTTCCAGTGGGTGCAGAATTTGCCAGCTTTCCTGGCCAACCTAGCATAGTTTTTTCCATAGAAAATAAGTAATTTGTTAGCTGACATTTGCTACAATTTCTTTGATGGGTTCGATGTATAAAATCTTCTCCAAAGTGCTGGCGAATCGGCTTCACAAGCACCTTCCAGCTATTGTGCATCCTCTCCAATATGGTTTCATTAAGGGCCGCAACATTCTGCATAATATCTTAAATGTACAAATGGCTATTGACTATGCGAGGCACTCCAGTCAGGAAGTGGTATTGATTCAATTGGATTTGGAAAAGGCTTTTGACTATTTAGACTGGTCTTTCATTGCAGAACTCATGTTTGCTATGGGTTTTGGTACTCGGATGTCCCGATTGATCTACACCTTTAGTGCTGTGGCTTCTTCAAGAGTTATGCTCAATGGTGGGGTTACAGAGCCATTTGTCCTTGCACGCTCGGTCAACCAGGGTTTCCCTTTGAGTCCTCTCTTCTTTGCCCTGGCGACTCACCCGGTCCTTTCAATGTTATCCTCAATGGCGGCTTCTGCTCAGTTGGCCAGATTGTCTCTTCCTTTGGGACAGCACTTCATTAGCCAATCTCTGGCTGATGATAGCTTTATGATTTTGCGGGCGGACAGGGACAACATTCGAAAGGCATTAGATGTTTGGACGCTCTTTGGTCATGCTTCTGGTCTTCGCATCAATGCCTTTAAATCAGCCATACTCAGTTGCACGGAGCCTGATTTACAGTCATTAGGCTGGCAAGGCCAGGTTGTTTCCCGTGGCTCCATTGTAAGGCATCTTGGATACCCATTGGGGGTGGATGTTTGGCCAAAGGAACTAGTGGAGTGGATTTCATAAAAACTGGCAGCAAAGTTTATGTATTGGAAGTCGCAAGCGTGGCCATTCCATGTCCGCCTCAAAGTGGCTCAGACAATTATGCTGCCAATGCTAACATATTTCTTGCCATTGTTGCCATGGACTCCTACTACTTTGAAGGCTCTCACTCGCCCCATGCGTTTCATGTTATGGAAGAAGGATTCATTGCAAGCAGGTATTTCGTGGATTTCATCGTCACATACATGTATCCCTAAACGCATGGGTGGTGGAGCTATTTTGGATGGTGAAACTCATATGCTGGCTCTTCGTTGGTCTCTTTTTCGCTTATGTGTGTGGATCATCACCCGTGGACCACTATAGCCCGTTATTTTCTTGAGGACAATGGGCTACGCCATGGTAATACACGACTTCGGGCCTCCTGGTGGCATGTCCTTGATACAGACTCTCGATTTTCCAGTCCCTCTTCCTCTCTGTTACTGCACTTGGTCGGCTCTTGGAAAGTGGTGCTCCAAAAGGCCCGTTGGCATCCAGTGGGGGACCGCTTGCTTACTAACTCCTTTCAACTGGAATTGTTGGCAGTCTCAAGATTATTTTCATGGGAAGGCAAACATTAGCTCAGACCGAGATTTAACCGCATGGCCTGTTTGGGTGTGACTTCGGTTACGGATGCTACCCTTGCCACTCGCAATGCCCTCGCATCGTTTCGCACTGCTAGGAGACTTTTCAGGATCCCACGCGGATACCGTGAATTGTGGGAACAGCTTTTGTTGGTGCTTCAGGGTAGGCAACCCTTTCCTGCCCTGGCTGTGTATCGTCCTTGGCAAGTCTGGGACCTTGCAGGCCGCTTGAATCTGGAAAAGGCCTCTGCTAATCAGGTGTATCATCTTCTCATTCAAGATCATCAATGGCTGGGTGTGAAAGCTAATACGGTATGGGGATTGCGGAAATCACAGTCATGGTGGAAGGCAACTGTGATGGGGGGACTGGTTGAATAAGACACCTTTCAAATGCAAGGTCTTTCTTTGGCGGGTAATGATTGGTGGTCTTCCTCTTGCCTCGGCCCTTTCCAAGCGTAGAATCTCGAATGGCAATTGTTTCTTCTGTACCACTACTGTGGAATCGGCCCGACATCGATTTCTTTCTTGCCCCCTCGCCAAGAATATCTGGTCACTCTTGTCACAAGTCTCGCACGCAGTGGTGGGGTCCTCACTAACTCCTTTCGATTGGGTTTTTGTGCGCCCAAAGTACCCCACACCGCCACAGTTACATATGAAGATCTTATTCCACTTTTTCAGATACTGGGGATGCTGGCACATTTGGACCACACAGAATGCCTTTCTCTTTGATTCGGCCTCTAATGTACCGAGACACATTGCCCGGCATAAAGGTCTCTTGCATTGGCAGATAGATCTCATTCGGCACTTGGACTTGCTCCCTCGGGAGGACTTGCTTCCTTGGCATATGGCAATTGCCTCTGGGTCTTTGCCATGATTTGTGTAACCTTTTTCGTGGATTAGTACTGCGATTTTCCTCACGTTGGCCTAGGGCCCTCGTGTATTTTGTAATCATGTAATCATGTAAACTTGTACCTTTTTTCGTAATTAATACAATTACCTTTTACAAAAAAAAAAAGAGAGAGATAGAGAGAGAGGTGTGGTGTGCTAGTCCTGTCGCAACAGCATCATGCCGTGTCTGCTTGCCTTGTGCCCTTTGTGCTAGCCTCTTGTCTGCCCTGTCGGTCTGGGGAGCCTGAGCTCTATTCACCTCCAGTCTATGCCACACTGCCAGTTGCGTGTAGGCTCTGTTCTCCTGCAGCAGCAGTTGCTATGCACACCACCAGAGCAAGTGGACGATAGCTAGGTGCTGTTCTGGGATTGCTCCTTCCTGCGACCACCCTGTCCTGTATGTGTAGTGTTTACTGTGCCTACTCAAGGCCCGGCCCCTGATGCCTTGGGTCTAGATATGGACCTAGATGAAGCTACAGTGGAAGAAGACATGGTGCCCTGCACCGACGTGATGGCTGTGATCCCTCTTGAGGTCCAACTATTTGTCAAATGCAGCAAGCATCTTCATAACAAGTTCCTGCTGCCCTTGAGGCCCTTGATCTGGGTGATTCTGTTAGCCTCCTTGTGTTAGTCATGTCAGTCTCATCTCCTAGTTGTGAGCTCCTGTCAGAGTCTGATGGAGACATAGGAGCTTTGGCAGTTTAGGTGCATTTTCTTTATTTGTTGGCTTCCTGTGTGCATTCTTGGGCCAATTACTGCTTTTCATAGTTTCACTACACCCACTAGACATTGTCTTTGTCATTTGGGTTTTTTTCGGGGTGTCCCCTATTTTTTTCTAGCATTTCTTTCTCTGTGACCCGCATTTATTGCTGGTTGGCCAGCATTTATGGCACTCCACTGATGCAGGTCTGCTAGATTTGGACATTTATGGCTATTTACAGCCACCCACTTGACAGACACACACTCTTTAGTCTTCAGTCTTTCCCTTTGTAGGTGCACGCTCCAACACTCCGATTCAACGTACTTGGTGCCCACATCATCATTAGCCTGATCTGGTGCCCTCATTGACGCTTTGGGCTGTGTGCAGGGACTGATCAGTCCATCATCATTGTATTAACATTCTTCTTCAATCAGTGTAGTATTGTTCCATCATCTTTTGCTTCCTCTCTCTCTCTCTCTCTCTCTCACTCTCTTTGCTTCTCTGTGTTCTTGTTTCTCTTTCGTTGTGCACTCTCACATGGTACCATCACCTAAGTGAGGACACTATCTGGAGATTTCTTGCAGAAGAGCAGGTTTTCATCACAAAAGAGGAGCAACCCGGATTTCCAAAACGCAGATTTTCAGCTTGCATTTATTGCTTGAATAGGTGGTCCATTGCCCGTTTTCACCCCTAGGTAGGTAGGTGACAATCTCCAAGGACTAAGCAGTAGCTTTTTGGCATCAACTTTTGCATTTTGCTCAAAACGTAGATTTACGTTTTTGCAGGTGTTTGCTTTCTGGTGCAGGCGTCAGCATATTGCTGCAGCCAACAACTTCCTGAGACTTGGTGATAGCTTTCTGGTTAGGTGTAGCCTTTTGTGTAGGCAATAGTTTCTCTATCAAACAAAGCTTTCTGGGTGATTGCAAGTTCGAAGATATCTTTCCAGCTCACAAGCTTTGATGACTCAGAGGAGTTTCTTTCCAAACACTTTTATGAGCAGAGATGCGATTATTGCGATCATAGTCGACATGAGGAGTCCCACGTTCACACTTGTCCCCCTTCTATTCATCTTTTACAAAAAGGCTCCATCCTTAGTGAAATAACCATCCTTTATACCTTTAGTATAGGTGCCTGTCTTACCTTCATTACCCAAAGAAGACAATTTTGATGGTTTGAACTATTTGTTGTGGTCATGTAAGGTGGAGTGCATACTCAACACCCTCGATCTTTGGGCTCTTGTTTCAGATTCCATCCCCTATTCTAAGGATTGCGCCAACGGAAGAGTTCCGGTCTCCAAGGATCCACATTCAACCATCTTGGACCACGGCACCAAGTTACCCTTGTGTGAGTTAGACAAACGCGTTGTGTGTGTTGTAAGTGAGCCGCGACATGGGAGGCAAGCTTGCTTTTTGATGTTCATGGATGCCCTTCGTGAGTATTTTAGGGGACATTCTAAAAGCATAGTTGTCCTTCATTTTACCCATTGTGACGTGGAAGAAACACACCCCAAAATGCGCCCCCCCCCCCCCCCCCCCCCCCCCCCCCCCCCCCGCGCCTCCAAAATGTACTACTTCAAAAATTGAAGGATAAATCAGTGCAATTGTGTAGCCAAAGGTATCTATAGATCCGGATTCCGCACATTTCAATAACTTAAAAAGTCAAGCTCTAAAACTATTATAGGTAACTACATATAGTATTTAAGTCTTAGAATCTCAAAATATCCATGGTAATCAACCACTTTGACATGCCACTAGAAAACACAAAAGACAAAAGACTTACTAAAGAATGAAGGTACCCAACATCATACAACTTGCATTGCTCAAACATCATATATCCTATGTTCTTTAGCATCTTGCCAAATCTCAAAAACTCGATCCCATTCCACATCATCTAGCTTTGGTCCTATAAGTGCAACACGCATGAGAGCATCCAAAGTTTTGATTGATATTGATGTTCTTCTTGCATCCTTAATCATATTTTGTCGTGAGAAACCTCTTTCACATGCCACAGTGCTTGCTGGAATAACAATAGTAGCTTGCCATAGCTTCATCATATTAGGAAAGCTTTCTTGCCATTCTTTCATTAATGAAAACACTCTCCATGCTTCTTTCATTGTAAACCCTTCACAATTCAAGCGAAGAGTCTCGATAAACATAAACAACCCTCGTTCACAAGCTTTTCTATCAACCAAGGGATGTAATGGCTCATTTCCTTCCTCACATGGTTGAAGATGTTGTACCAACTTATCAAGCCATCTCTTAGCATTCTTCTCTCTAATTTCATCATCTTGAGCATAAAAGCATGGGCTAAAAAGCTTTACAGCATTAAAGAGTGGAAGATCAGGAAAATGAGCATTTAGACTATCTATCAAACATTGCACATAGTCCATTGCTAGTTGCATGCAAGATTTCAAAGTGCCATCAATGTGTGGTCTTATCATTGGAGTGTCTTGCTTTGCAACATCATTTTTCTTCCCATTAGATGCATCTTCTTTGTCTTTACCTTTAGGAAGCAGCCTATATATTAGGTTATGTCTATGTATATAGCCATCCTTATAAACCATTTCCAAATATCCTTTTTTAGAACACTCCAAGAACTTAGATAAGTATGTGGTATCTTCTGCAAAATACATGGGTCTAAAAAAGCAATGCTTGAGTTTTGATATAACCACATCAATAGCACTTCCAATGGATGTTAGATCCACCATTTCTTCTTGAAATTTTAGACTCAAGAAATTAAAATCTTTTAAGATATCAGCCATCATATGAATGCAAAACTGCACAACAAAATACCTTGCTTTATTGTACCAATCCATCAAGTTTTCATTTTTCCAAGTTGTCAATATGGCAGGCATTAAGACAACAAGTCTTTCCATGACTTGTCCACGTGAAAGCCATCTGACTACATGAATTTGTAATGGTCAATGTGCATCTAATTGCATAATCTCTAAAAGTGACATCAATTCATTGTTTCTTTTAGATGAGTTATTGATGCATGAGTACACTTTGTTTGCTAGCTTCTCTATGAATAGAAGCTCTGGAAATATTTTGCAAGCATCTCCAGCAGCCAAAGCTTCTTGATGTGCAATACAATGCACTGCTATTAAATTTGGCAATTCTTTTCTAAGAAGCCCAACAACCCCTGTCTCATGTCCAACCATACATGATGCCCCAATAGTTGCCAAGCTAATCATTCTTTGCTTGGATAGACCTCTTGCATCAAGAAACCGCATCAAAGCATCATAGATGGTCTTTCCTTTTCCATCTGTTAGTGTCATAATACCCATAGAACTTGATTGCTTACATCCCACACCTTTGCATGCAAGATAAGTACCATATACTATCCAATGCATCTCAAGTCCTCTATTTGTACTCTCATCCAACATTACTGAGAAATATGGAGATTCTAGCATAGATACAATCTGCATTTCCAACAACTGACTTGACATTGCCAAAAGGAACTCAGTGCCTGCGTATTGACTTGTATAAGAAGAGTACTCTGTAGTCTTTGGCATATTTGGAACATTTAGAGACATAGCCAAGTCACAAAGATCTTCAAATGAGGCTATTGAGTTGTCCTTCTTGGCAACGTAATACATTAGTTTCATGGTAGTGATGATCCTTGCCTTATTTGCATCATCTATTGATGCAATGTGCACTGGAATTGGCTTTGCTTTCTTTTCCACTGCACAAGTGTACTTGGCCATTGCCATCTTATGGCCACTAGACAAAGCATGTACCTTGATTGCATCATGTTGCATAGTAATACATCCATCTCCTATACCCCATGGACCTTGATACTTTGTACATTTCGCACCATTCACATTTCATAACTTCTTTTTCGCCATCCCACAAAACATATTTGAGCCAAGGAAACTTTTCTTTCCATTGGGCTCTGAATTTTCTTATTGAACCTTGTTTTCGCTCTCCTTCGGCATTTGAAGCATTACTTGCATTTCCCAAAGAAGGTTCCCCTTCTAAGCCATGCATATTACTTGCATTTTGTGTGGAAGACGACCCTTCCAAGCCATGCATATCTAAATCCACTTGCAAATCATCATTAAGATCAAAATCAAGAGGACAAGTAGTAGCTTCCTCAAGAGCCGGAGAGGGAGCTACCCAACCAAACATTGCTTTCAGAGTCTTTTGCCTCTTCATTGTTTTGGGTGCCATTGACAATCTATACTAAAATAGATACATTATAAAGCATTAATTTGCACCAACTATTATTATAATGCTTAAAAAAATAAAGTGATAAAGATTAGATCTCATACCTTGATCTCAAAAGTAAGAATATCGTATAAGTCAAAGCCCTTTGAGATTATGGATTACCTCCTCTCCACAAAGTCACTATTCGCAAAAGCTCACCCTCAATATCCAATGGAAACTTCTATAAGATGAAGACCACATCAAATTTAGATACACTTATGTTTACAACCTATAATCAATCATTTAGAGCCCACATACATCTATGAATTACTTATGCAAATCAACAATCACCAATAATCACCTTATGAGTCTCTTAATATGAGAACTCTACAAGGGCAAACTAGTAGTATAAATAATAAACTCTACAAGGACAAACTAGTAATATAAACAATAAACTCTCACTTATTGAATGATAGCGGCAACTTGCAAGGATCACATAATACATTTCTTCCTTTAGGCATTTCTTTCTCTATCTTAAGATTCGTGTGAGGCTTGAGCAATTGTTTCTTGATATCAAATCTTTCAAAAATAAATTGCCTCTCTCCTCTCTCTCTCAATCAATTCATTACAATTTACAATTGATATAATAAATAAATGTAATTTGTAATAGGCTCATTAAAAATTAAAACCATGGATCATGGAAGGCTAGGGATGGCTGCTAGTCTCTAGGGACTCCCTTGGGAAATATTCAGCTGTGGACAGTGGGGAATGGACATTAGGCACATCATGCTCTCTCTCTCTCTCTCTCTCTCTCTCTCTCTCTCTCTCTCCATGGATGTCGAACAATTGGAATTTGAATTTTGGACCATTACAATCAAAGTAATAGGTCAAATCATCTTGATTCTTACCTCGCGCCTCACATCCATAAGGAGAATCAATAAATCCCTTCGCATTCACATGATGATGCATCCATAAGGAGAATCATTAAATACTACAGACATATATTATTAAAGAAGAGTACAAACGAGAATGATGATGGTGATGATGATGAAGGAAAGGAATAAGTTTTCATTTATGTCTCCATAATCCATTAAAGCAAGAAGGAGAAGCCGTGTTTCGTTAATAGTTATCATGCATTTGATAGGCACTCTGGAGTTTGCCCTAGCTGCCCAATCGAATTGCTACTCACGAGAGGAGGCTATATACAAATATTATGTGATGGTGGTGTAGCCTGTAGCCTCTAAGCTGCCAGAGAGAGAGAGAGAGAGAGAGAGAGAGAGAGAGAGAGAGAGAGAGAGAGAGAGAGAGAGAGAGACGCAGCTTTTACGAAAAAAAAAGAGAGAGACGCAGCTTTGGCAGGGGGAGATTAAAAGAGAGGGCATTGAATGGCGTTGTGATCTAATCTTCACATCACCGCTGATCACCCCCATTAAGTGTGAATCATGATAATGCCACAGGGTGCCCTTGGGCCTTGTGATAATATGATATCTTTGCAGCTGCCACATTTCCTTATGCGATTTATAAAGCTGATATTTCCTTGCATGCCATGGCCATGAGACATATAATACTGCACGAGTCGCGTCGAGGACTTGAGTCTTGGACAATGGAAAGGATTGGAATTTGGGGCTGTCAAAGGGTTGGTCTCGGGCTTGTTGGTTGAGTCTCCTTCGAGAATCAAGAACCTCTCTCAACTCCGGAGTCAGACAGAGTTGGTTGGGAAGCATTCAAAGTCGCCCGGCCCTGCCTCTCTCTAGACTCTCCCTGACTCTCAGATGAGTCTCGACTCTCAGTGCCTCCCTCCTGCGGCCTAGTGCCCCTCAAACCTCGTTACCTCAGGCATTGAGCTCTGCCTCCTTGGCGTTGCAAGCTGCAGCCCATTCGAATCCTACCTCTCATCATCGTGGATTGCCTCTAGACTCTCATCATCTTGCCCGCTCTCTCATCATCGTGGACGGTGGGAATCGGGATGATTCCCCCTACCTCGGGCTCAAGGCTCCCCCTTCTCTCCCTCCACAAACCTTGCCAAACTGTGGCAACAGTGCTGCTACCTCCCCTTCTTCCCCATCCTCGGATGATGAATCATTGTCGTAGCTCGCTTTCCCTTCTCCCCCATCCTAGTCTCTATTGGTAGTAGGCTGCTCCAGTGTAGCAACCTATAGGACAGGGGTTGGAACTTGGCAGTAGTCACTAGGCAGTAGGCGGTAGTAGGTACCTACCTTATAATGCATTCACAGTCTAGTTGCATCGTGTAACATAAGTGAACTCAAGAGTCAGTTTCAAAACTGAACGTACCTTACATGAGGTAGACCATAGTCCAGGGGCCAAGGGGCTCTCGAGTCTCAGACTTCAATGCTCACTACTCCAAACTTCAAAGGCTCAATCTGCAGGTCATCAGGATTGAGGCATACCACGCGGCGTGTACCTCAATGGGGATTCGAGAAGTTGAAACTTGGAAGTTTGGAACCCTAAGAATCAGAATGATAGTATATACATTCTATAGAGTACAACGTATTGTTGCAAAAACCATGAAAACAAAATCCAAGAAAATGACAAACATTTCGAAAAGAGGTCCTTGTAGCCTATAGGGTTTGGGAATTGGGCAGTGGACATTGGGCAATGGTTCGGGGCCCGGGCAATGGGCAGTGGGCAAACTTGTATCAAATTCAACTTGCAGTTTTTAACTCTACCCGTCAAAATGACGCCCATGTGAAATATATACACTTCAATGGTGACGGCCATATGAAAATAATGAAAGTAAAATATGTGCTATGGACCTAAAAGCGTGCATGGTGCCCTTCAAAAAGCAGGCTTGGCGGGAGGGATATCAAGGGCGTAACGGCTTGTGATGTGACGTGACGTGATGCGATGGGTGCATGCTATGATGCGACGGCGTCGACTTGGCATATCTTGCTAGTTGGCTTTTGCTGCGTGTTCAAGACACGATGCAGTGCTGTGTGCCCGCGAACCATGTTACTTGTGTGGGTTTCCGTGCGCAAACCCGTGGGACCAGGAGTGCAGTGTCACACTCGGAGGTTGGGGCCCATGGTTCTGGCTCCACCAAGGCATTTATTGTAGGTAAGATTGGAGGGAAGAAAAAGGCAGAGGCGAAGGACAAGAAGTAGGAAGACAAGAAGGATGAGAAGATGAAGAAGAAGCCCAAGTGTCCACATTGTGGGAAGGGCACTCATCTCGAGGAGAAGTGTTGGGGAAAGTACCGCTATTTGAAGACAAAGGAGAAGTATTCGAAGGATTTACAGGCTGCCCTAGCAATGACAGAGTTTGTCTTTGTGCATATATTTGCCGAGGAGAATACAACTCTTGCTTCTTCCACTCAGGAGAAGCCTTGGCTCGTTGATAGTGGGGCCTCTTCTCACATTACCTATAAACAAGATTGGCTTCAGGACTTGAGTGCCAGAGGGGGCTTAGTCACCATTGGTGACAGCTCTACTGTTTCCGTTCGAGGAGTGGGGACTATTCCTTTATTGCCAGACAAAGGTAGTCTTCTTTGGCCAAAGCTCTCTATATAGCGGATTTAGGTTTTAACCTATTATTTGTTCATGGTCTTACATGGCTTGGTACCTGTGTGGTCTTTACACAGGATGCAGTAATGCTTCTACACGTACTGTTCTTTGGATAGGCTCCCTGGAGGGTGTGCTTTACATGCTCACAGCCTTAGCGGCACGGTCTTTCCATGAGCTTGGGCTACTTTGGCGTGCTTATTATGGTCATCTTCACTTTGATGTGATTAGATAGGCTTCTTGAAAGAAGATGGTGGAGGGACTTCCTGATTTCCCTCCCGTGCATACTTTGTGCCCTCGTTGTTTGAGGGGCAAGCAACATAGGCAGCCACATCCCCAAGTTGCCACTAGGCCTATGGGCATGGCCTCCCTTGGAAAGGCCAAGTATTTGATGTTGATTATAGATGACTTCAGTCGTTATGTGTGGTCTTATTGTTTGGAGGACAAGAGCGAGGCATACTCCCGTTTTTGTGAGTGGAAGGTGTTTATGGAGACATAGACTACTTCCAAAGTTCATGGCATACAAGTAGATCATGGTGATGACTTTACTTCTAACCTCTTTTCTTAGTTTTGTAAGGATCACGGCATTCAAGTTCAGTATCCCATCCGAAGACACCTTCGGAGAATGGTGTGGTGGAGCGTGCGAATCGGACCATGCTAGAGATGGCCCGATCAATGTTGGAGCATCGGGGTCTTTCTCATACCCTTTGGGGCAAGGTAGTGGCTACTGCGGTTCACATCCGCAACCACTCTGTGACTTTTGCATTATAGGACATGACTCCTTGCGAAGATTTCTTTGGTTGAAAGCCTTCCATGTCTCATTTTCGCATCTTTGGTTGTGATGCATTTGTCCATGTGGACAAGAAAAGAGAATGGCAAAGCTTGACTCGAAGTCAAGGAATCTTATCTTCGTGGGCTACAGCAATACCACAAAGGGCTATCGCCTCTATGACCCAACAACATTGAAGCTTGAGGTGAGCAGGGATGTGATCTTCGATGAGGCTTCGGTCTCCAAGGATCCTATGGATAGTTCTATTGCACGCGATTCTTTGTCATCAATTGACCCTCCCCCACCTTGAGTTCTGCTTATTCCTTCCAGGTTGCCTCTTCACACCCCTTCTTCGTCTTCGGCACCTCCCCCTGCTTTTCCATCCTCTAGTCCGGCTTCCCTACCACCTCTGATGGATGTGATTGCTTCTACTTCGTTGCATACTTCCACTTTTACTCCTAGTTCCTTTATACAAGAACTAACTATTCTACCCTAAGGATCCGTTTGAATATTTTTTTTGTTCTTCTTATAGGAGCCTTCTTCGCCTTCCACCTAAGCTGCGCAAGAGGAGCCCAAAGCCAAAATTCGTTTTATACACAGCTGGCGGTTCTGTCTTTCTCTTAGTTGGAGCTATAGTTATGAGTCTTTATGGGAGTGGAACTGAAAACCATTCTCTAAATACTTATCAATAATAATGGGATTGTCTCCCTTTATTAGATCCATTCTTAACCAGTAATCATATGCCTCCCCTTTGGAGTCTTCTAGGGATGGCTAGCTGTTAGAAGGGGAATCTTCTTCAAATGAGGAGGATATACCTTCCCTTGGTGAGGGGGAGTCCCTACTGCAGATAGGTGCATTGCAGGTATTGGAGGCTAGATAGTCTTCCTCGTAGTAGGATGAGCCTATTCGGATTCTCTTTTGGTATCGACAACTAATGCAGGATTCAGGTGTTTCTTAGTTTCTTGCTCCTCCTACAGGTCCACATAGATGAGCTTGCTTACAAGCCCAATGGAATAGTTTACTTTGTGTGAACTATCCTCTTATGTCATAGATTCTTCATAAGAGTGAGCCTATTACAGTTGAGGCGGTTCTTACATAAGGTATTTGGCGTTAGGCCATGTAGGAGGAGCTCGATTCCATTGAGCATAATTAGACTTGGGAGTTGGTTCCGCATCCCCCGAAGAGAATGGTGATAGGTATGAAGTGGGTCTATAAGACCAAGTACCTTGTAGATAGTTCCTTGGACAAGCACAAAGCTTGGGTTTTTGCCAAGGGTTTTGCTTAAAGGGCGAGGTTGGACTACTTTGAGACTTTTGCACCTATGGCTCAAATGTCTACTATTCAGGCTATTTTGGCTCTTGCAGCCCACCACTGCTGGCCTACTTATCTGATGGGTGTAAAGTCCACCTTCTTGAATGGTATCCTTGAGGAGGAGACTTATGTTTCCAAGCCTCCTTGTTTTCTTGTGTAGGGGAAGGAGACCATGTCTACAGATTGTGGAAGGCCCTCTATGGCTTGAAGCAAGCTCCTAGAGCTTGGTACCACAGGATTGATTGCTTCTTTCTACAAAGTGGCTTCCATTGATCAACTCATGACCCCAACCTATACTTTGAGGTTGAGGGTGACATATGTGTTTTCCTCATCTTGTATGTGGATAATCTTATCATTACAAGGAGCCATACTCAAGAGGTTGATCTTACTCCGGAGATTTTGCGACAAGAGTTTGACATGATAGATCTAGGGATCATTCACTTCTTCCTTGGATTGGAGATTTATCAAATGGCACAGGGCAAATTTTTTTTCTGCAGCAGAGGTACATTTTTGAGCTTCTCTCAGAGATTGGTATGGTCAATTATTTCATGCCCCATGAACCCAAAGTCCAAGCTTTTGGCAGCAAGAGTTCCCCTTACAGATGCCACCCATTACAAATGTCTTGTTGGCTCCCTCATCTAGCTTATTCACACTCGACCGGATATTTCTTTTGTTGTGGCTTTGTTGTCTTCTTTCACAAAGACTCCCATTCAAGAGCATTGGAGTGTGGCCTTGCGCGTTCTTCGTTATTTATAGGGGACTCGATCCTACGGGATCATGTATGGCCGGGGGGTTACTCTCTCTGGTTAGAGTGATTCTAACTAGGCAGGTGATGTGGATTCACTGAGGTTCATTATAGGTTATGCCTTCTCCCTTGGCTCAGGAGTTATCTTGTGGAGTAAGAAGAAGCAGCTCCTGTGGCCCTTTCTTCTACAGAGGCAGAGTATTGTGCCTTATGTTCCATAGCTATGGAGGCAGTTTGGCTTTGCCGCATGTGTGTTTCATGCTCGCACGAAGCACATCGAGGCTCAATACCACGATGTTTGAGAGTGGATCATTGATTTTGAGTTGGGAGTGGCCTATTGTCCAATGGAGGACAATGCAATAGATCTCTTCACGAAGCCTTTGCCCAAGGCTTCCCTGCTTCATCACATGAGGTTATTCGGTCTTCAAATACTCCAACTCCTAAGATTTGAGAGGGGGTGCTAGCCTCCCTATGTTAGTCTATCAACTCCTGATTGTGAGCTCCTGTCAGAGTCTAATGGAGATATAGGAGCTCTAGCAGTTTAGGTGCATTTTCTTTATTTGTCGGCTTTGTGTGTACTTTCCTAGGCTAGTTACTGCTTTCCATAGTTTGCCTACACCCGGGGGACATTGTCTTTGCCATCGGGGATTTTTTTGGTGAGTCCCCTATTTTTCCTGGCATTTCTTTCTTTGTGACCAGTATTTATTGCTGGTAGGCCAGCATTTATGGCCTCCACTGATGCACGTCAGCCAGATTTGGGCATTTATGGCTATTTACAGCTAGCCCCCCACTTGGCAGACACACACACTCTCCAATCTTCAGTCTTCCCCTTTGTAGGTGTGCACTCCAACACTCTGACTCTCCGTGCTTGGTGCTACCATCATTGCCAGCCTGATTGGGTGCCCTCACTGGCGGTTTGGGCTGCGTGCAGTGACTGATTAGTCCATCATCATTGTATCAACATTCTTCTCCACTCAGTGTAGTATTCTTTCCTCATCTTTTGCTTCCTCTCTCTCTCTCTCTCTCTCTATGTTTGTGTTTCTCTTTTGTTGTGCACTCTCATAGATTCTTCACAATGCTCCCATGTCCAGGTGGCTTCTCCTTTACAAGATTCGCAAGAACCAAGTTGAGAATAGCTACTTGAGTTTGCTAATTCTCTATTGGAGGAGTATGTCAAGCATAATCATCGAGCTGGAGCCTATATGAAGGAAGACATTTTGGATACATAGGTGAATACTTAGAGGTTCTTTGCTCCTTTTTTGCTTTCCATGAGCAAGGTGTCATTCTCTTCTTCACCGGCCAACTACTTGACCTCATCAGGATTCGTTAGTGGGCTGACATCTCTTTTTCAAGATGATAATGTGGAGGGGATTTTTGTCGGTCTGCGTGATTTCTATGAGGATGTGCTTCATTCTCCTTCGGCATGAGGTTTTATTCTTGCACAATAGCCACTCTTCTTTGATAAACTATTGGTGCACATTGTTCCGTTGTGTCCCATGGCGGATTCCCAATGCTTGCTCAAGCAAGCATGTCTAGTGTGGGTGGAAGTCGAGTGTTACCCTGCAGTTTACTGAGCCCTCCTCAAGGATGCTATGGCTGCAGTGCATCATGTATTGGTGCCCCCCCAATCTCAACGCAGCCAATAGAAATTGACTGTGCATGCTTTGGGACATAGCCAAAAAGAGACGTGACTGGTTACGCCTCAGTTGCAAAGGTATGAGGCCTCTTTGGTTTTGGCTGAAGTGGGGTACTTTTGCTGGCCGCTGCTCCTCCTATGGTCAATTGGGTCACTTTGCAGCAAACTACCCAGACCAAAAAAGTACTCTAGTGGATCAGCCTATGGATAAAGATCAAAGCGTGCCACCCCATTCTAGTGAGCACCGGATTGTTCAATCTAGCCAATCTAAGATCAAGCAAACCAGTCCCTCCGTTTGTCTTTGAGACACAAGGATGCTTGATAGAATAAAGGTAAAGCGAAGAAGGCCCTTGTGCCCATAGGACCTACTGATCCTTTTGCATCGCGGGACCCCCTTTGCACTTATTTGCGTTGCCAAGACAATGCCTTCTAATGTGCCTTGTACTTGAGTTCCTATTGCCACCAAGGATCCACAAGCCCCCAATAGCTACAACCACAACAACGTGCTCATGATCTTCCAGCTCAACTGGCTTTTGATGCTACTGGTCGAGTCATCACTCCATGGGATTGCCAGTATTGAGGTTTTGCTTCCCACCTTGCAAATGGGCCTTTCTCCTTTTGCAGGTTGAACATCAGAGGCTCAATCCCTTTGTGGTGCAAGACCTCTTTGAAGATGGTGCATTGGAGACATTGGCAGCAAATGCCCAGGCTCACGTTGTCAAATCCCATCAATACTCTTAATCCTTTCTGTTTGTCTAGTCGCGGGGTGCCTCTTGCACTATCATCCTTCTGTACCTATTGAATGCATTGGATTTGGTTCATATATGATGGCATAGAGCCATCTTGTACTTTGTAATCTTTTTATCTTCTACTTTTTTTCGTAATTAATATAATTATTGATTACGAGGAAAAGAGAGAGAGAGAGAGAGAGAGAGAGAGAGAGAGAGAGAGAGAGAGAGAGAGAGAGAGAGAGAGAGAGAGAGAGAGAGAGAGAGAGAGAGAGAGAGACGTGGTAAGACATGGCAAAGAGAGAGCAAGGAGGAAGCGATGGTGACGATTCGACCTGTGCCAATTTTCATTCGACCTGACTGCGGTACCCTGTTTGCTCTCCTTGTAGATCACCTCTACTTGATGTTGGAACTCAGCTAGATGCAACAGTTCGAGGAGTGAGAGTGACGGCTGGTTAGAGTGAGTCAGAGATAGAGACAATTACGATTAGATTTGAGTGTACCAAAAATGTGTTGGTACGCAAAGAATAAAATGTATTTATACTTAGGGCACGTAAGGGTGCATTCACATGTACAGCTAAATAATGTGCGTGTACTATACACGGAGGTTAAACCGGGCCTCTATCCCAACACTTGATGTGCCACTTCTGCCTTGCCCCCTGTTGCATACAAGGGCCAGACAACTTCAAAAGAAGCAAGAGAGAGGTAGCGAGAGAAACGGACCCTGCTTGTCTACAATAGGTGTTTCCTACCTACCTTGCGCTCTTGTGGGACTAGAACCTGTGCACCACCAACTTGCACCTCAGCCTCCTGTCGCCCATTTTTGTATCATGTAGGGTAGGTAGTAGGCTGTGGCTCGTGCGCGTGCACACACACACACACACACACACAGATTTTGCTAATACATCACTAGGAGATTATATCTAGCATAACTGTGAGACCTTCCATGTCCAGGATTAGGGTGATGTTTTGGAAGCTGTTGTGGATACAAAGGTAGTGTTGTGTTCATTTTCAGCATTTTATGAAAGAGGGGTTATCCTTTTTTTATAAGCTGAATCTCCATGCGTTCTAGGATTCATCATTAGTTGAATTCCCTTCTGTCCGATGACTATGCTTTTTGTGGGACCACAAGGCTTTTATGAAGTAATGTTAAAGTCAGCCACAATCCATGATATCTCTTAGCCAAAGTGCCTTTGTTTTTTGATTGCCAACTTGTTTATGTTGTGCCTTGGTGACTGTTGGTTGATTTCCAGTGCTTTCTTCAACAAGAGTGCCTAGTGTGAGTGGAAGTAGAAGCTTGTCCTGCTATGTATTGGCCTTTGCTAAAGGAAGCTATGGTAGCTATTGGTACGATCTTGGTGCCTCCCAGTTTAAGGGCCACAAATCGTAACCACATGTGTATGCTATGGGATACCTCTTGCAAAAGGCCTGACTGGCTGTAGCTAAATTGCCTTGGCATGCCATCATTGCATTTTCATTTGAAATGGGGCACTTTTGCTGGCCATTGTTTCTCTTGTGGGCAGTTGGGACATTTTATGGCTGAATGCCCAGAAAAATATGTAGCTGCAAAGGCTGGGAGTGCCTCGGGTATTAATGAGGATCTTATGTTTGAGAGTTTTCTGGATGAGGTCCTTGCCATGATCAATGCAGACAAGGGGAAAAAGCCTATGCAGTCGTTGGATCACCTGGATCAAGCCTAGGTGGATGTACGCCCTGAATTAAGTAAGAAGAGTATTATTGACTTTTGAGTTGCTCTGCCTGAACGTGCCCAGGACGCCCTATGTACCTATGTGCGACAAAAAGATAAGGTCCCCCTGTGGCACATCCAAATAATGAGACAGTCTTTTCTGCCCCTCGGACACCTTCTGCAACAAAAGGTTTGCAGACCGTTTTAAAGATCCGCTAGCAAGACTTGCCTTTGACACATGGGGTATGGGGATTATGCCATGGGATCGCCATTATCCAAGGTCTATTCCCAAAAAGTGAGAGGATCCCTCTACCTCAAAATCAGCAAGTCATAGGATGAACTCATTTGCCATGCTGGCTAATTTTCTTGATGAGGGAACTCTAGAATTGTTAGCAGAAAAAGTTAAAACGAGGCAAAATCAGCCTCGGGTCTGATCTTCTTTCTCTGAATAAATATGAATGCTGCTACTTTGAACATGCATGGCATTTGCTTGCGTAGTGAGCAGCATGACATGTGGCACATTTTGCATGATAAGCAGTGGGATGTTTTATGTGTTGTTGAACGTAAGAGTCATGATGATGCATGCAAGATTGTGGACTGCCATGGGTTTCACTTTTTTTATGCTAGGGGCTTTGCACAACATTACTCTGGTGTGCCTATGGTCGTTCGTGAGAGATTTCAGCTGGTCCTAATCAAGAATGATGTGTATGGTTGTTTTCTAGTGGTTGAAATCATGTTCGAAGGGAGGTCCTATGGCTGGTGGGTCTATATACCCTGAATGATCCCTTGTCTAGATGTGGTTTGTAGGACAGATTGGCAGCGTGTTTGACACTTGGAAGACTAGGTTTGTTGATGGGAGATTTCAATGTGTGGGCAGCTGGTGGGTTTATCTCTTCCTTTTGGACAGCATTTTGTTGCACAATTGCTAGCAGACAACACCTTCATGATCTTGCATGTAGAGAAGTACAATCTTTGTAAGGCATTGGATGTTTGGACATTGTTTGGGCGTGCTTTTGGTCTCCATGTTAATGCTGCAAAATCAAGCCTCATCAGCTGCATTGAATCTGACATCTAGTCCTTGGGATGGCAAGGGGTGGTGATGCCCCGTGGCAATGTTGTTAGACATTTGTGATATCCTTTGGGTGTTGATGTTCAATCAAAATGCTTGCTGGGATGAATCTCCAGAAAGATGGAAGGCAAAATTTATCTATTGGAAAACACAAGCGAGACCCTTTCATAGCCCAGGCCATAATGCTACCCACGATTACCTACTTTTTACCACTTCTACCTTGGAACACTGCTTCTTTGAATGCTCTTACCAAACATATCCGTTTTATGTTGTGGAAAAAGAACTTCTTGCATATAGGTATCTTGCGATTTCTTGGAGTCATGTTTGTACCCCAAAAAGCATGGGTGCTGGGGCAATTTTGGATGTACAGACCCATATGGTTGCCCTTCGTTGGTCACTCTTTAGAGCAATGTGTATTGATCGTCATCCTTAGATCTTTGTAGTCCACTTTTTTCTGGAAGACCAAGATATTGTACATGGTAACACCAGCATATAGGTATCATGGTGGCACATTCTTAATTCTGATGCTCACTTTTCCACATTCTCCTCCATTTTTGTGAATCATTTGGTTTCTTCTTAGGGGCTTTCTTTAGAAGGCCCTTTGGCATCTTGTAGAGGATTGTTTGGAGGCAAACTCCTTTCGGTTGGAATTGTTGGTGGTGCCACGCCTGATCTCTTGGGACAGGAAACATGAATTTCAAGATCAAGCATTGCATTATTTCCATTTCCTTGAGACTCTTCTGAAAGTGACACATCACGAAAGCGAGATTCTTCATTGCTAGTTGAAGACATGCTTGTTGAATTCTATGACAGCTGAATATAACTTCAACAAATTGCACGTTCCCGTGGCTTGCAATTAGGTGCTTCGGGACCACCTATATTCAAGAGAGCTAACATATCTTGGCAATGAAACCATGAAATCAACCTTCCTTTTCAAGAAAAAGGATAGCCCCAAGTTCACGTAGGTCTGGGTTTGTCTTCTGTTGTGATGCCACTTTGATGAGCTGCGGCTAGCTGATGTCTTTCCATATGGCCAGGAGACCTTTCCAGATTTCTCATGGATACCACAACTTATGGGGCTGGATTGAAAGGTGGTTGTTCCTATGCAGCCTTTTCTTGCACTTGAGTTGGATTGCCCTTGGCAAGATTGGGATCTTGCTAGCTATCTTTGTCTTCAAAACACTTCAGCTAACTAGTGTACCATCTCTTGGTTAAGGACAAGGATTGGCTGGTTACTAAAGCCAATGCAATTTGGGGCATCCATAAATCGGAGGTTTGGTGGAAAATGATAGTGATGGAAGGATGGCTGAACAAGACCCTGCTCAAATGCAAGGTCTTTCTTTGGAGAGTGATCATTAGTGGGCTTCCCCTTGGTTTTGTCCATTCTAAGCACCGAATCTCAAATGGCAACTACTTTTTGTACAACCAACGTGGAATTTTTGCATCATAGATTTATTTCCTACCCTTTGCAGACAGATATTTGGCAAGTGGTTGTTGGTCTATCACTTTGCCCTTTTGATTGGGTTTTCACTAGGGCTAAATACCACCCTGATGCAGCCACATATGAAGGACTTGTTCCATTTTTTCAGACTATGGGACTGTTGGGATAATTGGATCACCCCGAATGCTTTCATCTTTGACTTTGCCACGTGTGTCTAGGGACACACAGCCAAACTCAAGGGTCTTCTACCTTAGCAGTTAGATCTGGTGTAACATGGTGATCTTCTCCCTAGGGTGGATTTAGTTCCTTGGCATACGATAGTATCTTCTGCTTCTTTGCCATGATACAAATTACACATTACGGGGAGAGAGAGAGAGAGAGAGAGAGAGAGAGAGAGAGAGAGAGAGAGAGAGAGAGAGAGAGAGAGAGAGAGAGAGAGAGAGAGAGAGAGAGAGAGAGAGATTGATGCTCCCTGGCTGGATATTGTTTGCTCCACACCAGCTGCTCTTTTTGTGCGATATTTGTGTGTTAAGAGTCTTGGTAGCCTTTGATTTGTGTTTGTTCTGTTTTTCTTAGCTGACTTGATGGTTTGATGTAAATATTGCTACTTAATTCAATTATCTTCACGGGGGAGAGAGAGAGAGAGAGAGAGAGAGAGAGAGAGAGAGAGAGAGAGAGAGAGAGAGAGAGAGAGAGATCAGCTGCCGCAAGACTTCTCTTGTTGATGCCATTAGTAATGGTATTGTGGGCCATGGCACATATAATACTTATTGGGGGGATCAGTGATGAAATTGCCTTGTCTCGTTCTCTTTGGCAAAGACTGCCCTCTTAGTCCTTTGCTATTTGCCTTAATCACTCACCCAATGCTCTCTTTGTTGTTGGATAAGTTGGCTGATCAAGGTGAGATTGTCGGTTTGTCTCTTCCCAATGGTGCCCAACTGTTGGGCCAATCTTTGGCCAATCATTTCTTTATGTTTCTCAAGGCTGATCGGACTGATGTGAATCGGGCAATGTTTACGTGGAATCTCTCTGCTTTAGCTTCGGGGCTTCATATTAATGCTCAGAAGCCTAAACCGATTTCTTGTTTGGAGAGTGATTTGCAAGCTTTGGGTTGGCATGGAGTTGGTATTTCTAAAGGAGGTATTACTTGACACTTGGGTTATCCTATTGGTGTGGGTGTGGCTCCTCGCGCCTTGCTTGATTGGATGTCATCCCGTATACATTATTCGTTTATGTACTGGAAATCTCAAGGCTGGCCTCTTCATGTGAGACTTAAAGTTGCTCATTGAATCATGATCAGTATGGTCTCATTTTTTTGTCCTTCCTTCCTTGGACTAAGAAGTCTCTTTTGGAATTGGTCCAGCCTATCCGCTTCATATTGTGAAAAAGGAAAGGGAATCATTTGGGCTAGGTGTGGATTTCTTGGCAACATGTGACTACTCCTAAAAGGATGGGGAGAGCAGCTTTATTAGATATTAATTTCCATATGGTTTCTTTGAGATTGGTACTTTTGCAAACTTTATGTGTATAGAGTCATCCCTGGACAGATATTGCAAAATTTTTCATTGAAAAGACTAGTATCTCACATGGTCGCAGGGTTATTCAAGTTTTTTGGTGGCATGTGCTGAATTTCACGAGGCCTATTAAGGTCTTCCAATCTTTTCTCCTTTCTCATTTGATTGCATCTTGGCAAGAGATTTTGCGTTTCACAGTTTGGCGCCCTCCTGATCCTTGGAAGGAGGAGAATTCGCTGCAAGGAGAAATGCTGGCTACCTCTAGGTTGTTGGATTGGTCTGATAAAGACTTGCAGTGAGATAAGTTTAATGGGATGGCTCGCTTGGGGTTGCAAACTGTCCATGATGGTGTCATTCTTGGGCAACCTTGTCTTTATTCTTTTGAGCGCATTCGTTAGTACGTTCGGGTGCCTCGTGGCTATCATGCCATTTGGTTGTCCTTATAGGAGTAGCTTCTAAGGTACTCTCCATTGCCTGCTTTACACCCCTCGTCTCCTTGGCGAGATTGGATGTTTGTGCTACCTGATGATTTCGAGAAGAGGTCAGCTAATCAGATCTATCATTAGATGGTCAAGGTCAAGAGATGGGTCATTGGAAAGGCCAATAAAATATGGCATATTCCGGACAGCAAAAAGAAGTGGCAGGAAAGATTTCTCCAACTCTAGAAGTCTAAGATTCCTTATCAGGGTAAATTTTTCATATGGAGGTTGCTTATTGGGGGTCTTCCAACTGGGGATGTGTTGTTTGTTCACAAGATCTCCGGTGATCACTATGTATTTTGCACTACATGCGATGAGACATTGCTTCATCTCTTTGTCTCTTGCCCTATTGCTTGACAGATTTGGAGTTTTGTTTCTGGTGCATGGTCCTTAGAGACTCAACAATGGATATTAGCTCATTCGTGGATTATGGGAAGGATGCCTTCTATGTTTGCCCTGCAATCAGATCATTCTTGCCTTTTCCATTTCCTTAGATGGACAGCTTTGTGGCATATTTGGCATACTTGGAATGTCTTTATTTTTATTCTGCCTCGGGTATCCATGATTATGTGGCCCATGTTCGTGGTTTATTGTTATGGTAGATCTCCTCTTATGGTTTTAGTTAGCATGGTTCTTCTTGACATTGTTGCTCCTTGGTTGGATATTGCTTGCTCCACTCTGGCTATCCTTTCTATGTGATATTTGTGTGCTATGGTCTTAGAGGCCTTTCAGTCTGATGTAAATATTGCCATTAAATTCAATTATTTGAGAGAGAGAGAGAGAGAGAGAGAGAGAGAGAGAGAGAGAGGGAGAGGGGGGGAGGGAGGCGCTCATCGGTTTCTACCCTATGGGACTGCCTGTCCTATGCCGTTTGGGAGCCACCTAGGAGTTTTCCCTGCGTGCACACAGAGCCGCCCTACCTCCCTTCCCTGCATGTCTGCTGGGGCTGCCTGTCCTCCTATTTGTCCATGAAGGCCACATTGTGTGTGTGGGGAGCCCCCTTGTTACCTTGCCTGTGGTTGGGTGCTGATCCTTTTGTGCAGCCTGCCCTTCATTACCTGTCCCTTGCTGTGTGCCATAGGAAACCTGTGAGCTTGCTTTGCTTGCTGAGTGCAGGAGCAAGACAGTGTGTAGGAGATGGAAGTAGAATGAACTAATGGGCCTCCAAAACAAGGAATGATCCCTCCACCTCCAAAGTGGAGCCTAAGGACTTAAACTCATTTGCAGCATTGGCTGACTTTTTGGACGAGGGCACTCTTGATATTTTAGCTACCAAAGTGTACTCTAGGCAAAATCAGTATCGACATTGAGATCCCTTTGTCGCGACATACGAGGCTCGCCACTTGGAATATGTGTGGCATTTGTTCACGCAGAAAGCAGCATGATATGTGGCACATTCTATATGAGAATCAATGGGATGTGTTATGTGCTCTTGAGCATAGAAGGCATGGCAAAGCGGGCAAAATCGTGGATTGCCATTGGGTCCGTTTGTTCTATGCAAGGGGCTCAATTTGATGCTATTCAGGTGTGCTTATGGTCATGCATGAAAAATTTCATCCGGTATTTGTCAAGAATGACATCCAGAGCTGCTTTCTGGTTGTTGAAATTTTGCTCGAAGGGGAGATATTATGGCTGGTAGGCCTCTATGTACCAAATGACTCTTTGTCTAGATGGGATCTGTGGGATTGGCTGGCAACTTGCTTGTCTCTTGGTAGATGAGGAATGTTGATGGGAGTTTTCAATATATGTGTTCATCATTCTCAATCTACCTCCAAGCACTCGATGTTGGATGCACCTGGGGGCTGTGTGTGGCATGATTTTGAAATGGTTATTTGAAGCAAGATGTTTGGTCATTCAGGTTTTACTTTTCAATGATGCTTTTTTGCTAGAGATTCTGGACATATGGGTGCTGCAACAATATGTTTTGTCCGATCATTTCCCTTTGCAGTTTGACATGCTTGCCCATCGCATCGCCTCTTTTACACAATTTTTGGGACGGCTCTTGTCATGAGGACATGTATTTTTGAAACCTGACTTAACATGTGGATTAATTTTTAATCACATGATTAAGTAAATGTTGCACATGATTCGGACCCTCCCCATCTGGGCGATTGTATCCAGGTACAAGGTGATGTCAAAAGATGACGTACCAAGGAGACAGTAGGGTTCGCGGGGAGGAACACGAAGTGAACTCGGCAAACATGGAGAAGAGAAGAGAAGAGAGAAGAAACTCTGATGAATGGAATGATGAAGTTCTGAATCATGGAGTGAATGTGATACAAGGGAATAAGGGTGCTGTAGCACAAGGAAGATGATGAAGACAACCACGAACCATGAACCACAATGTCCTCTTGAAGGGGTGTGAGGGCAGTGGAGAGGCTGGAGAGAAGAGGTGACGGACTGAATGAATTAGCCGTGAGGAATGAATGAGAGAGGGCCCTATAAATAGACAGAGTTAGTCTAGGATGGTGCCCCTTTTTAGGGCTGCAAACCCTAAATGCAAAACGCAGAAATGCAAAAACGCAAATTGCGGGTCAATGGTGAAGGGTTTCTTAACACCCCCTCTTGGGCCCAAAAAGGGGAAGAAGAGAAGAGTGAGGTGATGGAATGCTACATGTTGAAGAATGCTCATTTAGCAGGTGCCACTTGGACAGTGTCCCTCGTGGGAAAATTATTCACTTGCCCAAGCGCCCTAGTACAAAGATGTTGAAAACATGCAATGCATAGGAGGAATGTCGGACTTTGTGTGGTGCCAACAACCATAAGGATATGTCCGTACTCGATTTTAAGAGTTGGCTCCATGTTGGCCAAGTGACCAAGGCAAGAAGAAGAGGAGGAAGAAGATGTAGAGGATCCCTAAGATCCAAGATTTCCACCTGAAAGGGAACCTGCAAGAAAGAATAGTAGATAGAGTGAATTGGAGAATCCGAAACTCAACCTTGAGAGAGAAGCCACTAGCTCCGTGCATCTATGCAAGTGCTAGGTAGAATCTCCAAGGCCCCAATCTAGGTAGATTCTCAAGATCGTGAGTATCAATAAGTGAGATGACCGTTGGAAGGAAGTCATCCCATCCAAGGGTAGAACAAGAAGGTAAAAGGCCTCTGCTAGGTGTGCGAAGGATTGAGCGGCGGGTGGGGATCTCCTTTGAAACTGGAGAAATAGGAGCCCCCTCTGAAGTTGCAGTAGATGTAGATGCCCCGTCGGAGGGCAAAGAAAGATCATCCCCCTCTGAATCTCGCTCTGAGATAGATAGGGAATTCAAAAACTCATGGATCATGGACTTCGAAATGTCTGAGGATGAAGGAAGTGCTGCCGATCATGCGGAAGAAGGTATCTGGGTTGGTGAGGAAGAACTCTTAGAGGTGGCCTCTCGAATTTGAGTAGGCGAGGGTGAAGGGTGGGGCTCAAATTGAGCAATGAGTGGGCAACAGTCCCTGCTTCTCAATGGAGCGGATTGGGAAGTTGAAGAAGAGGAAGGAGTTAAGCAACCACTGTCTCTCGAAGGAGTGGAGAGACCATATCAAACAATCATTGTCTCTCGATGGAGCGGAGTGCAGAACCATGGGCCGTGGCAGCCACTATACTCGAAAATAGACGGGAGAAGATTGCCGTCTGCAATGTGATGATCTCCAGGAGGTCATAGCGCCAATCGATCCTCCATGTGCTCGAAAGGACTTAGTGCACATCGGATGCATCTTATTGCCTTGAGCATAGTACTCTGATAGCCGATGTAGAACGATCTCTATAGTCCAGAAAGGAGAGGTGGCGTAGGTAGTGCCAATTGGGAGGCGCATATACTCCGGGGGGGGTAGGGAGCAAAGGTCGAAGTTGGCAAGCATCGGTGGTGTGTCTGGTGATGCCACAGTAGCAGCACCCAGTAATTTGGTTATCTGTTGGTAAAGAAGCCATGGGTAATAGTGTGCCTTGCTGAAGAAGGAAGAGGTCAGCCACGAATCGCGAACCGCAATGTCCACCTCAAGGGGTGTGAGGGCAGTGTGAAGCATGAACCGCAATGTCAGTCGCAAGGGGTGGGAGGGCAGTGGAAGGATTGGAAGTGAGCTTCCAATGGGAGGATGCTACTGATAGTAAGAGGTTGCAACTAGTAGAAAAACGCGAGGAGAGAGAAAGGCTAAAAACTCAAGCTGCAGGAGAGAGAAATACTAAAAACGCAGGAAAAAATCAGCAGCAGTAGCCAACATGCTAAAATCAGCTCCGAACAGTGTGTGATAGGCTAGAAACAAGCACGAGACTGTTATAGACAGCAGTGGCCAGCTTGGACTGCGATGTCCTCCACGCCCGGAGTGTGGGCAGCAAGCTGAAATACTTGAAATCTGCAAAAACGAGATTGTTTTCTGAGTGAAGAGTGATCAGCAACAGTCGTTCTGCTGTAAATAGTTGCAAAATCTGGGTGGAAGGCTGGGAAACAGGCACAAACTGTAGATGAGAGCAAGGGACAGCTGAGATTGTGATATCCTCCATGAAAGGGGTGTGAGCACCAAGCTGAAAACACTTGAAACCGACAAAAACGAGATTTTGATGCAGTGGAAGAAGAAGAGAAGTGGATGTCAAACTCGCCACCGGTCTTTGCCATCACTGGAGTGGAGGATCTTTGCCACTGTTTGAGTAGACCCAACTCTGATACCATGTCAAAAGATGACATACCAACGAGACAGTAGGGTTTGCGGGGAGGAACACGGAGTGAACTCGGTAAACATGAAGAAGAGAAGATAAGAGAGAAGAAACTTTGATGAATGGAATGATGAAGTTTTGAATCATGGAGTGAATGTGATACAAGGGAATAAGGGTGCTATTATAGCACAAGAAAGATGATGAAGAGAGCCACGAACCATGAACCACAATGTCCTCTTGAAGGGGTGCGAGGGCAATGGAGAGGCTGGAGAGAAGAGGTGACGGACTGAATGAATTAGCCGTGAGGAATGAATGAGAGAGGGGCTTATAAATAGGCAGAGTCAGTCTAGGATGGCGCCCCTTTTTGGGGTTGCAAACCCGAAACTTAAAATGTAGAAATGCAAAAACGTAAACTGTGGGTGAAGGGTTTCTCAATAGCAGGTGACAGCTGATTTGGATGTCTTAGCTGTAGGCGTCAACATTTAATGTTGTTGTGGCAAGGCAACAACTGCATTTGATTGATTTTCAGTCATTCTTCACGACAAAACTCTGAATTCTCTCTCTCTACAGCTTTCTCTCTCATCTCCCAACCATTTTACAACCTTGCTTCGAAGATCTCGGTATTTGGATCCTTGGAGGCTAAGAAATTTCAAATTTCTCTATTGTAAACCCTAATTAGGGTTTAGTAGCAGCCTCGTGAAGTGTGCCAAAAATTGGAAGCTCCAAGACTTGGATTTTTCAGGGCTGAAGGTGAATTTCAGCTAAATTTAGGTGGAGGACTAGCTAGCCATTGAATTTGGGGCATTTCCATAATCTATGAAGTGGGTGAAGGCCAATTAATTGCCTGAATCAAGGGGCAAAACAATTTGAAGACTTGTTGGTCACTTTGGATAGCAAGGGTAGTTTGGATTGCGAAGGGGGTTGGGAGAATCCCATTGTAAATCAACGTCTTCTTCAATAAAGCTAAAGAAATACTGAAAGGGTTGCCAATTTTGGGGCCAATTGGGTGTGCATTGTCCCAAATCAGTGGTGGGTAAATTTGTAATTTTCAGATTTGCATTTATTGTTTGCCGCTGTAATTAAGTTGTAATCATGGATTTACTACCCATCCAAGGAAGGAAGGCTGGTTTCAGCTCTTATTGCGTTTAATTTATCTTAGTTGAAGCACCCAATCTTTAATGGTTATATGGAGCAAGCTGGTTGATAGTTTCTTGCTTGATTTTCCCTTTGGGGACAATGAATCATTTAACCAGTTACCTTATAATGTGTAGAAGATTGCCAGGATTCTTCTTTTTTTAGGTAGTGTCAGCACCCTGCTAAAGCAATGTTGGCATTGGTTCGCTCCTTACTAATTGATTCTCTAGATGGTATATTCCTGCTACAAGTGGACACAAGGTTGACAAATCTCATTTAGCAATTCCGGTTGAGATCATACGAGCAAGTGAAGTTGCAAAGCTTGACTAAGAATTTACAAGGTGCTTCATGTCAGTTGCATAAATTTTTTCAAGGCTTGTATGCCTCTCCTACTCGAGAGAATATAGTGCATCTCCAACATGCACACGGCGCAATGGTTATGGATTTACAGTCCATTGTGCATGTGTAGAGAATACTTTCATGAGCTTCTTGGTTCTTGGTCTCTTCTACTCAACAAACCACCCAAGTCTACTCAACCTTCTATACCCTAGTCAAGGATTGGGGGTTACTAGATATGCATGATGATTGGGATAGAGATATCTTAGAGGGAGAGGTCATGGATGTTTCGTTGCATCTGCCCAAGGACAAAAGTGCAGGATGGAATGGCTTGACTAATGTGTTCTTTGAAGCCTATGCTGTGAGTCTGGTGAAACCCTTGGCAGCCATGTGCCAACAAGTTTGGGAAACTGGAATTATACTTGCCTCATGGAAGGTGGGATTCATTAAGTTGATATCGAAAATGCTGTCGCCCTCCATGCTCAAACAGTGGTGGCCAATTTCTTTGATTATAAAATCTTCTCTAAAGTCATGGCTATCATCTCCACAAGCACCTTCCTGGCCTTGTGCACCCTAATCAATATGGATTTATCAAGGGCCAAATATCTTGCACAATATACTAAATGCTCAACTAGTCATTGACTATGTAAAGTACTCACTCTAAGCAGGAAATTGTGCTGGTTCAATTGGATCTTGATAAGGCTTTTGGTTATTTGGATTGGTCTTTTAAGTTAGAGCTCATGCATGTTATGGGTTTTGGTCTGCGCATGTCCCCTTTAATACACACAATCAGCAAGGATGCCTCTTCGTAGATCATGCTGAATGGTGGGTTCATTGAGCCATTCACTCTTGCATGTTTGGTCAAATAGGGTTGCCCTTTTAGCCCCTTGTTCTTTGCCTTGGCAATCCATCTGGTCCTCTCCATGCTCTCTCATTTGGTGGAGATAGGACAACTGGCTCATCTCTCTCTTCCCTTTAGTGAAGATTTTGTGGGCCAATCATTAGTAGATGACATGTTCATGATTCTTAAAGCAAAACAAGAGAACCTCCACAAGGCATTGGATGTATGGAAGCTTTTTGGACAGGCCCCTAGTCTTCATATCAATGCAGCTAAATCCTCCCTCATCAGCTATATTGAACCAGATTTGCAGTTGTTACAATGGCAAGGTACGGTGATCCCCTAAGGGAATGCTACACGGCATTTGGGTTATCCCCTGGGCATTGATGCAGCCCAAGCAATTGTTGCAATGGATTTCTTAGAAATTGGAAGCGAAGCTTCTTTATTGGAAATTGTAGGCCTGACCCTTCTATGTTTGCCTTAAGTTGGCACAATCCATGCTCACTTATTTTTTGCCACTCTTGCCTTGGACTACCTCCACCTTGAGGGTTTTTACTAGACACATTTGCTTTATGCTATGGAAAAAAGATACTTTGTGTGTGGGTATCTTGTGGATCTCTTGGAGCCGTGCTTGCACTCCTAAACATATGGATGATGGGGCTATTTTGGATGTGCACACTCACATGGTTACTCTTCAATGGTCTCTCTTTTGTGCCATGTGCATTGATCGACACCCTTGGGTCTTTGTTGCTCAGTTCTTTTTGGAAGAGCTAGCTATGGTTCATGGTAACACAACCATTCACGATTTTTGGTGGTAGGTTTTTAATGCTGATGCTTTCTTTTCCTTATTCTCTTTCTTCTTGATCGCCCAGCTCGTCAACTTGTGGAAGTTAGCTCTTCAAAACGCCCAGTGGCACCATGTAGAGGATCGTTTAGCTACTAACTCTTTTCAAATGAAATTGTTAGTAGTATCCAAGGTGATTTTGTGGGATGGGAAGCTAGAGGCTTGTCCTAAATTTGATCAAATGGCCCAACTAGGCTTATCTTCAGTTTCTGATGCCACTCTGGTGAGTCGTTGGGGTTGATGTCTTTTTGCATTGCCAAGGGGCTTTTTCACATCCCTTGAGGTTATAGGAATTTGTGGGATCACGTTTTGATGACACTGTAGCCAAGAGAGCCCTTCCTTGCCCTCGATTGTGATTGTCCTTGGCAAGATTGGGACCTTGCCGGTCCATCCATTTGGAAAAGGCTTCGGCTAATCAAGTGTGTCATCTCATAACTAAGGACCGCCATTGGTTGGAGGTCACGAAGGCCAATAATGTGTGGGGCTTTCATAAATCTCGGGATTTGCGGAAAATGAGTGGCATGGAGGGTTGGTTCAATAAGACATGATACAAAAGTAAAGTCTTCCTTTGGCATGTCATGGTTGGTAGGTTGCCTCTTGCCACAACACTTGCAAAACACTGCATATCTAGTGGCTCTTGTTTTTTCTACGTCGGCTAATCAAGTGTATCATCTCATGATGAAGGACCACCATTGGCTGGTAGCTAAGGCCAGTAATATTTGGGGCTTGCATAAATATTAGGATTGGTGGAAAATCAATGTTATGGAGGGTTGGTTCAATAAGATGACATACAAAAGTAAAGTCTCCCTTTGGCGTGTCATGGTTTGTGGGTTGCCTCTTGCTGCGGGACTTGCAAAATGCCACATTTCCAATGGCTCTTGTTTTTTCTACCTCACTAGTGCAAAACCATCTTGCCATTGTTTTCTTTCATGCCCTTTGGTGTGGAAAATCCGGTCCTTGTTGTTTGCTATTTGGAGGGCTATGGTTGATACATCACTACACCCCTTTGATTGGGTCTTCGCTCAGCCCAAATACCCTACTTCATCACAAGCACGTATGAAGATTTTGTTTCCATTCCTTCGTTTTTGTGGCTGTTGGAAAAATTGCACAACCTAGAATGCTTTGTTTTTTATTCTGCATGTGGGGTGCAGACACACATTGCAAAGTTGAAAGGTCTCCTACATTGGTAGCTAGACCTTATTTGGCACATTGATCTCTTTTTCAAGGACAATTTGGTCCCTTGGCATATAGCAATCTCTATCGCTTCTTTGATGTGACTTCTGTACTCTTTTAGTCATATGACTTTTTGTAAAAGAGAGCTCAATTTATGTAGAATGGCCTAGAACCATATTGCGTCTTGTAATCTTGTAATCTTGTAATTTTTTCATGATTGATACAATTATCTATTATAAAAAAAAGAAATAGAGGCAGAGGGGAGAGCATGCAGAGATGGAAAGATTTATCATATGATAGGTTGTTTTCTAGGGTTTTTGAGGTAGCTGTGCAGACTTTTGTCATCGGTATGGCCTGCTGCATCTTCGTTTTATGCTCCACGTTGCTCCTTTAGCCTAGTTCTCCTTCATCAGGCAGACCTGCATGGGAGCTCTAAAGGGCAGAATGGGGAGTTCTACACCAGTGCTTTTGGAGACCTGTTGATATTGAGCTAAAAATGCATGAGCTTTACTTAAACAGCCCCAAAACGTACTTAATTAATGAATCAAACTTGTTCTTTAAACAAAAATGCGTTCCTAGAGTGTCTGTGTCCTATAGCACAACCTTACTTGCGAGGACCTAAACTTTCTATAAATAGGTATGCTGCCCTCCATTAAGTCTATCTTGTTTTTGGAGATTGCAGCCATCAGTCAACTCACACATGGCAGCCTCTCCAGCCTTTCAATGCCTTGGCGCCTTCTTCCAACTGTCGCCCACTCGTTGGCATCTCCTTCTAGGCTGTGTTTGGTCTCTAGCTGCCATTGGCAGCCTCTCCTCCATCATCTGGTGCTTGCATTTGATCTTCAACAGCCAGGCGTCAGTCTCCACACCCTCTAGCTGCCTACATTTGGGCCTCCATCAGCTTGGTGACAGTGTAGCTGCTCCTTCTCCATCTAGCGACACCTTCTTGCTTGCGTTTGCACTCATTAGGAGCCGCCTAACATCACCACACCCTTTTGCAGTTGTCGCCTTTGTCTCCAGCAGCCTCTGGTGTCAACATTTTGCAGATTCCTCTATCTTCACAATTTGACTGGTAGTCATAGACTTTCGATCCATCTTTGGTGGATGTCGCTCTCTGACATATTGTTCTACCCTTGAGTATCTGTACACTCTTACATTCATTTGCAATATTCATTCACTTCAGAGTTGTGTTCTTCTCTCCCTTCTTCTATTTGTGTTTGAGTTTTGAGTTTTGCGTTTAGAGTTTGAGTTTTGCTTTCTGTGTTTGTGTCTGTGTCTTTGTGTTTTTGTTGTGGTTGTATGCTCTGTGTTTCCTCAGTAAAAACCCTAGTAGTTTTCTTCACATGCTATCAGAGTTGGTGCTCTTGTAAAGAGTATCTTGTGGATATTTTGGAGAGCTAGTCTTTGTGCGAGGCACACAATATGACTCGTAACCGAATCACAATGTCCCAAACACCTTCTTCTCTAGTTCCTATGATGTCCTATCAAACTTCTCCATCACTGGAGGCGTGAGATGGAATTATGGACTCGGTGAGAAGGACGACACTCCACTTTCACCTTCACCTTCTTTTTCTACTCTTATTCCAGATTTCACTAACATGACAGAGGAGGGCTTTGAGGAGTACTATCACAACAAGTACTGTAATGTTTACACCCCTCCTACAAGCTTTGCTACCACATTCGGACTGGTTGGTGAGGGTGGCCACCTCTCCGATCATGGAGGACATATGGCATTTGGAGCGTCTGGCAATCCATCTTCATCATGTTTAATTGGTTGTGCTGAAACAAGATCTTTAGTCTTGGCTTCACCCCTCAGACTCGGGCTTTACTTTTCAATCGACATAGCATATTGCCACATAGTCTACATTAGACCAGTCACCATATGTATGATATGCAAGATGATGCCTCCTTAGTAGAGATTTTGGGCATGTGAGTGTTGTTACAATATGTGTTGTTTGATCATTTTCCTTTGCAGTTTGATGTGCTTGCACACCCTATCACTCCTTTCACGCAATTCATGGGACTTCTCTCTTTGCATTTCAATTTATCTTATCTGAAGCATCTAGTTTTTAATGATTATATGGGGTAATTGGTTGATAGAGTTCAACTTGATTTTCCCTCTAGGGGCAGTGACTCCTTTGAGCAATTGATCCATAAAGTGCAAAGGGTCGCCCGTCATTATGGCATTTATCACACCTCTCTTTGCAGGTTGCATCAACAGGCTACGGAAGAAATGTTGGCTTTGGTCTACTCTTTGTTGCTTGATTTCCCAGATGATTTGTTTCTACTTCCATTGGCTACAAGGCTGGTGAAACTCATTTAACAGCTCTAGTTGAGATCATATTAGCAAGCAAAGTTTGACTGAAAATTTGCAAGATGCTTCATAATAGTCCCATAAATTCTTCTGAGGATTGCATGCCTCTCCTACTCCAGAGAACATAGTTATGGATTTGTAGTCCATTGTGCATATGTGTAGAAATTACTTTCTAGAAATTCTTGGTTCTTCATCTCCCTCTACCGAGTAGATCGTCTAGTCCTGTTTGGCTTTCTATGCCCTGGTCGGGGGGTGTCACTAGACATTCATGTTGCTTTGGATAATGATATTTGTGAGGAAGGGGTCATGGATGTTTTGTTGTGTTTTCCCAAGGACAAAAGTCCGAGATGGGATGGTTTGACTAATATATTATTTGAGGCTTATACTATTAGTTTAGCAAAACACTTGACAGCCATGTGCCAATAGGTTTGGGAGACTGGGCTCATGCCTGTATCATGGAAGGCAAGAGTTATCAAGCTGATTTTGAAAGTGCCTTTGCCTCCGATGTTAAAACATTGGTGGATCAATTTCTTTGATAGGGTCTATGTATAAAATCTTCTTGAAAGTGATGGCTAATCACCTCCATAAGTATCTTCTTGGCATTGTGTACCCCAATTAGGATGTATTTATGAAGGGCCAAAATATCTTACATAATGTGTTGAATGTTTAGATGGGCATTGACTATACTAAGCACTCTAAACAAGAAGTCATGTTGGTTCAATTGGATCTTGAAAAGGCTTTTGGTTACTTGGATTGGTCTTTTGTGGAAAAACTTATGCACGTTATGGGTTTTGGTTCGCTCGTGTCTCATTTGATAAACACTGTCAATATAGATGCCTCGTTGTGGGTTATGCTGAATGTTAGGGTCACTAAGCCATTCACTCTTACATGCTTGGTTAGACAAGTCTACTCTTTGAGCACATTGTTTTTTGACTTGGTGATGCATCCAATCCTCACCATATTATCTCATTTGGTGGATAGGGGACAATTGGCCAGTTTTTCTTTTCCTTTTGGCCAACATTTTGTTGGCCAATCATTAGCTGATGACACTATCATGATTCTCAAAGGGGAATGAGACAACCTCTATAAGGCATTGGGCATCTCGAATCTTTTTAGTCATGCTTGTGGTCTTCATATTAATGCTACCATAGTTCAAACCTACCCTCATTAGTTGTATTGAATCGGATTTGCGGTCGTTACAATGGCAAGGTGTGGTGATTCACCGTCGTAATGTTGCAAGGCATTTGGGTTATCTCTTGGGCGTTGATGTTCAGCCAAATCAATTGCTGCAATGGATTTCCCAAAAATTGAAAGCCAAGTTTGTTAACTGGAAATCATAGTTCTAGCCTTTCCATTTGCGCCTTAAAGTGGCACACTCCATTATCCTACCCACACTCACTTATTTTTTGCTGCTTGGCCCTATACTGCCTTTACCTTGAAGGATCTTACTATGTACATTCGTTGTGGGTGGTGGAGCTATTCAGAATGCAAAAACTCACACGGTCACTCTTCATTTGTCTCTATTTCGTGCTATGTGTACTAATCAACAACCTTGGGTCTTCGTTACTCGTTTCTTTCTGAAAGACCGGGGTGTGGTGCATGGTAATATGAGCATTTAGTACTCTTGGTGGCACGTTCTTAATGCCAATGCCCACTTTTCGTCATCTTATTCTTTCTTGGTAACTCAGTTGGTATGCTCATGGAAGTTGGTTTTTCAAAAGTCGCAATGGCATCTTGCAGAGGTCACCTTTGATGATGACAGATGCATGGTGAGAGATAAGGAACACATGACTTTGGTCTTGATTGGCACTTTATGTCATGGGTTATATGAGTTGGATGCTCTTTTAGTTGATTAGTCAGCGTACTTGGCATCCACTCTTACTTCTGCTATGTTACAGGCAGAGTTATGGCATGCTCACATGGGGCATGTGAACTATGGTAGCTTGATGCTCTTACAGCGTACACAAATGCTAGATGAATTACCTCTTTTCGAGAGAACTCTTGAACACTTGTGCGAAGGATGTATTTTGGGAAAAATACATCGGTTTTCGTTTCCCTGTGATGTTGCTTTAAGAGCCACAACTAGGTTACAGTTAGTGCATTCAAATGTATGTGGACCTATGGAGACAAAGTCATTGGGTGGATGTTACTATTTTGTGACCTTTATTAATGACTTTACATACTTCTGCTAGGTCTATTCTTTAGTGAAAAAGCCAGAAGTGTATGATGCATTCTTGGCTTTTGTAGCACGTGTTGAGAACCAATTTTGGGGAAAATGCAGAAAATCAGCCATTGGCTGATCTGAATAATCAGCAAAGTGCTGAAACTGAAATTCAGCAATAGATTATTCACAGTCAAGAGGCAAGACAAATGCCTAGATGGTATTTACAGAGTATAAAAGATAGTCATCTGGATGCACCCATGGCTGGTCGTACTAGAAGGCAAGCTCGTACGCATGATACTGCATATACCATGGAGTTTGTTATGGCAACAAGTACAGTTGATGATGAGGAGCTTGAATGTTTTGAGGATGCACAACATAATGTTACACTGTCAAGAGGCAAGACAAATGCCTAGATGGTATTTACAGACTATGAAAGATAGTCATCTGGATGCACCCATGGCTGGTCGTACTAGAAGGCAAGCTCGTATGCATGATACTGCACATACCATGGAGTTTGTTATGGTAACAAGTACATTTGATGATGAGGAGCTTGAATGTTTTGAGGATGCACAACATAATGTGCATTGGATGGTAGCAATGCAAGCTGAATTTGATTCTATCATTAAGAATCAAACATGGGATTTATTGTCTTTGTCCTTTGGGAAGAAAGCCATTGGAACAAAATGGGTCTACAAGCTAAAACGGAATACAGATGGATCCATTGACAAATATAAGGCAAGGCTTGTAGCTAAAGGCTATGCACAGAAGAAAGGCATTAACTATGAGGAGACATTTACTCCTACCTCCCGAATGACTACCATCAGGTCTATGGTTGCTTTGGTTGCCCATTATGGATGGACTATGCATCAGTTAGATATTAAAACTGCATTTTTACATGGGGAACTTCATGAGGAAGTATATGCCCATTGGTTTTGGAGTTGAGGGATCCGAACACTTGGTTTGAGACTTTATATGGCTTGAAACAAGCTCCTAGAGCTTGGTATGCAAAGATTGGTGGCTTTTTTCTTAGCCAAGGTTTATAAACAGCTCATTTGAGTCTACTCTTAAAGTATGTAAAGAGGGGGGATCCATGCTGATCATTTGTCTATATGTTGATGACCTTTTGCTTACAAGGATACATGCTGATCAGATTTCAGCATTTAAACAAAATTTGCAGTAAACTTTTGAAATGTCAGACTTAGGGCATTCAGTTCATACATGATGCTAGAGGTATTGTTTTATCACAGTCAAGATACATTGGTAAACTTCTTGAGAAGTTTGGCTTACAAGATTGCAAGCTAGTCTATACACCAATGGAACCTAGACTAAAGCTGTCATTACATGATGACAGTGATTTGTTTGACATACACACATATGCTCCAAGAGTTGGATGTCTTATTCACCTCTGCAACACTAGGCCGGACATACAATTTGCAATTTCAGCCCTGAGAAAATATATACATCAGCCATGCATGTCACATTGGCAAGCTATTAAGCGTGTTTTTCGTTATGTGCAAGGTACTAGATCTCTTGGATTGCTTTATACCAAGGGGGGACCACTACAGTTACATACTTACAGTGATTCTGATTGGGCTGGTGATTATGATGCACGTCACTCCACTGGTGGCAATTGTTTCTTTCTTGGCTCATCTTGCATATCTTGGCTTAGCAAGAAACAATCCACTGTTGCCACATCGTCATGTGAAGCTGAATACAAGGCAACTTTCACTACCACAGTTGAATGTGTATGGATTAGACGCTTGCTAGTTGATCTAGATGTACTTGTTACGGAGCCTACTCCTTTGTCCACTGACAATCAGAGTGCCGTTGCAGTGGCACAGAACCCAGTGTTTCATGCACGCACAAAACACATTGAGATACATTATCACTTGGTCAGAGAGAGGCTACATGCAAGTGATATTAGCCTTGTCTATTGTCCTACCACCAGTAATGTGGTAGATATCTTCACCAAAGCTCTTCCTCCTGACAAATTTGAAGCATTTTGCAATGCTTTAAATTTGATCTCCTTTGGTGGTGGATGATCCTTGTACTTTTGATCACTTTTCACTCTAGGGGGGTTTGTTGGGTTTCACTCATGCCTATGCTCACAGAGGAGTGTCGATGATCAGTAGGATGCTGGGGCACTTTTTACTCTCAGTACGAGAGGTTTTTCCCCTCAAACTTATTCTCTTCTTTCGTATGTGCTTATGTTACACACTTACGGGCACTTATCATGTTCGGGTGTGAACACCCCCTACAACCCTAAGGTTTAAGGGTTGTACTTTGTACTTTCAGGTTACACTCTTTCAGTCTATTGCATTGGGTGTCGTGCTTCTCTCTCCACACTGTCTACTGCACTCTCAGCTGAGCTTCGATCCTCTCAGCCTCTCACACATGGCACTGGATTGGCAATCAAATAATTTATTTGTCCTTTCACTTCATCAGGAGCAGTAAGAGGAGACCAGAATTGAGCCAGTGATTATAGCAATACCTTTTCACCACCCTGTCCTCCTATTTAACACCAGCTCAGAAGAAAGCTTTGCCAATGGAGTTGCCTTATTAGGCTATCTAGGAATCCAGGACCTCTTGTCTTTAGAGAAAAGGACATTCTGTGGAGCAATCGTCCCATCTAAATGATCACAGTGCCTAAAACATGTGGCACAGATCATGATGCCTAAGACATGTGACATGGATCTAGCTTTGCATTTCAAAGTAATTCTCACTCTCATTGTTCAATTTCAGCACTGCATTTTTGTCAGGAGCAATTAAAAGAGATCAGAGATGATACTGCTGCCCTGCTAGTCATAAATCAGACACATTAGAAAGCATGCATGAACTAAGGGATGCTCACTTTGCCATCAAACTTGAAAACTTGTTAACTTGTAAGGATGATTTGGTGGTGCACTTGGACTTACAAGTATTATTCTGTTGATTTGTGTTTTGACACTGCTAGTGGTTGTGATTGATCTGTGCAGGCATGTAATGAACTGGGGCAAACCTGGATGGAATCAGGTAAGCGGGACCCTTCTTTTGCTCTTGCTGGGCATCAATTCTCTATATGGTCATGTTTTCTGACTGATTCTACTTTCCTGATAAGCTGGTCTGTGTTGTGAGAACTGTACTTGTTCAGCAAGCCTCTCTTTCACCTGTTTATTTGATCCAGGTGTGTCAGAGGATGCTGTTTCTGGCCACATACAGTTGCTTATTCCTGGAGAGACAGCTTGTTTTGCATGTGCTCCTCCATTGGTAATTATAGCAAATTTTGCTCAGTTTCTTCTTTCCCTTGTCATAGAAAGAAACAAGCCATGTGTCAGAAGTTACTAGTCTTTAACTGCATAGTTTCTTCTGGTTCTCAGGTGAAAGGTTTTTAGACTGACTTGAAATGCCTGTTTTACTCCAAATGTGCAGGTTGTTGCCTCTGGAATAGATGAACACACATTGAAGCGCGAGGGAGTTTGTGCTGCATCCCTCCCGACCACCATGGTTTGAATTTACTCTTGCTTTCAAAACTGCTTTGCCATGGATAAAGCTTCTGGACTTTTGCAGAGCTTTGCTGCTCTAACATGCAAACATTTTTTATGACTTATACTAGAGCTTTCATTTATTCTTGGCTACTGATGAGTCGCTTCAACTGATTCTACGGCTTGAACGCTCTCATAGGAACCTGCATGAAAATCATGTCAAGTTGCTTCTTTCCCTAGCTTAACTATGAGTCAAAAGTATAGACTCTAAGATATATGAAAGGAGTTGGCACCACAAGATTTATGAGAAGATGACTTTGGAAGTGGGTCTGCAATTTTCAGTCTGTTTTCATGGCAAAAAGGAGAAACTGATTCTTAGTCCTCAATTCTTTTTTTTGTTGAAACCCCAAAGGATTAGCTCCTAGAGTCCACTAATTCACAGATTAGTAATCACCTTCTTATGAAGGAATGTCCATTTTTCAGCTCAATGTGCCTCTATTGATCGACGAATGTAAGCCTGCTACCCTTGAACTTTTAAGTGTAGCGCAAAAACCACCTGCTCATGTGGCTTTTAATGATTATACCTTCAAAGAAATGTAGCTATAGAAGACAGCATACTTCTGAATGGTGTTTGATAAGGGTCTATCACTTTTTCTGGTTAGGCAACAAAAATGTGTGGTACAAAGGAAATCATTTTGGTCTGCATGCAAGAACTTGATGTCATCTAGTTCGCAGAAGGCAAAGCATAGATTCTAGTTGTAACATTTCTTTCAAGTACATGCAAAACACAGATGCTATATTGTATAACATGACATGTAGAACTTCCCATCTGGACCTAGCTAGAACTTATACTACATCAAGGATTTTGCAAAACATATGTAATTTCTTTTCTTCTTTTGTCAAGAGATGGTCCTAGTAGTTGAAATACCCACCATCCTTAGCGCACTGCCACTACTGTCCACACAGCCACCTCCCCATCACCTGCTCCCCCCCAGCCTGCACCGCCTTTCCCCCAATGCGAGTCAGACCTTGCCTCCATCTATTCCCACCATTTTCTGAGCCCGTCGCCTGCATCGACCTCCACCTTTCCATCGACTGAACAGCAGCTGCTCCCTCCCTCTGTAGCAGCTTTCCCCCTTGGCGACCAGCAGGGCACGTGGGTGGGTCCTTAGAGAATGTGCAATGGGAACCTCTTGTCTGATACCAGAGCACTCGACGGGTGCTGCCTCACACACACACACACACACACACCACAAACCCCCTTCCATTGGTTAACAGTAACTGCTCCCTACCTCTGTAGCAGCCTTTCCCTCTTGGCAACCAGCAGTGCACTTGATTGGTCCTCGGAGAATGTGCAATGGAAACCTCTCATCCGCTACCAGGTCACTCTAAGGGTGCCCCATAGTCAAACACCTTGATGTCCTCAGCAAGGAAGAGCTCCAATCAATACATACAGACACTCAGAACACCTCGAATCCGTCTGGTTTCATCCGTCCTCTATTTGGTCACATTCCACCGCCCATACATGGCATTCTGGTGATTGCCCACAAGGAAACAGGTAGCCACAATGGGCTCCCCCAAAAAAAGCCAGGCATCCCCAACATCTAACAGCTATAGAAGAGGGAAGAAGAGCAAGAAATACTTAGTCATTTGGAGCAACATCGACAAGGTGACGGACTCACACATGAACAAGGGCCTAGAGGCGCTCCGAGATCTGTGCAAAATGCAAGATCAGAATATGGGAAATATCAAAGAGATGATGACAGCAATGTGTGTCATGTGACGAGGCCATACAGCAAATCATTGAGTAGATGGCTAAGGTGTAAGAATGGAAGAGTGAAATATACGAGGAGATTACAGCACACTTCACCTCTTGGAAGACAGACATTGAATCCCCTCTCCAAGAGAGAAATAGGGTGATTGAAGAACTTCGGTAAGAGATCACCAAATACTGGAACCAACTTCACCTGCTTAAGAGGAAGGAGGGGGAAATCACCAAAGCAATGCCCAACAATGTGTCAACTAAAATAGATGAGCTGAAGACACACATGATGAAGGAGATTAATACATGGGCAACCATAGGAAACAAGCACAAGCGGATGTGGCTGAAAAATCCAAATGGATCAAAGTGGTGAAGACGATGCTGACAAAGAAGTAAGAGCTTGTGAATGCAGCACTTGAAGAGGAGAAGAGAAGGAGAATTAGAGCCTTGCATGTCCAGGTGGTCAGGTTGAAAGAGGGAGACAGCCCTCTAGAAGATGCCAAGAGTATAGTTGAAAAAATGGGAGTGGAGGACCCCTCCAAGATGGACAACACATTGCGCATAGGGAAGGATCTAGAAAAGGTTCGGCCCCTTATCAAATTTTCTGATTTGGAGTCACAATGAGCTTTTCTCTCCAAAAGGAAGGCTCTCAAAGGAGAAAAAGTACACCTTGAGGATGATCTCACACCCACCCATGTAGCCCACCACAGGGATTGCATGCCGTAGATTATGGAGGCCCACAAAGCGGGCAAATGGGCAGTTTACAAAGATGGGTGTACCATTATCACATATAGGCGCCAACGACGAGGCACGGCCTATGAGACATACTTCAAGTTCATAGTTTGGAATTGTAAAGTCATGAGGAGGGATGCATGGCTATTCCATGAGACCTTGAATGATAGGGACATCATCCTATATATGGAGACACACTAGAGCCTAGGCACATACTTTCCGATTAGAGAATATAGATGGGAGATAGCATGTTGCCCTAGAGCATGATCACAAGGGGACTAGAGGGTCGGGAGGAGTAGCTATGATGTATAGGGAGGAGCTACAGCACATGGTACAAGTCTTTAGGAGAGACGAGGAGGCTCGCTTCATGTGGATCCGGATACATACAGATCACCCCTATGATATATACATAGATGATAGCAATGTGCTACTTTGCCCCAACACATTCTCCATATGCGGGGAACTTCAATGCTCACACAACACAGAGACAAGTTTCCTTCTTCGAGAGTGAGGATCACATGTACAAAGAGAGAGCACTAGAGGAGATAGGGCTCAGTTGAACATCACAGGACATAGCGGGGTGGATAGATTATGGTGACTACCTCCTGGCCTTGGGATGCACACATGGATTAGTCATCCTTAACAGCTTGGCTAGATGGCCTGGATCAGACACTCTCACATGCTTTCCTCATAAGCATGCATCTAGACATACACGAGGAGCCCCCTCTTCAAGATCCATACAGAGACTAGGAGCGAGCATGCCCTTACCCATCATCCCCAACATACAATCATTCAAAGTATCCCCTCGTCCCCTAGCAATGGCAGTCGATCGCGCCTACCTACAGTTTACTATCACCTATAGACATGAGATGATCCCTCCAGTGAATAACCACTTGAGATTCCCAAGATACCACTTCACTAGATTGATAACAAGTGTGTACTCAGATCATCTCTATTGGAGCTTGTAGGAGATAGACCCTTAGATACCCTTGGATGATTTTACAACATAGCTTGTAGGAGCACTTCACAATTCAGATGCTATGTATTTTCCCCACACATGCACCCATACCGCCTCCCCAACCAAGAATGTCCCATAGAATATCCAGTATGATGAGGAATGCAAGGAAACCTATCTTCGTCTCCAACAAGGCAAAGCAGGAGAGACCTATACACATAGCCAAACACACTTAATCTTTCACAGCAGAAGAAGTGGGCATTTCTATTCAGATTGGTGCACGAGTTTTATCAGCTATTCTTGGGACAAGATTGCAAGGAGGCGTGGAAAGCATTCCAAGCGCCTCGAGCCTATACACCCATCACCTTTCCAGACACATGGCATGCATATACTACCTCACTATACCAGGTACATGGGCAACCCCCATTGCCCCAAACACTAGAGAACAAACCCACATCATCTACCTTTTTCAGCATAGCGATGGTTCATGATACCATTTGTTGACTCCAATACAGCCATGATGGACTAGTAGTAGAGCACCTATCACATGGTAGAGACATCCTAGCACCCCTTTTAGCCCACCTATTGAACAGGGCCCTATGTGAAGGCTTTCGGGCTAGTTGGTCAACGAATACTATAGTACCAATCTTGAAAGATGGAGAGCCCATGGTTCGTACAAACTAAAGGACAATCATGGTTGGCCACGTGCTAGCCAAGCTTTAGGGATCGATACGAGAGCATAAGCTGAGCAGATGGGCAGAGAAGCACCAACATCAAGCATGTGGATATAGACAGGGTTTAGGAGGGGTTACTCCACTTTTGATCATATCCTCACACTTCGAGCCATCATCGAGGAGAGCAGGGCACAAGGGAGGTGGGTATACTATAGCTTTGTCAATTTCCGTAAGGCCTTTGACATAGTACCACGGGCTAGGCTCATGTAGAGACTACAACAGCTAGAGATTTTGATAGATATGAGATGGGGGATACTAGCATCGTATACGTCTATTACAAGGCAAGTATGAGCACCAAGGGGGACTGTCGAAGGAGATCACCAACACCATTGGGGTAAAACAAGGATGCACACTCTCACCTACTCTAGTTGGCCTCTATATTGATGAGATATTAGACTAGATTGATAGACATGGAGGGGAGGGAGTTAGCCTAAGGGGGGGGCATTGATATCCAAACTACTATATGCCGATGACATAGTCCTTGTCTCTAGCATTCGAGGGATTGCAGTGCCACCTAGTTGCACTACATGCCTTTTGTGAGGATAGGGATCTCACAGTGAACCTTGGGAAAACCAAGTTTATGGTGTCTAACACTTCCTCTCAATAGATTCGCCAATCAGTACCCTGTTTCACATATGGAGAGGAGATAGTGGAGGTGGTCTAGAGATATGTCTACTTGGGGATTACATTTTCAAGACTGAGATTCACTTTGAGAAGAGCAGCACAGAACAAATTTACATGAGGCTATGTGGCTTTGGGGCGATGGAGAGCCAGTGCACCTACATACAATTTCAAGAACCTCTGGCAAAGCTCTGGCTCTTCAACACTTTGGTCACACCAGCACTTTTGTATGGGCCCTCCACATGGGGATCGAGCCTCCACCACACGAGGAGAACCATAGAAGATCAGCCGTTACCCGAGGAAGAGGAGATATATGAGGGGTGGGAGTAGATGGAGAGACCCCTAGTAGTGATGATTTCACAGATGGTTCAAAGTAAGCCCTTTGTACCACATGAGATTATCAGAGCAGAGATGGGAGCACCACCTCTAGTGACAGAGACCCTCTTAAAGACAATGACTTTCCTACATAGGCTTTGGACCTTGCCGAGATAGAAATACTCTTGGCTCGCACTAGAGTCATCGAGATAGCTAGCATTACATGGGGATATTGAGTGTTGGTATGCCCGAACAGAGCATGGCTACAATTACATGGATTACACATGGATCACCTTTCATCACTATAGTAAAGGTTGGATTGCCTCCACTTGGAGCTCAGCCAAGAGGAGTTGAGTTGCATCATGAGGATGATGGACATTATTCAGATACACACAACCAAGACATGGGTGACACCTACTAGGGATTTGGGGACAAAGATGGCTTTCTACTGAAAGCATCTTCTACACATATCCCCTGATGGCTTTGTTGTCGGCCTAAGATACATGGATGCACACCTGTCCCATGGTGTATGATGTGCCATTGGGCAACTCCTTGCATCCTTACACTAGCTCTAGATTGAGATAGGTAGATACGGCACAAACTCCCCCCCGTGTGGTGTATAGGATTTGCCAAATTTGTTTGCTCAAACAAGGAACAAAGGAGCACTATTTATGCAGATGCCTGGTTTACTACGAGATCCAAGGGTGCTTCCATTGCTTGTTTAGAGAGGGATTTGGTTTACTATCCAAGGTTATGGATTTTCTGGATTGGAGATGTCTTGGGTTCTTTTTGTTGGACCTACGCTGCCACAAAGAGCATCTCTTATGAACCTAGCACCAAAGAGATGGAACTGCATACCAGCATGCACTCATGGATTTCTATAGAGTTTCGACTACTCCCTCCACCGTAGAGCCCTCCCTCTTTACAGGCAGATGCAAAGCTTGTTACCCACGTCCAGTTGGTCCACACCCTTGTAGGACGCACTCATAGTTGCCTTCGTACATGGTACGGATTGGTTCGTACTGTACTATACGGTACGTATCCGTACGTGATTTTGTACCTTTTTTGGCCATGTCACCTGCGCTGCTTGGATCCGGTGTTTTCTGCGCCTCCTGGATCCACTTTTTCTCTGCGTGCTTGCATGGCACTTTTTGGGGGTTGGGAAGCCTTGGATACCTCACCCCACCCCCTTTTCCAGCCATGCACTCCCCTCCCCAGCCCTCTTTGGATTCCTTCTAGCTGGCAGCCCTCTCTTTGACCATTGACCCCTCTTTGATTGTTTGAACTTTGACCCTTCTCTCATCTACAAAAGGTACTCCTCTCCTCCATGCTTCCACACCAATTCAGCAAGTACTTGTGACTTGCCGTTCTCATCTTCCTCTCTTGGATCTCGTCATTCGATTCTTGAATGGACATGTGTTTTTTCATTCTTGAATCTCATGAGTCACCTCCCATCTCCTCTTTCCCGCACCCTATCGAAGCATTTGCCATTCTCAAATCTCATCTCCCATCCCCTCTATCCCGCACGATGCACCCTATCAAAGCATTTGCCATTCTCATCTCCCATCCTCTCTCTCTCACTCTTGCTCTTTCAACTTTACCCCAACCCTCGGGCCTCTCAAGTCTCCCTCTCAACTTTCAAGAGTCGAGACTCAAGCATCTCTCTCTCTCTCTCTCTCTCTCTCTCTCTCTCTCTCTCTCGGGCCTCTTTATCCATCATCAGCACCATGACTCGTGAGAAGCACGAGGCCCTCAATTTGTATGCGATCCATGTGGAGAGGGACACAAAGAAGTCCAACTCCCACCATTGGGCATGCAAGCATTGCGGGAAGCGCTATATAAGTGGTGCAACTCGGCTTCTCCAACATCTTTCCAAGACGGGGGGGCAAGTTGCTCTATGCCCGGACATCCCTCAAAACATTACGGAGAAGATTCTCGCCAAGATGAGGAGGAAGTGACTTACTGGCACCAACTCCTATGCCTACTAACGAGGAAGCATCCAATGTGGGTGTATCTTCAACCGATGCGGGAGAGGCCTCTACCATTGGTGGTGGGGGCTCCACATCTACATCCAGCTCTGGTAAAAGACAAAGAGTGGAGGCTCATGCGATACCGAAGAGACAATCGTCTCTCTCTCAAGCTCCCGGTCATGTGTGTGGATCGGTTGCCTTTCTTAGAGAAAGGCAACGACTTAAGGACATTGAAATTGCACGCACGGTGATTGAGTGCAATCTTGCATTCAATGTCCTAAAGCAAGAGCAATGGAAGAAGATGGTAAAAGCCATTGCCAATGTGGGTCCATGTGAAGGATGAACTGGTGTCACATACAACGACATGAGGACGAGAAAGATTGATGAAGAGAAAGAGAGGATTGATAGAGCCCTTGATCCTATTTGGGCCGCATGGATAAAATATGGTTGCTCCATTCTCACTGACAGATGGAGTGATCGTAAGAAACGGGGCATCATCAACATACTCGTCTCATGTCCACTTGGCACTTACTTTTTGCGGGCCGTAGATACCGCTAAGAGAGCTAACAACGGGCGCATTCATCTACCGCCACATTCGACAAGCTATCATTGAGGTATACATTGCAATTTGCGTTTTAAATTTGTTTCACTTTCTTTCATTATGATAATATCATGATTCATGATTAAAATTTGATTTATACATAACTTGTAATTTGTAAATTGTGGTTGTAGGTGGGCCCCTTAAATGTGGTGCAAGTTGTTACCGACAATGCGTCGAATTGTCGGCGCATGGGCCGTTTGCTTGAGGCCGAGCTCCCTACGATTGTGTGGACTCCATGTGCAAGTCATTGTTTGGACTTGCTCATGGAGGACATTGGGAAGCTCAAGTGGGTGAAGAGGGTGGTCCGCAAAGCTACATCCATTGTCACATTCTTCACAGTAAAAGTAAAGGTGGTTGCGATGTATCGTGAGCATAGCACATTGGAGTTGAAGAAGCCTTCTTCAACTCGCTTTGCTTACATGTGGTTGTTGTTAGAGCGCCTTCATGAGGCGCAGTCCGCCTTGCGCCAGACAGTGGTGTCCACTCTATGCAATGAGTGGGATGAGCATGAGACAGAGGAGGCTAAAGCCATGCAGCGCTTGCGTCTTAATGAGCAATTTTCGCAAAAAGTCCATGCCGTTGTCACTGTCGTGACTCCCTTTTATAGGGTGTTACGTATGAGTGATTGCGAGGGGTCCACCATGGGCCTTCTCGTTCACTTCTTTAGAGCGGCATTGACGGAGACACGTGCTTGTACAGTGATCACAGAGACACAACGTGCACATGTTTTAGAGATAGCAGAGAGGAGATGGGCGTGGATGTATAAGCCCATCCATGGTTTTGCCGCATTGGTACATCCGGCCTACAAGTCACCGGCGGTCATGGATGATAGACAGTTGCGTTCAAACCAACTTGCTTATTTAACTTGTGTGGTCCCTATGGATGATCACAATGCAATGCTAGAGGAGCTAGGATGCTATGCAGATCAGAGAGGGCATGTGGCTTTTGCTTCTCCCACTTCTTGGAGAAGAGAGTCACTTGTGAAGCCTTTATTTTGGTGGCAAAACTTTGGATATGCACTAGAGACCCTTTAGCCCTTAGCCATGAGGGTCCTTGCCGAGGATTGCGCTTCGGGTTCATGTGAGAGAAACTAGAGTGCCTATTCTCTCATTCACACAAAGATTCATAATCGCCTTAGCACACGACAGTTAGAGCGGCTAGTCTATTGCCGCACTAACTTACGCATGATGAGAGCTATGATGAGTATGGGTAATTCAAAGCAGGTAAAGTTTAAACACTTAACTATAACATTTAAAATTTATTGTTTTAACTTTTAAACTTTGAACTTTGAAGTTTAAACTTTATTCTTTACAATTTAGACTTTAGCATTTACAATGATCAATGATCAATCTTACATGTATCATTGCATTGTGTAGGTGAATGTTGATACATTTAAGTTGACGGGCGATACTCTTCCGTGTATACTTAAGGAAGTGGACGAGGAGAAGGAGATGATTTTCAGAGAGCTCTATAGAGAGCTTATAGCAGCAAATACTCGTGACACTTGCAATCAGTGTGCTCGTTGGCGAGGAGTTCAAGTAGGTGGTAGCAGGGGCATGGTCATTCGACGCTCTCCATCATCGAGGAGAGGTGGTTCGAGTGGCTTGCAGACTTATGTAAGGTGGGGCTCTAGTAGCTCACATCTTGTGCCTTATGATGACATCCCCCCTTGCCTACACAGCCGCCACCTAGGAAGCCATCATTTGATGATGATGGTAACCTCATCAGTGAGAATGAGTATAAGTGTGTCTCATCATCGGATGCTGAGGAGTCATCTTCAGACTCTCTTGATGAGCACTCAGATGGTTCTGATGATGATGATGATGATGATAGTGATACCTCATCATAGATTCATATGACATAGGTCTCTCTTTTTTTTTGTATCAAATATACTAGATTGTAGACTGTAGTTGTGTCGCATGTTTTGCATAGCCCATGCGACTGCGATGGTCACCCTCGTATATTCATCTTATTTTGTAATGAAATGGCTAGTTCCACTTTAAACATGTGTTCTATAATCTATCATTTAATATTTTATGATTTTTGTTATTTTAAAAATCATCTTAATTTTTTTTCGTACTAATATCCTACCGTACCTTATAAAATCATACGGTACCAATTAGTACCAGATTTTATCGTACTGTACCGTATCATACCTTTCGTACCTGACAACTATGGACGCACTATCCGCAGATACAAAGGATACTACACCGTCACAAGGGGACCCTATTTTGCTTCTTCAACCTCTCTATGATAGACAAACCCATGAGAGAGATCCTGAGATGAGAGTGCTTCTTGATTAGTTTGACACTTTATTTGGCTTAGATATCATTTTGTACTCATCAATTGTCACCAAATGGTGATACTTTTTGCATTTGCTTATATAAACATTTTATTTTTCTTTTCTTTAGTTGCTATTGCTTTTTATCCCCAGAGTTCTCTTGGATTAAGCTAGGATCTTTGCATGGCTAGAAGAGGCAGCCATCGGGACAAATTGGACAAATGGTTTGTTTGAGCCTTAGGACCGGTTCCATATGTAATGGGCACTGAAGAATAGAATGCGAGTGGTTTGGGATTGTGTACTTAGCCATTGGAGATGGTGCATGACAATGAGCCTGGCCAAGATAGAAGATGCGCATGTAAGAATGCTCGCAGAATAAAAGTCACTGTAACTGAGCCACATTATACTTTTTGATGTGGTTGCGATGATAAAACTTGCTCAAAACAACTTGAGGAATGCAGGGGTCACCATCCTTAAAATTTAGGGAGTTACTATTTTTGGACCTCAGAATTTGTTTGCATCATTATCTTCGTTTTTGCACGAGGATTAATTCTTTGGTCTGTGCCAAGGTCAAATTTTGCACAGATCATGGAGAATTTTAGACCGGAAGGTTTAAACGGAAAAATTATTACATTTATGCCATGTGGCACAAATTCCTGAGAGAGAGAGAGAGAGAGAGAGAGAAATATTGACGTCTACAACAGGCCAAGTTGGCCTATGAGACCAAAATGTTGCATACAAAATGTCTAGGAGATTTCAAAAGTCCCAGTGAAGCTAACATTTATGCTATGTTGAACTAAATTGAGTAGGTACAAAATGATATCTAGACTAGATACAATCTAGAGGTACTCCCAGTGCGGTGCGGAACTGCTCCTGGAGTGTTCATCCTAGGATGTCCCGCATGGGTCGGTCTAACATGGAGAGACTAAAGCGGCGGGGTAGCGCCCTTCGATGGCGGCATAGTATCCCTTGTATCTTCGACATGTGTGTTCTGCGGGGACTGCCGGCAGGGCGTGGGCGCCGGGCTTTGCCTCTCGCTGTGTGTGCGTTGGTTGGTGGCTCCTTGTCTTTGCTCCGTGGTTCGTAGAAGGTGGTCTCTGTGGCGTCGTATTTCCAGTAGAAAGAGCCCCAGGCATCTCTGGTCTTTGAATTCCATCACCTTGGAGAGTGGTCTGAATCCTTCGCTGAATAGGCAGTGGAAGCGTCCCCGGATTTCGTAGTACACTCGGCATCTACAGATATAGTGTTCCTCTGTCTCTGGCTCGAGATGGCAGAGCTGACAGATTCGGTCTTCTGGGGGGAGGGGATTGGCCCCATATCTGCCTATTTCGACCCGTAGTTGGTGTGAGGACGTACGGATCTGTCCGATGGCACTTCTGACCGCGTGAGACAGGTGTGTGTCCATGTAGCTTGGGTGGGTGATGAAGCCATCCGGGGAGATGTGCAAGAAGTGCTCTCGATAGAAAGCCTTCTTGGTTCCTAGTTCCGACGTGGGGGTCACCCATGTCCTGGCTGTGTCTGTCTGGATGATATCCATTCTGATGATATGATTCACCTCCTCTCGGCTGAGCTCCAGGTGTGGACAGTCTAGGCTGTATTGTAGTGGGGGGAGGTGGTCCATGTGCAGGCCATGGAGCCGTAGCCAGGTCTCTGTTCGGGCATACCAGCACTTAGTGTCCCCTTGTGTTGCTAGCTGTTTGGATGACTCCAGGGCGAGTCTGGGGTACCGGTGCCGGGGCAGGTCCCATATTTGGTGCAAGAAGGTCACGGTCTGGAAGAGGGCCTCAGCCACGAGGGGCGATGCCCCCAGCTCTGTGCAGATGATCTGGTGTGGTACAGAGGGCTTGCTTCGGATCATCCGTGAGATCATAAGTATTAAGGGTCTCTCCATCTGCTCCCATCCCTCATAGGTAGCCTCCTCATCCTGTGGGGCCCTCTGCGTGTGGTAGAGATTGGACCCCCATATGGGAGCCCCGTACAGGAGGGCTGGTGTGACCAAGGTGTCAAAAAGCTAGAGCTTTGTCCAGGGTTCCTGGAACTGTATGTGGACACATTGGTTCTCCATTGACCCCAGAGAGCATTTAAAAAAAACGTAATAGGCATAAGGGGCAGATCTGAGAATGAAGTTTTGAGGAGCTGAGGGTAGATTGCTGCAAATTCATCAGCTATGGAAACTACTTCGTCGTCTCTAACTCATGTACGAAGGTAGAGCTTGCTCCCTTTGGTCAACCTCTCTCTATTCTTAGAGGAACTGCTCTGCATGATGGGCTGATTCCATTGAAGGTACAATTCTGTGTTTTCTTTGTACTTTTGTTGAGGCAAGAGCCTCACTGTCCAGGTTCAAGAGTAGCTGTTGGCTTCTTCAATGCAGGAACTAAAGAAAGTGATAACCATGCCACACAGGAATAGGTTTTTCCTGCTCTAATTTAGTGCTATTTGTGGGATTGTTTTACTGCTGGAATGATGCCAGGGTAAAAGGGATGTTGTTTTGGATATGCTAGATAGTAAGAACAGTAAATACAGAGTTTTGCAGACTGCAATTTTGCACATGAATCATTGAGTTATGGTCACAGAAAATGCTTTCCTAAAAGGAAGGTTGTTCTGGATATGCTGGACAGTAAGAACAGTAAATACAGAGTTCTGCAGACTGCTTTCCTAAAAGGGGCGCCAGTCTTCGGGGCCAATCTGGTGTTGAGCGAGGGAGTGAGGACTTTGTTTGTGTGTGTGTGTGTGTGTGTGTGTGTGTGTGTGTGTGTGTGTGTGTGTGTGTGTGTGAAGACCATGTGTTAATTGAAGGAACTGCCGCTTCATGTGAGTCATAGACCAGTTCCATGCTTCCATCCCCAGGATTTGAATTCTTTTTTGTAAGAATTTAAGCTCGGACAGTTTTGGGTGAAAAGGCCATACACACAAGTTTTACAGAGATTACAGGACTAGAGAGATGGCAGACATGGATAAAGGTAAAGGAAAACTCCCTCATGAAGAAGAGAGTTCTTCTTCTGCTCATAGACACCGAAGAGAGAGTATTGGTGCACAGTTGTCAGCACCTTCTAGAACCGACATTGAACTACAGGATGAGGAGCAAGAACAAGAGGACTTGTTTATAGTACAACTCCTCAGTATGGTTGACTCTTTCCAACAGCTTCTAAAGAATCCTCAGATGCAAAAAATTTTGAAGTCACATAATGAGGATTCTCAGGCTAGGTCATTATATCATATCATAGAGCGCTCAAAAAAGCAAACCTTTAATGTGCGTCAGCATGTGAAAAGACACAAAGCATGGAGATAGGTCCAGTGCAACAAGAAGCACTAGCACAGGACCAGGGAGTGAATGATCAAGGCAGTTATGCACAAGTGGCACAGCAGACTATTCCTCCTCAGTTTGCTACTTATCGTGGTTACTTTGGTGGCGGGTCAGTTTTTCAAGCAATGGCTGGATTACCCACGGGTTATTAGGGATACTAGCCTAGAGGGCTCTATGAATGATGCCTATTGAGGCAGTGAACCCACTTTATGCTAATATTGGTCTACAGCCCGGTTATCGGACTTTGCAGAGTCCTTATTTGATGCTTGGAGAACAAAAGGCAGCGGCTGGTTTTTTTCAGCCTAGTGGGCATATGGCAGCTAAGACAGGTGAAATGAATGCTGATAATGCACCTAAGGGACTCCCCTTTTTACAGCCACTTGTCTATGACAACCTGACACCAAAAAGTGCAAAGCCTAAAGACTATAAAGAGGGTGGTTAGGCATTAAAGTTTGAAACCTTCAGTGGTATGCAAGATAAGCTGAAAGATTTGACATTTATACAGTAGTTTGATGCAGCTTACACTGGAGGGAATTTTGCTGAGACTTCTAAGGTGTGGAAGGTTGCAACTTTTTTGAAAGGTAATGCTTTGCAGTGATGGAACATATTGTTGATGCAAGGATATGCACGTGCCACTTGGGTCCATTTTAAACAGTCGTTTGCAGCCTCATGGTTAACTAACACGTTTGAAGTAGATGTCATGACTGCATGGCATAAATTGGACGCAGCAAATTGTGCGGATTTAGAAGTGTACAATAAGAAAGAAAGTTTGGGAAGTACTTTTGCCTATGAGTTCTTATAGGTTAGTGCCCCTATCAGAACAAATTGAAAAGTATTGTTGCGGTTTGTGCGAAGCCATCAAGGATTATTGTACAAAGACTAGGGTTACAAATATGGTATAGTTAATAAAAAATGCTAGTGTGGCAAATGCATTGTTGAAAGGAAAAGCTGACAGCAGACATTGAAAAGAAGGATTCTCAGTTTAAGCAAGATCCTGGCAAGAAGAAGAAGCAATTTCTAGAAAAGACGAGCTTTACAAAGAAGTCTTTTTGGAAGAAAAGATTTCAGCAACAACCTTAGACTTCTTTTAAACAGGGCAAAGGACAGAAGAGGCCACTTTTTGGAAAATCATTTGAAGAAAGAAAGGCTTTAATGATGGCTAGGAAATGCTTTATATGTGAACAAAAAGGCCATATTGCTTCTAAGTGCCCACAAAAATCTTCTAAAGATGTGGAGGATAAAGATGTGCCAAGTAAAAAGAAGCCCAACATTGGCTTAGTGCCTGATATGGTGGGAGATCAATTAGCTGATGATTTTACAGAATTGTGCAGAGCTTGGGGAAAGATCAGAGATTCCACTGTGCTTATTTTCTTTGATCTTGGAGCTCGTGCAAACTTTATCTCGCCAACATTGGCAGCTAAGCTTGTTATACATCCCGAGGAAACAGAACCAGTTGGACAGGCTGATTTGGCTTGCCCAAGACATACTGAAAGTGTCACCCCCATTCTTGGCAAACTCCGTTTGCACATTCAGAGCTATGTGGATATAGAGGAGTTCCATATTATGCCTTTAGAGGGCTGTGATGTTCTGTTGGGTATTCCATGGTGCCATAGGAAGCATGCTATCTTGGATACTTACAATAGAACAATTAATCTTGTACATAGGAGCAAGACTCGTGTTAGATGTGAAGCTTAAAGGAGAGTCTATCCCAGTTGTTTCTACTTCTGCAATTACTTCTGTAATGAAAAATCATATTTCTGTGTAGTTGGTTTTTGCAAAGCAAGTTAATGAAGCTAACATCAATGTGTGTGTACTAGATGAAAGTAGAAGGGATTTCTTGGATAAATTCAGTGACTGTTTCTCAGATTCGTTACCAGGAGAGTTACCCCTTGAGAGGCCAGAAGATCATACCATAGATCTTATTCCAGGGACTAGTCCACCCAATAGGCCACCATATAGGGTCAGTGCAGTGCAGCAGAAAGAGATTATGATATAGGTTAATGAGCTTTTAGAGAAGGGACTAGTTCAGCCCAGTAGTTCTCCGTTTTGTTTACCTGTGTTGCTAGTTCAGAAAAAGGACGGCTCTTGGCGAATGTATATTAACTACAGAGCCTTGAATAAGAACACCATCAAGAATAGGTTTTTGATTCGGAGGATAGATGACATTCTTGATCGACTATAGCGAGCATAAATGTTTAGTAGGATAGATTTGAAAAGTGGGTACCATCAGATCAGAATCAAGCCAGAGGATATCGATAAGACTGCTTTAAGAACGACATTTGGTCTCTATGAATTTTTAGTCATGCCGTTTAACAAGATGATGGATAGAATTTTGCGCCTTCATCGAATTTTCGTTGGCACATTCTTTGATGATATAATTATCTTTTCAAAGAATGAAGAGAAGCATAGGAAACACTTAGTTACAGTCTTTAATGAGCTTAATAATAACAGATTGCTCATTAATGGCAAGAAGAGTGAATTCTTTTTGGAAGAGATTCGCTTCCTTGGACACACAGTTTCTAAAGATGGTGTGAAGATGGATCCTACAAAGATAGAAGCAATTGTCTCTTGGCTAGACTTGAAAACCATTCATGATGTCCTCAGTTTCCTTGGTCTATACTCTCACTACAAAAGATTTGTAAGACACTTTGCAGAGATTGCTTCTCCTTTACATTCGCTTGAAAAGAAGGATGTCAAATGGCAATGGACTAACAAAGAGAAATCACTACAAAAGATTTGTAAGACACTTTGCAGAGATTGCTTCTCCTTTACATTCGCTTGAAAAGAAGGATGTCAAATGGCAATGGACTAACAAAGAGAAATCAGCATTTAGATGTTCGAAGGGAAAAATGACTACAGATCCAGTACTTATTTTGCCAGATCTATCTAAGCCATTCATAGTGTAGTGTGATGCATGTGGAAACAACATTTGTGTTGTATTAATGCAAAATGGTCGAGTTGTGGCATACGAGAGTAGAGTACTTTCTGTCGTTGAAAGGACTTACCGAATTTATGAGAAAGAGTTATTGGCTGTGATCCATGCACTTTATATTGGAAGCACTATTTGCTTGGTGCTGATTTTGTAGTGCAAACGGATCATCAAATACTTAGATACTTTCTCACACAGGCTAAATTGTCAGAGAAACACATGCATTGGGCAAATTTCTTATGTATGTTTCATTTTCAGATAGTGCATGTGAAAGGCAAGAAGAATGTAGTTGCAAATACCTTATCTCGCAAACCACAGGTGTCAAGTGTTTCAATTTCTTATCACCATGAATTGGATGATATGAAAGAGGAGTATGCTAATGATGAAGATTTCTCTAAAATCTATGAACACTTGATCAATGGCCAACATCATGATCATTATGTGTTCAAAGAAGGCTTTATCATGATGCATGGAAGACTATGCGTTACAAAAAACAACTGAGACCAAAAGTTTTATTTGAAAGTCATGCTCCACCGTATACAAGACATTGTGGTATTGATGCTACAATCAAAGCGGTAGAGACTTTCTTCTATTGGCCAGCCTTGAGATCTAATGTTGATGCATATATCAGATCTTGCCTTGTATGCCAAAAGGTCAAATTTGATAGACAGAAGGCACCAGTGTTATTGCAACCACTGCCTATTCCAGAAAGGCCATGGAAAAATATTGCCATGGATTTCATTTTTGATCTTCCAAGAACTTCTTCAAGGAATAAAACACCTTTTGAGATTGTGGAAGATGGAAAGAAACTGCCTCCCATTCTGCAAACAAAAGATAACATTTTTGAAGCAGATCGTTATGTAAAAGATTGGGAAGAAGCATATAAAAAGGTCAAGTATGCCTTAGAAAAGTCATAAGCTAAACAAAAAAGAGCTGCTAATAGTCATCGTCGAAAACTCTTGTTAAAAAAAGATGATTGGGTCTTATTGTGTTTTGAAAAGGCACGTTTGAGAAAACAGAAGGGCAAGGAACGTTTGTTTCCAAAGCTGAGTATGCATTACTATGGCCCTTTTCAAGTCTCAGAGAAGATCAATGACGTAGCATATAGGCTGAAATCGCGAGAGAATTGAAAAATTCATATTGCATTCCATGTGAGCCTATTGAGTTCTTTTATTGGTGAAGTGCCAGAAGATATGGTTCAAGAGGAACAACGTGAAGTAGAGGAATTAGATGAGATTCAAGTTCCTGAACAGATCCTGGCACATAAGGATAGGAAAGTGAAAGGTAGAGTTATAAGACGATTTTTGGTGAAGTTTAAGAACTATTCACCAATGGATGCCAAATGGATGGAAGAGGTTGAATTGGCAAATTCGCCTCAGTTATTGCAACTTTACCGAGAAGCTTTCTTACTGGAATCTACAGTGACTTAAAATGCTTTTTGAAGCAATGTGCATTCTCTATTGTACAGTTGAATACTGCATCTCATTGAATAATGCACAATGTATGATTTACACTTAGCATTAACATGTGTATCATTGAATGAAATCTCGGTGCTTTGAAGTTGTATTTGTTACACTTTAGTTGAATGATTATATATGTTGTGACACTAGTAGTTCGGGGATACGTGCTATCGCCTTGTATTGCATCCGGAAACATGTATATTAGAAAGGCTCCTAGTAATCATAGTTGGCATCGCCCCATGTCATCTGTTAGCAAGTGATATATGCGATGGCACTAATAACATGGAGAATCTTATTATCGTCCTATGTCATCCGTTAGCATGTGTGGCATGCAATCGAGGTCATTTGCTTCTTTCAAGAGGGGGATATGTCACCAGGTGGTGATACTTTTTGCAGTTGCTTTTCTTATTTACTTATATAAATATTTTATTTTTATTTTCTTTAGTTGCTATTTATTTTTACCCCTAGAGTTCTTTTGGATTAAACCGGGATCTTTGCATGGCTAGAAGAGGCAGCCATTGGGACAAATTGGACTAATGGTTTGTTTGAGCCTTAGGACCGGTTCCATATTGAATGGGCATTGAAGAATAAAATGCCAGTGGTTTGGGACTATGCTTAGCTACTAGAGATGGTGAAGGACAATGAGTGTGGCCAAGATAGAAGATGTACATGTAAGAATGCTCACGGAATAAAAGAACACTTTTTGATGTGGTTGCATTGATAAAAGTTGCTCAGAACAACTTGAGGAATGCAGGGGTCACCATTCCTAAATTTTAGGGAGTTACTATTTTTGGACCCTAGAATCCGTTCGTGTCATTATCTTCATTTTTGCACGAGGATTAATTCTTTGGTCTGTGCCGAGGTCAAATTTTGCACCAATCATGGAGAATTTTTTTGACCAGAAGGTTTAAACAAGAAAATTGTTACATGTATGCCATGTGGCACAAATTCCCAAAAGAGAGAAAGAAAGAGAGCATTTTAAAAAAAACGTAATAGCCATGAGGGACAGATTTGAGAATGAAGTTTTGAGGAGCTGAGGGCAGATTGCTGCAAATTCATCAACTATGGAGAGTACTTCTTCGTCTTTGACATGTACGAAGGTAGAGCTTGCTCCCTCTGGTCAACTCCCTCTCTATTCTCAGACTCAATGCTATGCATGATGGGCTGATTCCATTGAAGGCACATTTATGTGTTTTCTTTTTACTTCTGCTGAGGCAAGAGCCTCATTGTCCAGGTTCAGGAGCAGTTGTTGGCTTCTCCAATGCAGGAACTAAAGAAAGTGATGACCATGCCACACAAGAACAGGGTTTTTCAGCTCTAATTTAGTGCTGTTTGTGGGATTGTTTTACTGTTGGAATGATGCCAGTGTAAAAGGATGTTGTTCTGGATATGCTGGACAGTAAGAACAGTAAATACACAGTTTTGCAGACTGCAATTCTACATATGAATCATTGAGTTACGGTCACAGAAAATGCTTTCCTAAAAGAAATGTTGTTCTGGATAGGTTGGACAGTAAGAATAGAAAATGCAGAGTTCTGCAGACTGCAATTCTGCACATGAATTATTGAGTTATGGTCACAGAAAATGCTTTCCTAAAAGGGATGTTGTTGTGGTCATGCTATACTGTCCTTATGCAATTGGGATTTACTCTGAAAAGATTAAAACCAACTGTTCACATGTTATATATTTTGAAACATTTAATTTTTGTAACTTTCCATCTATTAATTGATAAAGAAATACCAAGAGGGACGCTGGTCTTCGGGGCCCCTCAATCTGGTGTTGAGCAAGGGAGTGAGGTCTTTGTTTGTGTGTGTGTGTGTGAAAAGACCAAGTGTTAATTGAAGGAACTACCGCTTTATGTGAGTCATAGACCGGTTCCATTAACTATGTATTGTTCACTATTTATTTTCCATTTAGATAGTCATAGCATTAGATGTCAACTATTTGGGACATGGAAAATTTCCCTGAATTTTCAGATATAACAATCTGGCCAATTTGGCCTTTTGTAGATATTAATATAACTTACTTCTCTCTCTCTCTCTCTCTCTCTCTCTCTCTCTCTCTCTCTCTGTGAAGATAATTGAATTAAGTAGCAATATTTACATTAGACCATCAGGTGAACTAAGACAAAAGAGCAAACACAAATCACCAAGACTATAACTTGGGGAATGAAGTAAAGATAAAGGGATTGTACCCCCCCGGTTCCATGGGAGTGGCAAAATTGGCGGGTAGCACTCAAATATCACACAGAAAGGATAGTTGGTGTGGAGCAAATAATATCCAGCCAGGGAGCAGCAATGTCTGGAAGAACCAAATCAGTTGAAACCATAGAGGAGATCTGCCATAACTCTAAACCACAAACACAAGCCACATGACCATGGATGCCTGAGGCCGAATAAAAAATAAAGGCACTTCGAGTACGCCAAATATGCTATAGAGCTGTCCATCTAAGGAAATGGAAGAGGCAGGAATAGTCTGATTGCAAAGTAGACATAGAAGTCATCCTTCCCATAATCCACAAATGGGCTGAAATCCATTGCTGAGTCGCCGAGAACCACACACGGAAAACAAAACTCCAAACCTGTCAAGAAACAAGGCAAGAGACAAAGAGATGAAGCAATGTCTCATCACACGTAGTGCAAAATATATAGTGACCACGGGAGACCTTGCGAGCACATAACACATCCCCAGTTGGAAGACCCCTAATAAGACTTCTAGAGTTGGAGGAATCTTTGCTGCCACTTCTTTTTACTATCCTAAATATGCCATAATTTATTAGCCTTTCCAGTGATCCATCTCTTGACCTCAACCATGTGATCATAGATTTGATTAGCTAATCGTTTCTCAAAATCATCAGAAAGCACAAACATCCAATCTCCTGAGGGAGACGATAGCTATAAAGCAGGCAAAGGAGAGAACCTCTAAAGCTTGTCTTGTATGGACGACCAAATGCCATGATAGCCACAAGGCATCCGAAAGTGCTAACAAATATGCGGAAAAGAATAAAGTCAGGGCTTCCTAGAAATAACACCAACATGGAGTGTCGGCAATCCCAAATGAGCCATGTGATTAAACTTATCTTGTAGCAAATCTTTATTAGGCCAATCCAACAACCTGGAGATAGCCAACACTTCTCCTTGCAACGAATTCTCCTCCTTATAAAGATCAAGAAGGCGCCAAACTGCAAAACATAACATCTCTTGCTAGAATGCAATCAAATGAGATAGTAGAAAAAACTGGGAGACTTTAATAGGCCCTGTAGAGTTAAGCACATGCCACCAAGAAACTTGAATAAATGTGCTACCATGAGAGATGTTAGTCTTTTCTATGAAAAATTTTACAATATTTGATCAAGGATGACTCTAAACACACAGTGCCTGCAAAAGTGCGAGTCTCAAAGCAACCATATGCAAATTAACATCGAGTAAAGTTGCTCCCCCAATCCTTTTAGTAGTCGTCACATGATGCCACGAAATCCACACCTGGCCTAAACGATTCCCTTTCTTTTTCCACAACATAAAGTGAATAGGCTGAACCAATTCCAAAAGAGACTTCTTAGTCTAAGAAAGTAGTGACAGAAAAAATGAGACCATACTAATCATGATGCATTGAGCAACTTTAAGTCTCACATGAAGAGGCCAGCCTTAAGATTTCCAGTACATGAACTGATCATGTATACGGAATGACATCCAATCAAGGAAGGCACAGGGGGGTACATCGACACCAATAGGATAACCCAAGTGTCGGGTAATATCTCCTTTAGAAATCACAACTCCTTGCCAACCCAAATCTTACAAATCACTCTCCGTACAAGAAAGCAATGTAGACTTTTGAGTATTAATATGAAGTCCCGACACTAAAGCAAAGAGATTCCACATAGCCATTGCCCGATTAACATTAGTACGATCAACCTTTAGAAACATAAAGGAATCATTCGCCAAAGATTGACCCAAAAGTTGGGCACCACTGGGAAGGGACAAACCAACAATCTTGCCTTGATCAGCCAACTTATCCAACAATGAGAGCATCGGGTGAGTGACCAAAGCAAATAGCAAAGGACTGAGAGGATAGCCTGGCCAAGAATTTGAGATTGTGATAGATTGTAGCTATGAGAGTACTCTCACCTCCAATGGAATAATGATTGATCGGGAGATCTTACAATAGACTGCAAGATACGCTACAAGATACATGTCTTGCAATGGCTTTGAGAGCTTGGGCTAGAGTTATTTTTGGAGCCACAAATCAAAGATCGTGACAAATTGTAGCTATGAGAGTACTCTCACATCCAATGGAACAATGGCTGATCAAGAGATCTTACAATAGGGTTAGCTTCTCTTCCTAGAGAGAGTGGGTAGCGCATTTCTTGCTTGTGGGCATCCCTCTACAGGTCGTAGGCACACTAGGTGGTGGTGCCATTCCAAGCATCTCCTTCTCAGTATAAGAGGGCGGTTGACTAGCTATCGATAGAAGAAAATAGGATATGGTTCTCCTTGTATCCCTTGGAGGATCTACGTCATCATTTGCCAAGGGAAGACCGAGGCTGTTGGGCCTGTACATATGCTAGTTTGAGATCCATGAGTGGCATATGTGGATTTGGGAGAACTGTCCTCTAGATGAGGTGGAGTGGGATCTAAGAGAGTGGCTTTGGCTGGCCATGCAGTTGCCAAGCAGCCATAGTGCTTTTTGGCCTACACAACCAAGGTTGGCAACATGTTATGATGCAAGAGGATACGAAGTATGCACCCTCGCTCACTAGAAATCATACAGAGCATAGCATCACAAATGCTTTTTGCCAAACCTTTTGATGATGCATGTAGGATAGCTAGTGGTCAAGGAGAGTGTCCTACTTCATTTGGCTTCTCTCACACATGGGGACCTAGTAATTGGTTAGTCCAGATATAGCAGGATGGAGTTTGCAAATGTTGCCCAAATCAATGCTAGAAGACTTCAAAGCATTGTCTTTGGTCATGTCAGACAGCCCAATTGGTGCGGAGAGGAGTTTACTATCTTCTTTGTTGACTTGCACGTACGGTAGAGTGTATATTGTAGGGGACCTTCTATTGGCACTTAGTGAGCCAAGGCTGCCACCTATTGTATGAGACAGAGATGCATGATATGATCATCATCAAAGCAAGCTCTTGCATTGTCCTCAACTTGGATGCATTGCCTAGCCCCATAGTGCTAGAGTCCACATCATCATGCTCAAAGGTATGGATGATCATTGGGATCCTCAGAAGGTAGCACATTTGGAAGGCGTGCTGCCATATGATTTTTTGTGGCAAGAGTTTCTTAGTATATGCAACGCTGGCAACGCTCTGGACATCCATTATCCACTCATTGAGTCTAGCTGCAAGGTGGGTCCTGTTGAGAAACCCTTCACCCTTTACCCACAGTTTGTGTTTTTTGTGTTTGTGTGTTTTACATTTTAGGTTTGCGTTTAGGGTTTGCAGCCCCAAAAAGAGGCGCCACCCTAGACTGATTGTACCTATTTATAGGCCACTCTCTCATTCATTCCTTAAAGCTAATCCTTCAGTCTGTCACTCCCACTCTTTCTTCATCGGTCTTCTGACACTCTCTTCTGTCATCTCTCTCTCTCTCTCCTCTCCTACCACCATCTCCACACTCTCCTAGTGCTACTAGTTGGCTGCATTTATGGTGGGAGTGTGCTCCTCTTCAGCTGGCATCCATCCTCCATTGTTGGCGATAGCATCTTCTGTGCTCCTACACCTTGTGTTTGGAGTCCACACTCTCTTGGCTTCAACATCCACCCTATTTGGTGTCATCCTCCACCCTTCTAGCAGCTCCCAAACATAAAGGGCTCTCCCTGCAATAAGGATGCCCCAATCCTAAATCACATAAAGTCAATGCTTCCTGATACAAGTTCAACCCCTGCCTATATCTTTAAAGTTGCCATGAATTTTGCCTCAATTTTGAGACAAAATTCTGATCAGCTTTAGCTCAATTTTTTGATCAATTTGAGAACCTTTTATGGTCACTTTTTGGATCCATTTTTTCATCAGTTTTTGCAATGAGTTTGTGATCAGTTTGGGGTCACATTTACAGCAGTTCATGATCAATTCTCAAATCAACAACAAGTGATTAGTTTATGTTCAGTTTTCAATGGTTTATTGTTGGTTCCATGGACGACAAGCATGTTAATAAATGCCATTGATAGTTTCAGCATGGTTATGTTGAATTGATGCTTTTCTATATTGATAGTTAGAATAGTTGAGAAACATGAGCTATGGAGGTATCCAATGGGTTTCTAGCAACAATTCTTGATTGTATATGCTAGCTGAAAATTTACAACAGGTTTGGGACATGTAGCATGGTTGGACAACAGTGCACAATGTTGTGATTGTGATCCCTTATGGAACTTTCAGTGTAGTATGTCTTTCCTTTGGCACAATACAATGCAATCAAGGATGATTGCAAGGGTTTGAAGGGGAAGGTTTGTCACGGGGACGTGAAATTTTGAGATACTTTAATCTTGCTAATGACATTTGATTTAGTTATTAATCAAATGTGCAAGGTTGTTTAGCACATGTGATGCATATGGCAGTTATTTCATGGCAACAGGCCAAGGACGCCGAGGATGTAGTGGGTGTCAAACGCAAAAGTTGTGATAAGTTATGCCAGTTAGGCTTTGGAGATCAGTTGGTGTTAGTTTTGACCCTCGAATAGTTATTTGGCCAATAACTGTCGGTGGTAACACTAGGAATTAGCATTAATTAATTAATTATTGCCAATCTAAGGGTCAATAGAGGTCGAGGACTGCTCTAGGTTGCAAATGGCCTAGCCAATTTAAATATGGATGGGCAAGGTTAGAAGGGTTGGAATTAATTTTTCAAGATTAGTCAATTTTGAAAATTAATTAAATGGTAAGATAATGCTAAAAAATGGGTTAACAAGGCTACCACTTGGCAAAAATGCCCATGCAAAGTGAGAAAACGTTTTGGGGGGTTGGGTCTTAGCCATTCAGTTAGTTTATAGCTTGGAAGAGGGACAAGGAGAGAGTTGCTGGTTCTTTTTTTTATCAGTGAACAACAATGTTGTTGCAGAAGACAGCCATATAGGAGCCTCAAAAGGCAAGGGATAGGGCTAGCAATAGTATTGCTGATCAGGTGATAGCATTTTGTAGGTGCCTAGCAATAGGTGATTGCATTAAATGCAAGCTAGAGCAGGCAGTATGCAGAATTTAGGATTTTCTCACAAAGAAAATTAGATTTCTCTCTCATCTTGGCTTTCTCTCTTCTTTAACTCATTCTCAAGAGATCTTAGCATTTCTCAATCATTTTGACCAAATCTCTGTCAAATTTGGTGGAATGTAGAGAGATCTCTGCTGTAAACCCTAAATTTCTGCATAAATTAGGGTTTGACAACCACCTTAGGACTTGTGTCAATTGGTGAAGGCATCGTACACTAAATTCAGCACCTGAAATTTGTGTAATTGTCAAGGAATTGAGATGCCAGCCCATTCATTGTAATTTGGGGCAGCATTTGGCCAATTGGTGGTTCCATTTGTGCAAGTCCTGGGTGAAAAATCAAGGGGCAATTGGTTGGAATTGATTGGCTGATTGTTGCTACAGCAAAGGAGATTGTGAATCTCAACTTGTACTCGTTCCATTAGCAATCAAGTTAAAGAAATACCAAACATGGCACCAATTTTGGGGCCAATAGATTGTTGAATGTCCCAAATTATTAAGGTAATTTGTGCAATTTAAGTTATGTTCATTTACTAATTGTTGTAACTGAGTGCTTGATCAAGGAATTACCATCCTTTCCAAGAAGGAATGCTGGTTTCATATTGGTCTTTATTTGAGGAAGCCATGGCAGCTACTTGCACAATCTTAGTTCTTGCCAACTTAAGGGACACCAATTGCAACTGCATGTATATGCTATGGGATACTGCTCACAAGCGGCCTAAGTAGTTAAGGCTAGATTTTCCTAGAATGCCATCCTTGCATTACCATTTGAAATGGGGCACCTTTGCTGGTCATTGTTCCTCTTATATACAGCTGGAGCATTTTATGGCGGAGTGCTCGAATAAAAAGGTAATTCTAGAGGTAGGAATCCCCTCTAGTGGTTAAGGAAGATCTCATGGTTGAAGGCCTTCAGGATGAGAAGGCTCTAGCATCCACCAACATAGACAAGGGGGAAAAACCTATGCAATCCCAAGCTCAATCGGAACAAGGTTGGATGGATGTGTGTTGCAAAAGGAACAAAAAGATCAACGTGAACATCCTAGCTACTAAATCTGATGTTGCTAAGGGTTCCTCCTTGGGATCGGCATTATCCCAGGGCTGTTCCCAAGAAGGGAAATTATCCCTTTACCTCTTAATCGGCAAGTTAGTGAATGAACTCATTTGCACGATGGGAAACTTTCTTGGATGAGGGAACGGTCAAGCTATTAGCAAAAAAAATTAAAGAGAGGCATGATCAACCTTGATCTTGATCTTGCTCTTGATTATATATAAAAGTTGCTACTTGAAATGTGTAGGGCGTTTGCTCACTTAAGGAGCAGCATGACATGTGGTGCATCTTGCACGAGAGTCAATGGGATGTCTTATACGTGCTCAAGCACAAAAGTCATAGTGAAGCAACAAAGATTGTGGATTGTCATAGTTTTTGTTATATTGGGGGCTCTACACAACATTACTCCGATATTCTCATAATTGTTCATGAGAGATTTCAACCAGTCCTCATAAAAAATGATGTGCATGGCTGCTTTGTGGTGATTGAAATTGTCCTTGATAGGGAGGTCCTGTGGTGATTGGAATTGTTCTTGATGGGGAGATCTTGTTGTCTCTATGCTCCAAATAATCCCTTGCCCAAATGTGATTTGTGGTGTAGACTAGCAACCTCTTTGACACTTGGTAGGCTAGGGTTTCAAGTGGGAGACTTCAATATGTGTGGATTCATTGCAATCTACTTCTAGGTATTCAATGATGGATGCTCATGAGAATTGGGCCTAGCAAGAGTATGCCTTGAATGTTCTTAAACAAGATCAGTCTTAGCTACATTTATGGAATCCAAGATTCACATTTCATTCGATGCAGCTTTCCACTAGATGGTCTAGATTGGATTATACGTATGTCATGCATGATTATATATTTCTGCTAGAGATCTTGGATATGCAAGTCCTTCAACAATATGCTTTATCATATCATTTTTCTTTGCGGTTCAAGATACTTGCACAATTTGTCACCAAAATGAGAAATGAACTTAATGATTTAATAAAACTTTAGAAAGATTTTTAATTAAAATGAACTTTAATTCTGGTATCCCTTAGCTCTTAGTATGGTGACCATTTTTTTTTGCAAGTAAAATGTGGCTGATTATATTACTAAAAAAAAACTGATTACAACGGAGAGCTCATGCTCAACACACTAGTTGGAGCTGATGCAAAGTCACAATTACATCATGTATACAAGCCTCTCAAGGCGGTCTGGGGGGGATAGGGACAAGAAGCCATGGAGGGGGGGTGTATCGCCATCTGGGGCTGTCTACCTGCATCACGAAGAACAAGTCCTGACCGCCCCAAGTGCGCATGAACTGACAACGGAACTCCTGACAAGCCCTAGACTCGCCCTGCACCTGATCCCATCAGCTGCGGAGGGAGTGGATGATGGAAGTCTAGAGCTCTGCTAAGGTCGTCTGTACAGAGAGTCTCTATCCACCAAAAGCCTCCTAACACCGCGCCTTCCAGATATGCCATCCAATAAGATTCCCTATGATCTCCTAACACCACGCCTTCCAGATATGCCATCCATATCTCAGAGCAGTCTGCTCTGGGCTCCAGTACCCGGCGGTGGGGTAGAGCCTCCAAACCAACCACTGCACACGACACTGCCTCGATAATGAATATCGTGTCTAGCATCTCGGCCTCATACAACAGTGGCGGCCCTGGCTGACTACGTGCCAGCAGAAAGCTCCCCATGAGATACATCCAAGGCTGGGTGCTATACAGCAAAGGATGCAGCATGCTCCTCTCCACACGAGTTGGGCCTCCTCACATGACCAAAGGCAGTGCTTTGGGGTTTCCAGATGTTGCTGTGTGTAGCGCTTACAGCCTCCCTCCTGCATCTGGGCAAGCCAACTTGCCACCGCCAAGCCTCCATGTGCCACCAGCCATTAAAAATACGATACCCTTCTTGGCTTCCAGCTATCCCATAGGCGGCGCCAGAAAGTCCATCAAAAAGGCTCGTAATGCTGTGCTCCGCCCAGTGCCTACTACGTGACAACACCCAATCCATATCCTCCTGCATCATTACGTGTCTGTCAATCTTGGCAGTATACTCCATGAACCTCGGTGGCTTCTTGGCGACCGCAGTGCCTGGCCATAGTCACTCTCCTGGATCCCACTCCAGCTCATCAAGTGGTCTGCTCTCCCAGATCCAAAGGCGCCATCTAAATCCTCCTCCATGAAAGGGCAGCTATCCTCTCATCTTGTTGCCCTCTGTCAAGGGCCAGACGCCCCCCCTCTTAAACGGTGAAGAAAATACCCTACGGGGCGCTACCCACCCTACCTGCCACTCGTAGGGGGATGCCTACTGGTGAAAAACTAGCGGCCCATACCTCCTTGGGCTCTATCGGTTCTCGTATCGGGGGAGCAAGTCACTCCTAAGGTATCACTCAGTCTATCTCCCTTCTCCTCAGCTCCACTCCTCTCTGGCAACTTGATACACGGTGCAGCACCTCCTCGTCCGCCATCCTGTATACCTCCCACCAAATCTTTATGGTACGGGTCGGGCCGGCCCAACCCATTGGATGTGGGGCCGCTCACCAATCTATACCCCTTCCCGATCTTTTACCTAGGGGTTCCAAATCACTGGCTAACAATCTATCTCCTCCTGGCAGCTTGGGGGGCTCTGGATTAGGGCCTTACAGAGGCCCTGCCACATGCAGAGTAAGCTGTGTAGAAAAGGCGATCTCGGGGGTGATTTGGGCTCACGTGAAGATCCATCTCAAGGACAGCCTCCACTCCCCGCCAAGTCTTGATCTACGATCCTGAAGACCCTCCTGCAATAAGACTTTCCAGATCTGCCCGCCTGGTGTGAGGCCGTGGACAATAAGCTTGCCCAAAAGAGCCATACTCTGGGTCTAAGATCCCAAGGCCTCCCTCTAACCGATGCCGTATAATGGTTGCCCACGCCACCTTCGCCCTGGAGTCCTTGGAGCCATCTAACCCTGACCAAAGGAAATTTTGCACGAGGCGGCAAAGCTGCACTACACAGGATCACGGAAAGCACCAACACAAGGCGATGTACCAGGCCATCGCTAGGAGGACCTGGTTGACCACCAGGGCTCGGCCGGCTAGTGAGAGGCGAGCCATGCTCCAGTAGGTCAGCTTTCTCTGAATAGAATCAAAGACAGGAAGAAATTGTTGGGCAGGAGTGATGTCGAGTCCCACCTGGAACCCTAGGTATTGGACGGTCTGCCCTCTTCTCACCCATCTAAATCTCAGGTGGACGCCCCACTCCGTGCTAGAGTCCGGGTCTGTGAGGAAATCAACCAACTTTCGCCAATTGATTTTCGCTCCGGCTGCAGAACAGAACACGTCAAGAGTCAATGTCACTCTCTCCAACATCTACTCATCGTCCTCTATATAGAGTGCCATGTCATCTGCATACTCTGAGTCTAACAACTCAGTCTCCTCTCTCACTAGAAGTTAGAGGTTGCGTAATCCGCTCACACGTGACCTGAGAAAGTGAGACATCGCCTCTGCAAAGAGTAGAAACAGGTATGGGGCCAGGGGGCAGCCCCGTCGGACCGATCTCTCCAGTCGAAACTCCTCTCCTCGTCTTCCACCTATGAGAATCCTACTAGTGGCCGATCTATAAAGTGCGGAGACCCCACGAATCCAAGCCTGGGGGAAACCCAATCTCACCATGATACCCTCTAGGAAATCCCAGTCCACCCTGTCATAAGCTTTCTCAAAATCCAAGAGTAATACGGCCAGTCTCTGCCCACTGTGCTGAGTCCACTCTATCGCCTCGAAGGAGGTGAATACATTGTCTAGGATGCTCTTATCTTGGACAAAGCCTGTTTGTGTGTCATGGATAATGTTTGGAAGCACGGGGCGTAGTCGCCTATCAATCATCCTTGCCGGTGCTTTACAGGCCACTAACAATAAGGTGATCGGTCTCGATTGGGAAAGCTCCAACTAGTCTTCCCTTTTGGGGAGAAGACTGATAAGGCCTGTCGAAAAACTACTTGGTATCTGTCCTAAAGTGAAAATCTCCTAGAAGGCCATTAGTAGGAGGTCCTTCACCACTTCGTAGTAGGTAGTGAAAAAGGCCTTAGAGAGGCCATCCTCTCCTGGGCATTTCTGCCCATCCTGTGAATGGAAAGCCTCCTCTAGTTCCTTCTCTGTGAAGGGGGCTAGGAGAAAGCGTCGCATCTCCTCTGTGACAAGGGACGGGATGTGATCCTAGACGTGTTGTCTACATCGTTGTCCTCTAGCTAAGGCTATCTCTTGTTGGAAAAGACGCCTGTAGTAGTCAGTGGCAATCTCCATCACCTCGTCTGGGCTAGAACGAGTCCTCCCATACTGATACCGAAGGCTGTGTATCTGTTCTCCTCCGGTGCGAGGCTAGTGCACCTAGAAAAAGTCCCTCCACATCGTGTCCCTCTTCCACACCCAGAGGGCTGCTGAGGTGCAGAAAGAGAACTCCGAACGCATGTCCTCTAGACCAGCAATGGCTGCTTGTACGCGCACCTCATGTGCATGTAGGATGGGATCCCCTAGTGCCTCCTATAGTAATTTTTGCATGGTTACGAGGTCCTGCCGGAGTGCTCTCTCCTCCTCTCAGCCTTGCTGCCTGGCCTGTATGGCTGGCTCTTGGTAGATTGTGCTCGATTTGTCTAGGACCTCTGCAACCTCCTTTGCGATTTGGTCCCTCCTATCCTACTCCCTATTCCAAATCTGCTCTATCTATCTCGTTACCTTCTCCCTCCTATAGATCGAGTTAGGGATCCGACAGGATCGTGTGTCTAGGGCAGACGCTAGGGGATCAAGTGTCAGGAGAACCGGTGGCCTCCACGAGAGCCTCCTCACTCTCCCACATAAAACCTGTCCAACCGTTCCAGCAAGACTCCACCTAGCCGCGTGTATCCTCAAGAGGAGTCCAGCGACCTCTCCCTCCTGTAAAAGGCAAGGTCTCTCTAGGCATCGCATGCTTCGACTGCCAGTAGAAAGACCTCCCATGCCTCCTGCTCCTCCCCCGCCATGCCATGGTAGTTTCTGCCTCTGCCATGCTGGTCCTCCAGAGCCTCCAGGTTGTGTCAGTCTCCTCCAACGATCCAAGAGTCTACCTCTAGGAGTCCATCCGCGATCTCCACCCAGAACCTACTATGTGCCCTAACCTTCGTAGCGGCATAGACATTGAGGACTCCAAGGCACAAGTCCCCAATATCCAATCTGATCCATAGAACCCTCCCTGCCACTATCATCCCGTAGTCTCGTACACAAGCGGTGAGACTCGAGCCAATAGAGGTGCATGCGTCTCCACTCCTTCCATGGGCACCTATGGCATGCTCCGAGTAAGTGTAAAGCTGCCTGGGAATACCTTCCCAACCCGCTGGGCCTGGGTGGGAGTGAGCTTGTGCTCCTATAGGAGTAAGATGTCGATCCGTCCGGCAAGGGCAGGCTGTAGCTCCTGCCGAACAATCAACTTCCTGGAACCACGTGCCTCATTGTAGTGGAGACTATTCATATTCTAGGATGCAAGTTGTAAGCTCATGGAGAAACCTATGACTGACCGAACAGGCATTTGTTCGGTGTGGAGGCTGTTGATGAGGAGAAAGAACTATGGGACGTACAAGTACGCTTTGCCATCGGTTTGGACGGCAAACTCTAGTCCCCCATGGTGGCCCTTGGTCAGACCATAGGGGTGATAGATGCTCCAGGTGGTACTATCAATGCATCTATCAGCCATGCTGAGAGTCGTGACTCTGTACACTGGTAAAAACAAGTCGCATGTGCTAGGGGCCACTCAATCACATTCCGCGGAGCTCTCCACTGTGAAGGGGCTTGAAAGATAATGCTCAAGTGAGGGATCTCGGCACCAGCCCACCAGTTAATGTCCATCATGCAACCAGGCCACTTCTGTGCAAACAATGCTAGTCCTTTCTCTTCCATCCACTGAGAGGTGTAGTCCGCCACCTAACTCTTCAGCTCCTCCTCTCTCTATGTTGTCGTCCACTCCTTTGAGTGAGAGGACTAAAGGAAAAAAGTGTAGTTTGGTGTATCCGGTGGTGCTAGTAGATGGACCTTGCCTCTCCTTGACTTACGAACCATGACGATCCCCACCTCTAGAGGTAGTGGGAACTCTCTGCGCTCCACAACACTCAGGTAGGATCACGGGCCACTGCAAAAGAACTCCTGTGGCAACAGCTGTGCCTGTCTCGGGAAAGTGCGACGGGCGGTAAGGGCGGATGAGTTGGTGCCTGCGTGGGAGGGAGAAGACTGCTAGTGCGAGAAGGATATAGGTGTGTGTAGCTCATCACCTCCTATGGGAGGAGGGGGGGTGGGTCTAGGGGCATCACCTAAACCGGGTGTGGATTAAGGGGGGTACTCGGTAGGGGAGGTGAGGTGGTGGGGGGGAAGAGGGTCAGGGAATGGTGGGATGGTCGGAGGTACGTGGCGAGTGTGGGGGGGAATTGGTGGTCCTGGAAGGGGGGAGCTGTCAGTGCGTCCCCGAAGGAGGCAGTAAGAACTATGCGGTGTTGGATTTTTGGGGGAGGGGAGAGGGGTGGGGGGGGGGGGGGGAGGACAGCTTGCAACGTAATGGCGAGAGCTCAAGTTCTTGATTAACATGGTGACCATTGTACCAATAGTGAAAGTACATGGCCAAGGCTAAAGAAACAAGGTGCAATGTGAAACTTTCATTAAATTGAAGGTTTACAACTTAGAATTGAGTTACATTAAAAGTTTCGCCCAGTAAAAAGAGCTCACTTAGGGCACAGTTCACTTATCATTAATGAGTAAGCCATTAATTAGCTCTTAATACAAAACGTAATATGATTAAGAAGCAACTGGTTACTCATTTGGAAAGCATATCTTAGCTATTTGGTACTTTTTCTCTCTCATTTGGAGCAATCCAAGTTTGGAGACAGTCACTCTTCTCTTTCTTACCACAGAAAATTACAGATTTTAGCCATGGAATGAGCTTACAGTATAGATGGAGTGTGGATAGCAACAAATTTTTCTCCTCTTGGGATAGAGATTCTATTGGGCAACCTCGTAACTCCATATACAACAAGATATATTGTTTTTAAGCTAAATATATAAAAAAACAGACTATGATAGTACCATGGACTGAGATCCTTTTTTCTTCTTCGAGATCTCAAGCTAGTGCACTTTCTAGGCAATTTTGTCACAAAGAAGGCGACATTCTTGTAGTTTCATTATGAGAAACCCCCCTTGTTTGTGAAAGAAACAACACAAGACTGCATGGGGACTATGCCGGAGAGTTATCTCAACAAATACTCCATAAAATTTGATTCAAATGCTTACTACCATTTTTAGGGGTTGGCAGACTAAAGTGTTCATTCACAGTTTTGAACACTCAATAGTTGGTTGGAGACTAGTAGCATAGTTGTCTCTATACGTCGTACGGTACTCATCATACCATAGAATCCACACCATACTTTACCGTAAGGATCTGTATGAAAAACAGGTCGATCTTGGCCACCGCGCCTGTGCATCCTCCCGTGTTCCGCATGCGCTTTAATCCGGCACATTCCGCTTGCATGGCACTTTTGGGGGGATGGAAAGCCTTAAATACCTCATCTCACTCTCCTTTCTAGCTATACACTCCCCTCCTCCCTCCCCCACCCCCCCAAAAAACCCTCCTTGGATTCCATCCAGTTGGCAGCCCTCCTGGATTTTTGACCCCTCTTTGACCATTTGACAATTTTCTCATCTACAAAAGGTGCTCCTCTCCTCTATGCTTCCACACCAATTCAACAAGCATTTGCCATTCTCATCTTCCTCTCTTGGATCTTGAATTGACTTGTGATTTGTCATTCTGATCTCCCAACCCCTCTTTCCCGCACCCTATCAAAGCATTTGCCATTCTCGAATCTCATCTCCCATCCCCTCTATCCCACATCGTATCAAAGCATTTTCCATTCTCATCTCCCATCCCCTCTCTCTCTCTTGCTCTTTCAACTTTACCCCAACCCTCAGGCCTCTCCCTCTCTTTCAAGTTTGAAGTTTCAAGAGTCAAGACTCAAGAATCTCACTCTCCCCTCCCCTCCCCTCCCCTCCCCTTCCCTTCCCTTCCCTTCCCTTCTCTCTCTCTCTCTCTCTCTCTCTCTCTCTCTCTCTCTCTCTCCTGGGCCTCTTCATCTATCATCAGCACCATGACTCATGAGAAGCATGAGGCCTTCAATTTGCACGCAATTCATATGGAGAGGAACACAAAGAAGTCCAACTCCCACCACTGGACATGCAAGTATTGTAGGAAGCACTATACAAGTGGTGCAACTCGGCTTCTCCAACATCTTTCCAAGACGGGGGAGCAAGTTGCTCCATGCAAGGAGATCCCTCAAAACATCGCAAAGGAGATTCTCTTCAAGATGAGAGGGGGATCCTCAAGTCGAGGAAGTGGCTTATCGGCACTAACTCCTATGCCTACTAATGAGGAAGCATCGAATGTGGGCGTATCTTCAACCAATGCAAGAGAGGCCTCTACCATTGGTGGTGGGGGGTCCACATCCGCATGCAACTCCTAGTAAAAGACAAAGAGTGGAGGCTCATGTGACGCCGGAGAGACAATCCTTTCTCTCTCAAGCTCTCAGTCATATGCGTGGATCGTTTGCCTTTCTTAGAGAAAGGCAACGACTTACGAACATTAAAATTGTATGCATAGTAATTGAGTGCAATCTTACATTCAATGTCCTAAAGCAAGAGCAATGAAAGAATATGGTAAAAGCCATTGCCAATGTGGGTCCATGTGAAGAATGGACTGGTGTCACATACAACAACATGAGGATGAAAAAGATTGATGAAAAGGAGAGGATTGATAGAGCCCTTGATCCTATTCGAGCCACATGGATAAAATATGGTTGTTCCATTCTCACCGAGAGATAGAGTGATCCTAAGAAGCGGATCATCATCAACATACTCGTCTCATGTCCACTCGGCACTTATTTTTTCTAGGCCGTAGATACTAGCAAGAAGGGGAGAAAAACGATGCGCATTTTCATCTACTGCCACATATTCGGCAAGCTATCATTGAGGTATACATTTGTCATTACCTTTTAAATTTGTTTTACTTTCTTTCATTATTATAATTGATTTATGCATAACTATCTATCTCCCTATTTTAATCTCTCTAAACTCTAATATCTATCTCGATTCTCTCTTTTTTCCCAGGCCCCATCTCTCTTTATTCTTGAATCTTGAAAGATGGAACTTGAAAGGCTCAACTCTCTCTCTAACGTCCAAGTTTTGTTAGTATATTTACTTGTAATTTGTAAATTGTGGTTATAGGTGGGCCCCTCGAATGTGATACAAGTTGTTACCGACAATGCATTGAATTGTCAATGCATGGGCTGTTTGCTTGAGGCAGAGTTTCCCACAATTGTGTGGACTCCATGTGCAAGTCATTGTTTGGACTTACTTGTAGACATTGGGAAGCTGAAGTGGATGAAGAGAATGGTCTACAAAGCTACATCAATTGTCACCTTCTTGGAGTCGAAGAAGCCTTCTTCAACTCACTTTGCTTACATGTGGTTATTGCTAGAGTGCCCTTATGAGATGCGGTCCGTCAGATAGTGCTGTCTACTCTATGAAATGTGTAAGGTGAGCATAAGACAGGGGAGGCCAAAGCCATGCAACGCTTGTGCCTTAATGAGTAGTTTTGGCAAAAAGTTTGTGCCATTGTCATTGTCGTGACTTCCTTTTATAGGGTATTACGTATGAGTAATTGCAAGGGGTCTACCATGGGCCTTCTCATTCACTTCTCTAGAGCAACATTGGTGGAGGCATGTGCTTGTATAGTGATCACAAAGACACAACGTGCATACGTTTTTGAGATAGCAAAGAGGAGATGGGCATGGATGCATAAGCCCATCCATGGTTTTGCTACATTGGTACATCCGGCCTACAAGTTACCAATGGTCATGGATGATAGAGAGTTGCGTTCGAACTGGCTTGCTTATTTGACTCGTGTGATCCCTGTGGATGACTACAATGTAATGTTGGAGGAGCTAGGATGTGGCTTTTGCTTCTCCCGCTTGTTGGAGAAGAGAGTCACCTATGAAGCCTTTATTTTGGTGGTAAAACTTTGGATACGCATTGGAGACCCTTCAATCCTTAGCCATGAGGATCCTTGCCCAGGATTGCTCTTCAAGTCCGTGTGAGAGAAACTGGAGTGTCTATTCTCTTAGTCACACAAAGATTCAGAATCGGCTTAGCACATAACAGTTAGAGCGGCTAGTCTATTGCCGCACTAACTTACGTATGATGAGGGCTATGATGAGCATGGGTAGTATAAAGCAAGTAAAGTTTTAACACTTGACTATAAAATTTAAATTTTGTTGTTTTAAACTTTGAACTTTGAAGTTTATACTTTACAATTTAGACTTTTAAGCATTTACAATCTTACGTACATTGTATAGGTGAATGTTGATGCATTCAAGTTGACGGGCGACACTTTTCCGAGTGTACATCAGGAGGTGGACAAGGAAGAGGAGATGATTTTTGTAGAGCTCTATAGAGAGCTTATAGCAATAGATACTCGTGACACACGCAATTAGTGTGCTTGTTGGTGAGGAGTGCGAGTAGGTGGTAGCAAGGGCGAGGTCATTCGATGCCCTCCAACATTGAGAAGGGGTGGTTCTAGTGGCTTGCAAACATATGTAAGGCGAGGCTCTAGTAGCTCACATCCTATGCCTCATGATGACATCCCCCCTTGCCTACACAACCGCCACCTAGGGAGCCATCATTTGATAATGATGATAACCTCATCAGTGAGGATGAGTATGAGTATGTCTCATCATCTGATGCCGAGGAGTCATCTTCAGACTCTCTTGATGAGCACTCAGATGGTTCTGATGATGATGATGATAGTGATGCCTCATCATAGATTCATAGGTCTCTCTCTTTTTTGTATCTACTATCATTGTATCCACATGCAAGATGCCACTATGATACACTAGATTCTAGTTATAACTTGTATCACATGTTTTACGCAGCCCATGTGATCGCGATGGTCACCCTCATGTATTCATCTTATTTTGTAATGCAATGGCTATTTCCACTTTAACAATGTATTCTATCATTTAATGATTTATGGTTTTTTTTTAATCATGTTAAAACTTTTTTCGTACTAATATCGTACCGTACCTTATAAAATCATAAGGTACCATTTAGTACCATATTTTATCGTATCATACCTTTCGTACTTGACAACTATGACTAGCAGTGAAGGTGTCAAGGCCATTGTGCACCTGTGGATTAATTATGTCATGAGAAATCACTAAAATACAGCCATTTGTAATCAATTTCAAGCATATTTCAATAATCTAAAGAATTACTAAAAGGAGCGCTAAGCTTTGGGGCCAACAAGTGTCAATGTGTGATGCAAGAGCAGTCTAGCTTCAATTGTATGTGGAGTTTTCTTGCTGAATTTACTATTAAGCAAGAATATGGTGGCTTATAATCTTCTCGAGGAGCAAACACATGTATTTTGGTTTGCTATAATTTAATGACAGCAAGGGGCAAACGGTAAAAGATATCACACAACTGTGATAGTAGGAGTGAGGAACAAGAATTCCCTCTTGAAAGGCACTCAACACATGGTTTTGAGTGTCCATGACAGCAAGCAACAAATGTGATCAATGAGGATGCAGCTCAATCACATGTAATTCCACAAGTCCAAGGTACTCAGAAAGCAAGTGCAATGTCTATGGCACAATTAGCAAGTGATGTTATGAACTTGCAACAGTTAATTCAGCAACCTCAATTTGCTGAATTTATGCAATCGGTTCCTGATGTTAAAGGAAAAAAAGTTGCTTCACATTCTAAACAGCCAAGTGAGGCTCATGGGCAAACTTTTTTGCCAAGGGTATTGCATACATTGACACATGTAATGCCGAATGTGTAGGGAACTCCAGTTCAACTGGAGTGACTGGAGTAGATGTCCCCACAGGTATGATAAATCCCATAGGTGACACAACTCCAGCAGAACAACGAGATGGAGACTCTGCATCGGTACCTCCACAACAACCACTTGAGCCATGCTCTCTCAAACCTACATGAGAGCGAGGAGTAGTACATGTATCCTGAGCCAACCGCAGGCTCACTGCATCCACGTCTCCGCAGCATCCCCCAGAAGCACTCCCTAATTATTTCTGACAATAGGGCGAATGCAACCCCAATCTTCTATTGATAGGAATGTGTTTAGGGCATCCTTATTCCCTCATCCTACCAGCCAGTCTTCAGCTCTCACTTTCACATTGCTGCCCACACCTCTTCTCAGAGGACATCACCAGTTTGTGGACACTTCACAAGTGTTAATCTGCTGTCCACCTAATCTCACACTCCACACACCCTTTTTCAGGCTCCTGGAATGCATACACTGCTGCTGCCTTCATCCACCGTTAAACATCTACAGACTGATGCTGCTGCATTTCAGGATTTATCTAGAGTGCGATACATTTTGACATCACCTTTAGACACCTTTGCCCTAGTCCTAGGGATATGGAGGTTCGGGCCCCCCCGATTATATCATCTTTGTTGTCATTCAGTATTCTAAAGATTGTTTTCTCCTTGCTGTGAATAATGTGCAGCATATTCCCCGTGTACAGCAAACAATTCCTCCACCATCTACGCATCAAGGTTATTTTGGGGGTGTATCACTGTTTCAAGCTATGGATGCCACTGCACCTGCCAATGTGGGCATGCAAAATGCAGCTGGTTTTCAACCACCAATGCTAGGTGTTCACGGGAACTATCATGGGGCAATGCAGCCCCAAATGCACGCTAGCATGTATGGTAACATTGGTATGCAGCCAGATATGCAAACTGGAATGTTTGGTCACTTGGGAGGCACTATTGGACATATGTCAAATGCAAATGCAGCAACAGCATTACCAGGACCACTATTTTTGCAGACACCCGTATATGATCACTTGACTCCTTTGGATAAAGTTAAAGACTACAAAGAAGGTAGGGCAGCAGTCAAATACGAAACCTTTAATGGTATGCAGGATAGACTGAAGTTTCTGACCTTCATTCAACAATTTGATGCAGCCTACTCTGGGGGCAATTTTTTCGAGCCTTCAAAAGTGCGCAAGGCAACCATTTTTTAAAAAGGAAATGCACTTCAATGGTGGACAACCCTTTTGATGCAAGGCAAGGCACCAACAACTTGGGTGCAATTCAAATAGGTTTTCTATTCTCAATGGCTCACTTACACTTTTGAAGTGGATGTGACAACAGCTTGGCACAAATCAGATGCAATTCATTGTGCTGATTTGGAAGAGTACACAAACAAATTCTGGGTAGCCTTGTTGCAAGTTAGCTCTTTTCCTAAGGTCATGATAAATAGAGACCTATTGTTGTGTCTACCCAAACTATTGCACCAACACAAAAGTGACCAGCATGTCACAATTGACTAAAATTGTAAATACAGCTTATGCATTTATGAAAGGACGTGTCACATTAAGGGCAGCAAAGATGCTTCAAAGGACAATGCTAAAAATAAGGGCAACAAGATTGAGTTTTTGGGCAGCAAGTTTAAATCCTCCAAAAAGGGTCAACGTATTAAAAATTGGTCAAAGACATTCTTGCAAAAAGGCAGAAAAGGCAAAAGGTCATTTGCTAGTGCTAAGAAATTTGCTGAAAGAAAGGCATTGTATGATGCAAACAAATGCTATGTTTGTGAACAAGAGGGGCATATAACACACAAATGCCTAGAAGGTAAGTCTAAAAACCATGCAGATGACAATAAAGATTAGAAAGGCAAGAAGCATAACACTTCTACTATATTGGTATCCAATCTTGTTAGTGAGCAACCAAACATGGATCCTTCAAAGAGGTATGCCATGCATGGGGCAAAGTGAGAGATCAACATGCTTTAGTTTTATTTGATGCAAGAGCTTGCACCAACTTCATTCCCCAAAATTGCCAGCCATGTTGGGCATTAGAGCGAGTCACCCCTATCATTGGAAAACTCCAAATTCATTTATAATCATATGTGGATAGTGAAATTTTTCACATTATGCCATTGGAGAGTTGCGATGTCTTATTAGGTATTTCATGGTGTCATAGAGTGCATGCAATGATTGATGCATATAATAGGAAAATTGCTCTTTCTCATTAAGAAAGGCAACATGTTCTTGATATAAAGTTGAAGGGAGAGTATATTCCTCTTGTGTTTATTTCAGCAATATCTTCAGTAATGACAAATCATCTTTCCGCGTACTTAGTTTTTGCAAAAGATGTTAGTAAAGATTATGCTAAGTCTAGTGTTTCAATGCTGAATAATGAGTGGACGGAATTCTTAAGAATTCCAAGATTGTTTGTTTTTTTGGCTCCCTACCTAGAGAATTACCACCTAAAGGGCTAGAGGATCATTCTATTGACCTTGTGCTTGGTACTACACCTCCAAATAGACCACCCTATAGAGTGAGTGTTGCCCAACAACAAGAAATAATGAGTTAGGTTAATGAGCTATTGGAAAAAGGGTTGATTCAACCCAGTTCATCACCCTTTTGGTCACCTATACTCCTTGTGCAGAAAAAGGATGGTTCATGGAAAATGTGTATTGATTACCACACCATGAACAAAAATGCCATTAAAAATAGATTTTCTATACTGAGGATTGATGATATCCTTGATCGGTTAGAGGGAAGTGCAATCTTTAGCAAAATAGACCTTAAAAGTGGGTATCATCAAATATGTTTAAGGCCAAAAGATGTGCACAAGACAACTTTTAGGACCGCTTTTGGATTATGAGTTCTTGGTTATGTCATTTGGACTTACAAATGCACCTGCAATGTTTAATCGCATGATGGATCGAATTTTTCGACCCTACAAGTCCTTCATTGGCACATTTCCTCAAAGAATGAGACAAAACATTGGATGCATTTTACTATTTTGTTTAAGAAACTTAGGCCAGGGTCAAACAGATGCGGCAGCACTACAAACTATGACCAACCTTCCGCCACCTTTGTGTGAACAATAAAGCCGGAGGCACAATGTGCTACAAGAAGGTCAAGAGAGGTTTTTTCTTAGTCCAAGGATCTTTCGAGGGGGAGGGTCGGTAGAAAGAGGGTAGGTCCGGCGAAAAGAGAAAGGAAGTCTCAACCATTTAGGAGATGCCACATCAAAAGCACACCCCTTTGATATATCTCTGCCGCCGCTCATCTGAACCCAGCCTTAGAAAATACAAGTTGGTTATTAATGCAAAAATAGTGAATTCTTCATGTCAGATATTCACTTCTTAGGGCATATTGTCTCAAAAGATGGTATTAGAATGGATCTTGCAAAGTGGAAGCAATACGCAACTAGTCTCATTTGAGAATCTTGCATGATGTACACAACTTTTTGGGGCTATGTTCATACTAGAGAGGTTCATACACCACTTTGCTGAAATCGCTTCACCCCTTTATGCATTGCAAAAGAAGGGAGTTCCATCTACATGAGCTAAAAAGAAAATTGCAGCATTCAATAAGCTGAAAGAAAAGCTTACTTCGGATGCAATGTTAATCTTGCCAGATCTTCGAAAAGCTTTCCTTGTTCACTGTGGGGACTGCATTGGTGCAGTTCTAATGGCAAAAGGCCATGTTGTGGCATATGAGAGTAGAATTTTACAAGGTGTTGAGAAAAATTTGCAGGTTTATGAGAAAGAGTTACGTGTTGTAATTCATGCTCTTTTCACTTGGAAATACTATCTGCTAAGGGCTGATTTTTTTGTACAAAAAAATCATCAAACTTTGCGATATTTTCTCACTCAAACCAACCTATCTGAGAAGCATATGCGATGGACCAACTTTTTATCCATGTTTCACTTTCAGATAGTGTACGTAAAGCAAAAAGAACATTGTAGCCGAGATCAATGTTGGGTTTGACTCACCCCTACGCTCTCAGAGTAGTGTTGGTGATTCTCGACTAAACACTGGATACTTTTTGCTCTCCTTACGAGAGGTTTTTTCCCCCAAATTTATTGTCTTTTATTTTGTGTGGCTACGTTACACAGTTTGGCCATTTACTGTGTTTTACACCTTTTAGGTGTGAACACACTCTAGCAACCCTAAGGTTTAAGGGTTGTACTTTGTACTTGCACCTTACACTCTTTGAGTATTGCATTGGGAGTCATGTCTTCACTCACACACACTCTCTTCACTATCAAGTGTACTCTTAGTTGAGCTTCGATCTCTGTTTATTCTCTTACTTCTCGCATTCGGTATAAAAGTTGGCCCTCAGCTTAGCTCAGCCAGTGGCCATCATCTCTAGCTAAGCTCCTCGGCATTTAGCCTCACTCGCCAGTCCAGCTCCAACTATCGGCTCAATTCACCCACTAGCCTCTAGTCGCCTACAATAGCTCGTGCGTGCATGTGCCACCAATTCCGTGCGTAGTTGCCCTAAGCAGCACTTCTGTCTACACCGCTAATCTACCTATGCCTGCCCTCTGTCTATGCCACCAGTGCCACACACGCTCGCCAGCCCTAGTCCATCACCATAGACACCCCGCCAACCCTACGCTGCCTGGCCCAAATTAGCGCTCACCCTCTATGCAACCTACACGTCTAGCTCGGCCACCACCGAACTGCCACTTGTACGGCCAAGTCCAACACCACAGCTCAATTCGAGGTAAAAGAAAATTTTTGTCGATTATAAGTCAAATTTAATCTATTGGAAGGGGCTTTTGCTTGAGTAGCATATTTTTGTTCTTGTAGGTGTCCAGGACACGTTTATCACAAAGATTTTGTGAATTTCGAGTTAGAAATTTGGGGCTTTTGATGTCAACTCAGAGATTGGCAAATGTACATCAATGAAAATTTGTAATAGACTGAATTTGTGCAGTTTGGAACGAAACATTTTGGGGCTTTTGCGCTTTTTTGTACTACTGATCACTGTTTGCACCTTGGCTGGCATGTACATCAAACAGTTTCGACAAATTCTGATTAGATTTGCTAATTACAGCAAGCTGTTTGCTGTAATTTCTAGAAATTCTCAGATTTCCAAGTTGGTCCAGCTTGATGTATTGCTCTTGTGCTCCCTAATCAACGACATTTACCATGGCGAATCAGGGAGGTAATGTATTCACATATGTGTCCAAGGAGGATAGGTTGGATAGCAACAACTATTCTCTATGGTCTTTTATGATGAAAAATGTGGTGATTGCAAATAATATTTGGGATTATGTCAGCAGTGAAGAAATTCAGCTTGGAGTTGTGGCTCCTGCTACACCTCCTCCAAGAGAACATGGACAAAGGGCAACTCAACCTGCATGGGACACACAGGATGCTCAGGTATTGTTGCTAATTGCATTGGCAGTTCAATGGTCTATCATCCCCCACATTCAGTTTGTAGCTTCTTCACGAGAAGCATGGCTAACCTTACATGCGTAGCTTATGAATGTAGATGGGTATTACTCAGATGTGCAGTTGATCTCTACTACTTTGAATTCATTGCCGCCCTCATATTTGGCCTTTCATACGGCCTTGAATCTCACTATGAGGATTTTCTCACAGTCACTTACTTTCCTTTAATTTGTCAGTTTGCTCTTAGAAGAAGAGCAAACAAGAAAGAACAGTGGGGTGGATGTTATAACCTCTGAGCAAGCTTTTATGTCAAGGCAGAAGGGTAAGGGCAGCCAAGCAAAAAATGCTCCGTAAAGCTCTGGGACTTCACGTACTTCACAGAGCAGCAAGAAATAGGGGGGCAAGCCAAGAAGAGCCAAGTGCCACTATTGCAAGAAGCCAGGTCGTTACATCACAGAATGTAGAAAGCACATAGCCAAGGAGAAGAAGTAGTCAAAGATATTTGTTTTTTATCCACCTTCCACTGCTACACGGAGTCCACATCTTTTGTTGCAAACTGTGACTATTATTTCTATACATGCAATTATGATTCTTCTTGGGCTAATAGAGCATTTAGCTATACTGAGAATGCGAGCACATGGTTCTTTGGTAGCAATACTTCTACGCATATCACATCGTGCAGGGATTTGTTTTCCTCCGTTATTGTAGCTCCTATTGGCAAGTCTATGCAATGTGCCAACAATGCGTCATACCTTGTTAGAGGTATTGGGGAGACTGTGTTGACAGCCATTGATGGCTCTATTCTCCATTTGCAAAATGCATTATTTATGCCAAGTGTATAAAGAAGAATTTGTTATCTATTTCTTCTTTGGTAAAGTGTGATCTACAAGTCACATTTGATAACAGATGTATGGCCAGAGATAAATAACACATGACTTTGGTTTTGATTGGCACTTTATGTCATGGGTTATATGGGTTAGATGCTTATTCAATTGATCGGTCAGTCTATCTAGCATCTACTCTGACTCTTACTATGTCACAGGTAGAGTTATGGCATGCTCACATGGGACATATAAACTATGGCAACTTGGTGCTTATGCAGCGTACATAGATGCTTGATGCCTTATCTCTCTTGGAGAGACCTCTTGAGCATATATGCGAGGGATGCATTTTGGAAAAAATACTTCATTTTTCGTTTCCTGGTGATGTTGGTTTTAGAGCAACTATCAGATTATAGATTGTGCATTCGGATATATATGGCCCTATACAGACAAAGTCATTGGGTGGCTATTACTATTTTGTCACCTTCATTAAATACTTTACTTGTTTTTGTTGGGTCTACTCTTTGGTGAAAAAATCAAAGGTATATGGTGCATTTTTGGCTTTTGTAGCACTTGCTGAAAATCAATCTAGCTACAGGATTAAGACTCTTTGTTCGGACCGAGGGGGGGAATACATATCTTCTATGCTAAATAATTTTTTGAAGGAGAAAGGCATCGTCCATCAGTACACTACTGCTTATACTCCACAGCACAATGGGGTTGTAGAGAGGAAAAATCTATTACTCATGGAGATAGCCAGATATATGCTGAAAGCAAAGAGTTTGCCACATAGTTTTTGGATGGAAGCAATTATGTGTGCTTGCCATGTTTTGAACAATTGTCCTGCCAAGGCATTAAAGAATGTCACGCCTTTTGAGGCTTGGAATAGCTAGAAACCTTCTATTGGACATTTTTGTACTTTTGGGTGTCTTGCATATGCTCACATTCCCAAGGTACTAAGAAAGAAATTGGATAACAAGGCTGTTAAATGCATTTTTATGGGATATAGCAGTGAAAGTAAAGGATATAGATTATATAATCGTGTCTCTAAGAAGGTATTTATTAGTAGGGATGTGGTTTTTGATGGAAAAATCAGATTTATCCCTTGTTGGTTTTGATACATATCAAGCTGCCAATTATGTATTTGAAGGGATGCTGCCCATTTCTTTTGGTGATACAGGTGAAGCTTCAACAAGTGAACTTAATTTTCAGCCAACTGCTTCATTGGATAATGCAGAAAATTGGCCTATGGCTGATCTAAATATTCAGCAAGATGCTGAATTTGAAGTTCAGCAAAAGCTTGTACACAGTCAGGAAGCTAGGCAAATGCCTAGATGGTACTTGCAGACTATGAAAGATAGTCATTTGGATGCTCCTATTGCTAGTCGTACTGGAAGGCAAGCTCATCTGCATGATGGTGCACATACAATGGAGTTTGTTATGGCAGCAAATACACTTGATGTGAGGAGCCTGAATGTTTTGAGAATGCATAACATAGTATGCATTGGATGGTAGCAATGCAACTTGAGTTTGATTCTATCATAAAGAATCACACATGGGATTTAGTGTCCTTGCCTGTTGGGAAGAAAGCCATTGGTACAAAGTGGGTCTATAAGCTGAAAAGAAATGCAAATGGATCCATTGACGAATATAAGGCTAGACTTGTGGCCAAAGGCTACGCACAAAAGAAAGGCATTGACTATAAGGAGACATTTGCTCCTACATCTTGCACGGCTACCATTCGGTCTATGGTTGCTTTGGCTGCCCATTATGGATGGATTGTGCACTAGCTTGATATAAAGACTAACTTTTTACATAGGGAACTTCAACAAGAAGTATATGTACAGCAGCCCATTGGTTTTGCAGTTGTGGGATCCAAACACTTGGTATATAAGCTAAAAAAGGCTTTGTATGTTTTAAAGCAAGCTCCCGAAGCTTGATATGCAAAAATTGATGCTTTTTTACTTAACCAAGGGTTCATTAACAGATCATTAGAGTCTATACTTTACGTATGTAAAGAGGAGGGATCCTTATTGGTCATATCTCTTTATGTTGATGATATTTTACTTAAAGAGACACATGCTAATTAGATTTCAGCATTCAAACAAAATTTGTAACAAACTTTTGAGATGTCAAATTTGGGGCCTTTGTACTATTATTTGGGCATTTAGTTCATTCATGATGCTAGAGGTATTGGATTATCACAATCTAGATACATTGGTAAACTTCTTGAGAGGTTTGGCTTAGAGTATTGCAAGCCAGTTTGTACATCAATGGAACCTAAACTCAATCTATCCTTGCATGATGACAGTGATTTGTTTGATATCCATAAGTATGCTCTAGTAATTGGATGTCTCACTTACTTATACAACAAAAGGCCAGACATTCAATTTGCAGCTTCAGCCCAAGCAGATATATGCACCAGCCTCGCATGTCACATTGGCAAGCTGTGAAGCTTGTTTTTCATTACTTGCAAGGTGCTAGGACTCTTGGTTTGTTTTATGCCAAGGGGAGACCACTGCAACTACATGCTTACAATGATTTAGATTGGTCTCGTGATTTTGATTCACGTCACTCTACGAGTGGTAATTGTTTCTTTCTTGGCTCATCTTGCATTTCTTGGCTTAGCAAGAAACAATTCACTATTACTACATCGTCATGTGAAGCTGAATTCAAGGCAGCTTTCACTACCACAGTTGAATGTGTATAGCTGAGACGTTTGTTGACTGATTTAGATGTATTTGTCATGGAGCCTACTCCTTTGTTTACTAACAGTCAGAGTGCCATTGCAGTGGCACAGAACCCAATGTTTTGTGCACGCACAAAACACATAGAGATCCACTATCACTTTATCAGAGAGAGTCTACATGCATGTGATATCAGCCTTGTCTCTTGTCCTACCACCAGTAATGTGATAGACATCTTCACCAAAGCTCTTCCTCGTGAAAAATTTAAAGCAATCTGCAATGCTTTAAACTTGATCTCCTTTGGTGGATGATCCTTGTATATTGATCTCTCTTTACTCCATGGGGTTTTGTTGGCTTTGACTCACGCCTATGCTCACAAAGAAGTGTCGGTGATCCTCGATAGAACACTGGGGCATTTTTTACTCTCCTTACAAAAGGTTTTTTCCCCCAGATTTATTCTCTTTTATTTTATGTGCCTATGTTACACAGTTTGGGAACTTATTGTGTTTGACACCTTTCGAGTGTGAACACACTCTAGCGACCCTCAAGTTTAAGGGTTATACTTCGTACTTGCACGTTACACTCTTTGATTATTCCATTGCGAGTCGTGTCTTCACTCACACACACACTCTTCACTATCTACTATACTCTCAATTGGGCTTTGATCTTTGTACATTCTCTCACTTCTCACAATCCATTGTCTAGGAAATCACAAGTTTCAGCATTGTCTATAGCATATCATCATGAGTTAGATGAGATAAAGACACAATATCAGAAGATGAGGACTTTGCTAGAGTCTATGATCTATTATTAGATGGTCAATACCATGAGTATTATACTCTTAAAGAGGGCTTTCTTATGATGCATGGTCGATTATGTGTAACAAAGCAGTTAAGGGCCAAGGTTATGGTTGAAATTCATGCATCTCCGTATGAAGGCATCATGGCATTGAAGCTACAATGGAAGCAATTGGGACTTTCTTTTATTGGCCAGCTTTGAGACATGATGTAGATCACTTTGTGTGCACATGCATTGTATGTGAAAAGGTGAAGTTTGGCCAATAGAAGATATCGTGTTTATTGCAACCCTTGCCTATTACTAATAGATTATGGGACAGCATAGCCATGGATTTTATCTTGGATCTTCCTAGGACACTTACAAGAAATAATGGTATATGGATCATTATTTGCAAGTTTAGCAAATAGGCTCATTTCATTCCGGTGAGGAAAAAAATAACTATGGATCATATGACAAGGTTGTTCATACAGAATATCTTTAAATATTAAGGCATGTAGCAGTCTATTGTGAGTGATTGGAATCCTCACATGACGAGTCTCTTTTGGAGAGGCATTTTTGAGAATATAGGTATCACCCTATTCATTCACAAACAGATTGGTAGTCTAAAGAAGCAAATACTACTATGACTCTCATGAAATATGCCTATAACAACACAATGCACAGTTCCACTAGGAAGACACCATTTAAGGTTGTGCAAGGGGGGAAGAAAGTCCCACCCATTTTGCATACAAAAGATAAGATATTTAAAGTCAACAAGTATGTTGAGAGTTTAGATAAAGCTTATGCTAAAGTAAAGATAGCTCTCCAAAAGACCCAAGCAAAACCAAAAAAAAAAAAAGTTGATCGTCACCCTAGAGCTTTGGCATTTACAAAGGGCAATTGGGCCTTGTTACGCTTTGAAAAGTCTAGGTTAAAGAAAATGAAGGGTAAAGGGTATCTTTTCCCTAAACTTAGCATGAGGTATTATGGGCCTTTCCAAGTGTTGCAAAGAATCAATGAGATAGCTTACAGGTTGAAGCTACCGAAAACATTGTGGCAACCAGAGGTTGAGGGACTTGATGAAATCTTGGTTCTTGAGCAAATATTGGCACATAAGGAAAGGAAGATCAAGGGTAAAGTCTCCCGTCGCTACTTGGTGAGGTTTCAAAACTATGCACCTCTTCATGCAAAATGGATGGAGGAGAATGATTTCGTAGAATCACCTCATTTGTTACAAGTTTACCTTGATTCTTTTCAGTTGGAGCAGACTTCAGTCTATAGCTCAACAAAGCGTAGATTTGAAGCATTACATGATGCTCAAGAGGGGGGTGGTGCTTCTACTTCCTTAGTACAGATATACTCACATATCTAGAGGTTGTTTTGAGATCTTTCAAATTTCATACAGATACGTCTATGATCATTCTACTAGACACATGTTTCTACAGTTATATCTGGTTATTTGCTAGTGCAGTGAGTACCATTTTCATAGTTGTGGATCTGTACAATTGTGATTGGTTGTATACTAATACAGTAACTACCATCTTTTTTTTTAATGTACATTACTAGAATATGGCATAATAGCAATGTCTCATATACGGATAATTTTACATTGGTAGTACATAGAGTAACAGCAGCATACGTGGTTACTTGGTTATTTACTATGGTATGTTGGATCTTAACTATGTGCAATTAGGATTGCTTGCGACGTTTCAAGAGGAGGGTATGTCATGAGAATGAGAAACGAACTTAATGATTTAATAAAACTTCACAAAGATTTTGAACTTTAATTTTGGTATCCTTAGTTCTTGGTATGGTAATCATTGTACCAACAGTGAAGGATTTGATACTAGGCCATGCGGTAGACAAGTATGCAGGACACGTGATACATAGCTAAGGCTAAAGGAACAAGGTGCAATGTGAAACTTTCATTAAATTGAAAGTTTGCATCCTAGAATTTAGTTACATTGAAAGTTTCACCCAATAAACAGCTCACTTAAAGCACTTAAGTTATTAAGTAAGCCCTGAACTAAAGTTTTATGTAGTGAGTAGCTCACTTATGATTAATGACTAAGTCATTAATTAGCCCTTAATCAAAAACGTGATATGATTAAGGAGCAAATGGTTACTCATTTGAAAAGCATATCTTAGCTATTTGGGACTGTTTTTCTTTCATTTGGAGCAAGCCAAGTTTGGAGATTGCTATTCTTTTCTTTCTTGCTGTAGAAAATTGCAGATTTCAGCCATGAAATGGGCTTACATCATAGATAAAATGTGGACAACTATCAATTTTTCTCCTCTTGGCATGAGGACTCCATTGGGCAGCCTCATCAACTCCATATACAACAAGGTATGCTGTTGTTTTTTAGCTAAATATCAAAAAAACGAGCTATGACAGCACTATGGGTTGAGATCCTTTTTTTTCCTTCAAGATCTCAAAACCTAGTGCACTTTCTACACAATTTTGTCGCAAAGAAAGCAACATTCTCACAGTTTCATTGCAAGAAGGTCCCCCCTTTTGTGAGAGGAATATTGTGGGACTGCATGGGGATTATATAGAACTATTATCTTATTAAATGCCCCGCGAAATTGGGTTCAAATGCTTACTATCATTTTTAGTATTCGGCAAGCTGAAGTGTTTATTTGTAGTTTTGAACACTCTATAGCCAGAGACTAGCAGTGAAGGTATCAAGGCCATTGTGCACACATGGATTAGTTGTGTCATGGGAAATCATTGAAATACAACCATTTGTAACCAATTTTGTGCCTATTTTAGTAATCTAAGAAATACCAAAAGAAGTGCCAAGTTTTAGGGCCAACAAGTGTGAATGTGTGGTGCAGGAGCACTCTAGCTCCAGTTATGTGTGGAGTTTTCTTATTGAATTTACTATTAAGTTGAATTAAGTATTTGCTAGAATGTGGTTTATTGCCCTTTGGGCTTTCAAAGGCCAATTCACAATCTATCATTCCTTCTAGACAATTTTTGGAAAAGCTTCCTTTGTGCATCAATTCCCTTTATTTGAAACACTTGGATTTTAATGGTTACATGGGACAATTGCTTGATTACTTCTTGTTAGACTTTCCATCGAGCAGCAATCGCTCCTTTGAGCAATTGATCAGTAATGTATAGCAGGTTGCGCAACAATAAGGTATTTACCATGCATCCCTTTGTGGACATGGCAAGTAGGTATCAGAGGAACTTTTAGCCTTGGTTTGTTCATTGCATCTTGAGTCACGAGATGATGCATTTTTGCCCGCATTAGCCACAGGATTGGTTGACCTTATTCGGCAATTCTAGTTGAGATCTTACCAGCAAGTGAAACTGAAATCTCTAACTGAAAACTTGCAAAATGTCTCTTGCCAAACCTAGAAATTCTTGCAAGGTTTGCACCCTTCCCCCACGCAGCAGAATATGGTTAGACTCTAGGACTCAAAGGGCAACATGATCATGGATCTGCAGACTATTATTCAAATGTGTGGATCTTCTTGGCTCAGCCCAGACCCCTTCTGCACAAATATGTGACCCTTGTGCAGCTTTCTATCATTTGGTCAAGGATCATGTTTCACACGGCATCCATGATGCCTTGGAAAGTGACATCTATGAAGACAAGGTGATGGATGTATTATTGCATTTACACCCACGAATAAAAGTCCTAGTTGGGATGGCCTCACTAATGAGTTTTTTGACACTTATGCCACCAGTTTGGTGAAATCCTTGACCACCATGTGCCAATAGGTCTGGGAAACAGGACTTATGCCAACATCACGGAAAGAGGGAGTCATTAAATTGATCTTGAAAGTGTCCTCTCCCTTCATGTTGAAACATTGGAGACCCATCTCTCCAATGGGATCGATGTATAAAATCTTCTCCAAAGTCTAGGCCAATCACCTCCACAAGTGCCTTACTAACTTTGTGCAGCCAATCAGTATGGATTCATCAAGGGCAGGAACATATTGCATAATGTACTAGATGTATAGATGGGGATCAACTATGCCAAGCACTCTAACCAAAACATGGTCTTACTCCAACTAGACTTGGAAAAGGCATTCGATTATCTAGATTGGTCTTTCATTGCATAACTTATGCATATCATGGGATTTGGGCCATGCATGTCCCAGTTGATATCAGGATCAGTGCTAATGCATCCTCCCGAGTCCTTTGTTTTGTGCTTTGGCAACTCATTTGGTGCTTACTACGTTATCTCATATGGTGGTCACTAGGCAGTTGTCTGGTATGTCCCTTCCTTTTGGACAACATTTTATTGCACAATCATTGGCCGATGATACCTTCATGATCCTCAATGCAGAAAGGGATACTCTCCGTAAGGCATTGGATGTCTAGGATCTCTTTGGTCATGCTATAGTACCTAAGAGAAGAAGAGAGATGGAGAAGGAATTGGTACATGGTGGCGCTGTCATTGAAGCAAACAACACTATGAACAACTCTGGGATGGTGACCTGAGAACAAAGAAACAACCAACCTTCTCACATCAAGTCGACAAATCTAGTTTTCTGAGCTTGGATACATTACTAAGTTACTTGATTCATTTTTATCATTAGGAATTTTAGAGTGGAGAGAGTTAATCATTTCTGTGGGTGAGAATAATCTTCCTTGGAAGGGACCCAGCCATTCCATGTCAATGTGGTGTCCTGCAGTCTAGCTGCTATGACTTTACTGTGACAGAATTGTGTGTCTATCTTTTGAAGTGCAAGTCGATGCTTAAAGCAAGAGTTTAAGGTTTAAATCAGTCACTTTCTGCAAATCACAAAGGTCAGTAGTTAACTTTCACAACCTTGAAGGTCCTCAACCAAACACCTAGCCTGAGGCTATACTCTGTGCTCCCTCTTCTCAAGTGATATTGTCTACTCATCTACCCTTAAAAAGACCATTTTGAGAGCTTTTTTTGTAGTATTTTGTGGTGTTTATCAAAGCTTTATACGCGCTCCAAGCCTTCACAATTGGAAATGGAATGGCTCTGTGCAGGGAATTGTAGCCGGGCTTTTAGTGCAGAATGCTCTGAAATACCTACTTGGATTTGGCCATGTTTCAAAGTATTTGGTAAATTCATCTCATATGCTTATATCAACCCTATGGAAAAGAGCAAGTTCAAGTTTTGTAAGACATTTGCTCATTGACATGTACCAAAATGGTCATGTTTCTGGCATTTTGTTAACTCATTCCTTAGGTGCTAATTTTGAAGACAGAGAGTCAACATATAGATTTTTCAAGGAAAGCTTATTCATGAACATGGTTTTGTTATGGATAGGGTTATGGTGCACTAAAATATTATTTTCCAGCAATGGAGATGTGACCAAAGATTTTTAATTGCAAGCTTATTCATGAACATGATTTTGTTATGGATAGGGTTATACTGCACTAAAAGATTATTTTCCAGCAATGGAGATGCGACCAAACCCACAGTGCTCAAATCAAGCTTGCCTAGATCGCCAGGTGCACAGTTACTTTTCTCTGGAGAACAATCAGGACTTTATTACAGCCTTATCAGTCTTATTTATTATTTATTTATTTATATAGCAACCTACAGAGATAATACCAAAAACCTTCTTTATCATTGACCAGCCAGTAGGGGTCTTTTGATCAAACCCCTGAGCTTTTTAAATAGTTTCTTTGCTTAAACTCGATCAAATAAACTTATCAAATTTAATGAAGATTCTTGATGTTTGATAAATTGGCAGAAAGAATACAATGCAGGAAAGCCTGCAAGAGATGCAGCAAAAGCTGCATTAGAAGCTTTGAAAGCTGAAGCAGAAGCGTCTGCCAGCATTCCTCTGCATGCAGAAAATGAATGGAATATAAGGTGAACTTAATGTTGTGAACAAAAGCTTTTTCAAAAGTTCCCCTCTTATGATTGTTCATAATGAGGGTGTGTTTGATCGTATTGATGGTGTAACCTGCTAAGATTGCTGCCTCATTGTGAGTTTACTCAATTATAGCTGCATCAGACGAAATATGCTCTCTCAGAACTGATAGTACTCAGTTTTAACTCTTCTTGTTTGTTTATTGGCTTCATGAGTTAGCGACCAAGTAGAGTCCATGTTCTTATGTAATTATGTTTGACAAGTTAAGGTCCTGATAAGTGTGAAGTTTGTTGACAGTGTAGTAGGAGACGATTATGAGGCTACACTGTCAAAAGCAAGCCCCACAACAGCAGGTCTCTCTCTCTCTCTCTCTCTCTCTCTCTCTCTCTCTCTCTCTCTACCCCCAAAACATGTGTGGCGTGTGTGAGAGCACACAAGCAAGCACCTGAGCACCTATGTGGCTGTGTACATGCCACAGAAAAAAGGTTTCACTTGTAGGTGTGCAATAATGAGGACTTGACATGTTGCGCCACCTGTATGTGTACATTGTTGAGACTTGGACACTGTTAAATAATTAACAGTGGCCTTACTGGCCCTGCACAACAACACACACGCCCCGTCCCTCCCCCGGGCATTTTTGTCTCATGTTTCCCTTAAGAAAGCCCTGATAATGCTTGTGCATCTTATCAGAAAAACTGCCAGATGGATTAACATGGGAACTACCAAATGCTGATTTGGAGAAACCACCCTCAGAAGAGGCTTTTGTCACAGTCAATGTAGATCTGGATGATTTGCAAAAGCAATTGGAGGCTTTGAATGCTGAGTTAGAGTGACAACAGCTACTAATTGTAGGACTTCACTTCCTGCCATATTCATCTCAGGCAAGAAAAAGTTCCCACCCTTCCACATTCTTTTTGAGTGTATCAACATAATGACTGCTCATATGCTTATTCTGTGTTGCGGCTTGAAGCAAACTCAATGCTTAACAGTATATCCTAAAACCCAAAAGATGCTGGCAACCATCCGTAATGGGAGAGCAGCGTCGAATTTGGCGAGAATGCAGCACAATTGAGTTTTTTTCATGTCTGTAATCAACATTCTAGGAAGGCACTTGTTAAAGTCCAATGCTAAAACTATCCCTTGATTGGAGAATTCCCGTCAGGTTTCGTTATTATTGAATAGGATAAGCATCACATGGGTGTCCAGTAATCTTCAGAATGCAAAGTTTTCCCACAATCTGCAAATGGAACTCTTACTGCTTATTGAAGAGTGTCTGTATGGTCTGTGACATGTTCCAATGTTGGCGTGTTGATTATGGCCACATATGAATGTGTAGCATTAATAACATATTTCCATATGTAAAGTTCTCCATCATCGAATCTCCAATTTCTACTATGATCTATTTATGGTTTTATTAATGTATATAGAGCTCCTATATTTCACTTCCTATCGTTAGCGCCAACGTGCAATGCCTTTTTTATGGGTTGTAGAGGCCTCCTGGAGGCATTTTGATTTTCATAGAAGGCATTCCTAGAAGGGGAAGAAAAACATTATAACCTGCTGTTGAAGGGAAATCCTTTTAAAGACCTTGCTGGAGCAGGGTGCTTGCAGAGGAATTGTTCACTGACCAAAGTGTCCTTTTATGAGTGATGACGGGAAAGGATGTGGATATTGAAAACAAAAGAAAACAATCCAATCTTGGGATGAATGTGCTGAGCGATAGGAACCCCCCCCCCTCTCACTACGAAGGCGAAAGAGAAGCCCAGAGCCTTGTCTCCCATCATGTTGCTACCATGGACCGTGATTGTGAGCTATGCTGTGGCGAACCAACTGAAGTGCCTAAAACTCGGCGTCGAGAGGGGCTCAACAAACAGAAAACAAGGAGGCACCGAGGAGAAGCCTCAAAATTCACATCTTCAGCCCAATTAGAATTGGTAGTAGGCCGTGCAATGTCGATCCTTAACTAAAATACAAGCTAATATGTAAGTGCTAGAAGAATATCAAATGAATTTTCACATGCCAATGCTGAATTCACATTGAGATGCTTTTGCCATACCTTGGAAAATGAAAGGTACATCTACATGTATATGAAGCAAAAGAATATGAAACGTTCAAAAAACATTCTTAGTCTAAAGTAAAACCAGCTCAAATGCTCAACATCAAGGATTAGCTTGAGAATAAATAAGCTAACTAGCTTAAGGATCCTATTGGATGACCAAACTAACTAGCCTAAGGACTCTAATAGGTGACTAGTCTATGGAATCACCATTGAACCCCACCTCTTGTAATAGGTAGCTACAAGAAGAAGATATAACTAGTGTGGTGTCTTGTGAGAGACCATGGACATTAGATAAGCACAAAATTTGAAGTGCATTGTAGTAGATTCAATGGATTAGCCAATCAAGCATAGATGAGGTAAAAGTGGAGAGGTTCAAAAATGGAACCCCCTCTTGATTGCCAAGAGGGATTAGGCTGGCCAATTGTTGATGTGCTCAAGGATCCCATAGACTTTGATTGACATTCTCCTTGGCAGTGAGTGTGAAATGTATTCTTTTTAGATTATGTTATGTAAATAAGGATAGAGGATCATTTGAGAAAGTGTGTTCACCCTTTAGCTCAATGGGTTGATGCAAGTGGATAATATTGTAATTAGGAGTTAAAACTCAAGCATAAGGCCTTGCACCAACTCAAAATTTGACATTGCATTGCAAATTTGCCATTGATGATTAGCTCAAGACAAGATGGGTCCACAAGCTATGGTTCTAAACCTTGAATAAGTCCCCACAAACCTTAGGATTCTAGAACTTGTTGAATTAAATTTGACGAAGTGGTGAAAGTTGGACCTATTGAAGTGAATATAACCACTAAAAGCATTTTTTGTTGTAGGACATGAATGTGAGAGCTAAAAGTCATGTTTTTTTGCCCTATGCTACTATAGCTAGTCATTTGCATCTTGTTGGTTGTATTTTGTTTTGATCTACTTAGTTATCAAAGAGCCATTGTATTTTTCTATACATACTGTGTTTTCTCAATCCTAGTGCCATCCACGCATCTTGGGATGTGTATTTGGTAGTTTCTAATAGCATCATCATGACTTGGATTGCTTATATTAGATGCACTAGTGAGCTTTGGTGGTTTACTACATTTGAGATATGTAGGAGTACAATATACTCCTTTACTATCCCTTGGCCCAATCACACAACAAATAATAGATGTTGAATAACCCTCAACTCTTTAATGAGTCCTTGTATCACATGACTTATATATTTGATTTGTTCATTGAGTTCCTTCTGTATTTATTCATTCATTCTCTCATTTTTCATTTTCATTTTGTGAGTTCACTTGTTTCTCATGTTTGTATACGTGTTTTCTTTACAAACCCCAACACATCCTCCCATGTTCGTTATCAAGTAACCTTTTTAGTTTTTTACTTTAAATTTGTTGATTTAGTTGATTTAGACCTCTCAACAACAAAAATTTTCAATGTATACCCTTATCGATTATATGCAATTTCTAGGTAGTTGAATCATGCCCAAGCTATTGAGCATGACAAGCACTACTTACAAAGCACTAGTATGAACTTTTGCTAAAAGTAATGAAACACAAGGTACATCTCAGAGGAGCCAAACCACCCCACTAGATGTTTATCATATTCTTAGTGATGGTATCAACCACTCCATCTTAAACATCGCTTCTCATAGTCATCACAATGAGTAAATGAACTAAGAGATTCTTGAAGGGAGTGAGCTTGAAGTGGAAGCACAGCACAGAAGTAAGAGCTATGGTGGAAAAAGCAAGAGCAAGAGAGAGAGAAACACACACATACACACAAGATGTGGGAACTCCAATAGTCACGATGTGTGATCCATCTTTCCTTTATTCAAATGTCAGTGAAAGAATAAAGGATGAAGTGACAATGATAAGTACCCACCACTTGTAGTGTATAGGTGTGTGGATATACGAATATTGTTAGTGTAACTGATATACAAGCAACTAGGCACATGCACAAAGTACGGATGTACATAAGTACAACAAGATGAGAAAAGACTTCATCGTATCCAACGTCCATCAATTTCCTAAGGAAGGTAAAACACTTGCTAAGAGACTTATAGTGAGCAGATCTGTAGGATTTTGGTTAGTTAAGATTTTGACAAGCTCAATGGACTTGTCCTCAATGACCTCTCGAATAAAGTGGTAATGCACCTCAATGTGCTTTGCCTTCGTATGGAAGACTGGATTCTTTGCCAATTGAATAGTACTCATAGAATCCGAATGCAATGTAGGGATTATATCAATAATGCTAAGATTTGCCACGAAACGCCCTAACCAAAGAGCCTCGTTGTAAGCCTTAGTAGTTGCAACATACTCTACCTATGTAGTAGATGGAGATGTGCATTTCTACACCCTAGACATCCAAGAGACAGCACCCCCAACAAAGGTGAAAACATTACAACTCCTATATCTTGGCCACCATAATATATGAACATAGCTATTGTGCCCTTCAAGTACCTCATGATACCCTTGACAGCATTCCAATGCCGTCTACCGGGTGTAGTTATATAGCGTGCCACAACTTCCACTACAAATGCTAGGTCACGACGAGTGGCTATCATGGCATACATCAAATTTCCCACTGCAGATGCATAAGGAATCTTGGTTATCTCGGTCTTCTACACATTAGATTGCGGACAATTGGCCTAACTAACCTTCACATGAGAAGGTAAAGGATAGCCAATAGGCTTAACATCCTACAAATGAAACTACTCAAGGACCTTCTGGATATGCTCCCTCTGTGACAAGTAGAGGATCCCCTTAGAGCGATCGCGCATAATGCCTATCCCAAGAATATGTGAGATATGTCCTATGTCCATTTCAAAGTTCTTTTTGAACCGACCTTTCAAGGCATCCAAATCATGAGCACTCTTAGCAATTAACATATTATCCACATAGAGGATCAAAATCATGTGATTGCCAACACAAGCCTTCTTTTGTATAAACATGGATCCATATCACTATGGGAATATCCCTATAATTGCATAAAGGCATCAAACTTGTGATACCATTCCCTAGGTGCTTTGCTTAAGATCATAAAGGCTCTTTCACAATTTGCACACTAGGTATTCCCTACCATGTTTTGCAAAGCCCTTAGTTGCTCCACACAAATCTCATCATGCAAATCCCCATGAAAAAAAGATGTCTTGACATCCATCTGATAAAGATCCAAGTCAAGCTAAGCAAACAAAGCTAGTACCAAGCATAGGGTAGTTATCTTCATAATTGGAGAACAGACTTCGTCAAAGTCCACATGATATTCCTACTTGAAGCCCTTAGCAACAAATCTGGCCTTGTATCCTAGCTTGGGGTGTCTAGGGATACTTTTCAACTTATACATCCACTTGCATGGCAAAGCACGCTTGCCATTAGGCAAAGGAGTCAAATCTAACATACGATTTTTTTGCAATGAGTCATATTCTGACTACATGACCCTCTCTCAAGAGTGACTAACACCTCTATGCATGGCCTCATCATAAGTAAGAGACTTGTCAGTATCTATCACCATAACATAATCCATAGAGAACTCAAACCGCATAAGCCGTCATCTATCTCTAGTAGACCACCCCAAAATTGATTTTGAGGCTTGTACATCTTGTGGAGCATCAAGGATCTAGGCCATTGGGACATCAACTGCTATGAGATAGGATGTCTAGTTGGTTGTATAGTAGCAAGAGGCTCATCCTCAAATATCACCTACGTACCTCAATGACTTGCTCAGGCTATTATGCATTTTCTTCTCATGGAAAACAACATCATGGTGATTGCATATAACCTTTCGAGCCTAGGATCCCGTAGGTGATCGCCCATCTCACCTACATTGCTATAACCAAGAAAGATGCATTTCCTAGACTTAGGATTTAGCTTTTTGCGCTCGTCCTTGGAAACATGGCAGAAAACCTCAACCAAAGACACAAATGATCATATGATGGGTTTCCAAACTATACCTCTATGTAACCTAATAGGGAAGATCAGTACATGGGGACCGATTTATCAAAGTGTATGGCAATAGTAATTGCCTCGGCTGAAAAATGTTATGGTAAGCCTACCTGGCTAAGCATAATGCGAACTTGCTCCAGAATTGTCATATTCATGCGCTCAACCATACAATTTTGGTGTGGGTTGTATAAGGCAATCAACTTATGTTTAATATTCCTCTTATCACAAAACTACTCAAAGCTTTAGAGACATACTCGCCCCTATTATCTAACCTTAGGCATTTCATCCTATACCTAGACTAGTTCTCAACCAAAGCGAGCCAACATTGAAATGTAGCCAAGACTTTCGATTTCTACTTAATAGGATATGCCTAGACCTTATGTGTATAGTTATCCATGAAAGTAATGAAATACTTTGTGCCACCTAATGACTGGCAAGGCATGGCACCACATACATCTGAATGAACAAGAGAGAATGACTTACCCTTGCTTGTCATACCAGACTTTTTATGCATATTACATATTTATGTGTCATATAAATAATGATTACAAGGCTCAAAGCACTTATAGTCAAGGGACGGAAGATACTGTGAATGGATAAGCATTTTCATTCCTTTAATACATATTACATGTTTGTCTATCATATAAACAATGATCATAATACTCAAAGCACTTATAGTCAAGGGATGAAAGATACTGCAAATGGGTAAGCATTTTCATTCATTTGAAGGACATGCCCAAGGCAACAATGCCACAGAGATACTTGTGGAACTGCATCCACTACCAAAATATAGTCAACTGACCCAGATACAAGTAAGGGGTAGAGAGTATTGGACTTAGCACCACGTGCAAACAAGATTTGCACGGGTAATCTTTCATGAGGAATCACCAAAAGAAACTACATAACTTGCATCATCCAAAGTGCCAGCAAAGATAAGGCTTTTCGTAAGAGCTGATATATAACGTACATCATGAAGAGTAATATACAACCTAAATCAAACTACAATTAGACATCACCAATACCAACTATCTGCAATACCATGTCATTACCCAAACGGACAAACTTAGTCATATTGTGATAGGAGTGAAACTACTCTCTATGAGGGGTCACATGAAACGAATCCCTTGAATCTATCAACCAACGCTAAGTATATCTTAACAAAGTATCAAGTCAATTATGAAGTATCAAGAGAAAAAGGCTATCTGCAATACCAGGTCATTACCCAAACGGACAAACTTAGTCATATTGTGATAGGAGTGAAACTACTCTCTATGAGGGGTTACATGAAATGAAGCCCCTAAATCTATCAACCAACACAAAGTATACCTTGACAAAGCATCAAGTCAATTATGAAGTATCAAGAGAAGAAGTTCCAAATATGAAATCATCATCAAAATTAGTTTTCACAACATTAATCTCTTCAATCTTAACACTAAACTTGTTAGGGACAATATTGTGATCATTAATTTTTTCTTGTGATTTACCCTTGCCTTTTTCTTTCAACTTGTCCTCGTGCATCTTGTGGCACTGTGGCTGAATATGCCCTGCTTTGTCATAATAATGGCAAGTCAATGAGGACTTATGGCCACAGGACTTATTGCGAGACTGTCCATGTGACTAAGAGCAAGACTGTTGAGAGTCTCTCCCACGACACTCATTACCACTCCTACCATTATTGCCTCTAACTATCAAAGCATGAGAGGTGTGGGAAGCATTGACATTCTTTTTATTAACATCTTCAATCATTCAAGAGTGCACCCTTTACATCTTGCAATTGTAACCCATCAATAGGTATATTGGCACACATAGCAATACAAAAGATATCCCATGATTCAAGCAATGTAACTAAAAGGAACAAGGGAAGAAGTATGCCCTTAAATTCAATCTCATGCAAAGACAAATGACTGATAATGAAATGATACTCATTTAAGTGAGCGAACATAGAAGTGACTGACAACATTATAGAACACTTGCTTCGAGAGGGATAATATGATGGTAGACTTACATAGCTCATCTAATTCAGTCTAATCCTCTATATCAATAAGTTTGGCCTTGACACCCTTATGTTTTAAAGGCCTAACCTGCATTTTCTGCACTAAAACTTTTCAAATTTGGGCCCTCCAATAGATGTAGTTGGTTCCATCCAACTTATCAATATCAAGGATAGCACTATCACTTGAGCCACTAGCCATAATGAAGGTAAATAAGTGCATAAACTATCAAAGGAGGTTGTTGTAATTACTACAAACAGCCCCAAAACCACTGCAATTCAAGCTAAAAACAAGGGATATTGACCAAGTAAGGAACTATCTACAAACTTAATGTAAAGAACTGTCAAATGGAGTGTGCTCACATAAACAATGCAATAAACTACATCTACAGCATGTTGAAGATGAAGTACATCAATAAGAAATCAATGCAAAAGAGGGGCAATCGCTAATATAAGACAAACTACAACTACCAGGGAATAGCTTCAACTAGTAATGAGTAAAGATGCGATTAGCACCAAGAAGTGTCAAAGGATCAATGTGTCATACTAAGATAAAGGCATAGAGTGGGTCTCTTGGGTAACAGAAGAGACCAACTAAAGGCACAATGGACTGAGAAATGTGACAGAAGCTCAGTACATAATCAACCAAGATCCATACATCACTGACAACATCGTAACATCGTGACAGAGATAGATGTTAGACCCCAAGAGGAATATCAAATCAGCCCACTAATCATCAATTGTGTATATAAAGCATGACAAGAGCATGTACATGTCACCAAGTCCCATAGTCTCACGATAAGACCTCAAGCTTAACTGCATAACCAAATGCTCGATGTAACATCCAAGTATTAAGTAGTGGCTCCCACTGGATTAAAAGCCAAATGCCAAATGAGCAAATAAAGCTCAAAATATCATGTGGAAGACATTCATACATCTAGGATCCAAGTAGCATATATCCGAGAGCATCTGATCCAAGTAACTTACAAAGCTCTTATTAGAGCATCAAATAACCGGTTATACATAACAATGAATGACAATCAATGTCAAGATTCAAAACTCCAATCTCAGCTCAAAAGCAATCTGGGAGCATAACCAAGCATGTAACATGAACCATAAGCATCGGTACATCACTCCAAATAATCGCTAATAAGCACCCAAGAGCAATAGGCATATAGCTCTTATTGGAGCATTAAATAACCATACATAATAGTGAATGACAACCAATGTCAAGATTCAAAGCTCCAATCTCAACTCAAAAGCAATCTAGGAGAATAACCAAGCATGTAATTTGAACCATAAGCTTTGGTACATCACCCCAAATAATCGATAAGCACCCAAGAGCAATAGGCATATGCTTTCAATGATAAGATAGCGTTCAACCCTTCTTATTATGGCAATAAAAACCTTTGTTGTAAGACTGAGAAAAAGAGTGCTTAAATCAGTCCCATAGCATTCCAATACATTGGCATTGTTGAGATATCGAGCTCCACTCGTGATACGCTAGGGTGACCGTTGTATATTTATGTCATCGACGTGTTAGTTGCAGATGCGGTTGGTACATCGCCCATGAATAATAGCTACATGATAGCTATCCTTATCTACTCTAGTTCGTGGCTCAGTTAGTATGCCACCTTAGTTAGTTGAGTTTGGTTTGAGACCCATATATAGGGTTCTTCTTTTTCTTTGTACTAGAGTTCTTTTGGCTTACACAACTAAGAATAGGAAAATTGTTTTCAGCCTCCACCCTTGTGTGTATTCCCCCATTGTGCAAGCAAAAAAGCTTCAAGTGAGACTCCTTCCTTCTCTCCCACAATCTTGACATGGTATCAGAGCCTTGTTCGTGGTAAGGAGCTCAAGAAAGCAAGCCAAGCTCGCGGTGTTCTGGTAAGAGGAGCAGTGTTGCTTTCATTTTCTGTTTTGGGAGCAGATCTCTGCAGGTAGCACAGCCGGAAAGTGCAGGAGTGCATTGTCTCAGGTTGAGACGCCCTTCGCGGTGAAGCAAGAGGGCAATATATGTTGCGGGAAAAAGCTTTAGCCTTTTGCAACCTTGTTTTTTTTATTTGAGGCCATTTCGAGGCCTGTTTTGGAGGCGAAAGTTTTCTACACGCACTCAGGAAAAGGCCCAGTTTTATGCTGTGCAGCCACTGTTCTACAGGTCGGTGAAAAGTTACTGTGGAAATTGCATCGTATGCTTGTGTGCAGAGACATTGGGAGTTACAGAATCATCCCTGTTGCCTATTGATGCAAAATCGTCACTAGGAAGTGACTCTGTGGTCAAATACCACTTTCGCCAGTTTTGCAGAATTTCCCTTGTGAGGGTGAAGCTGTGTTTTTTGCAGTGACAGAATTTTTTGCAGTGGTCTGTAATGGCATCTGATTCTCTTTCACAGATTGTCACTGAAAAGCTTGACAAGAACAACTTCCAAGCATGGAAGTTTAGAATGACGAATTTCCTTATGGAAAAAGGATATTGGAAATTTGTTGCAGGAAATGAAGAAGAACCAGTTCTTCCTGATGTTCCCAATCAACAGCAAATGCAGGCATTTAAAGCATGGCATGAGAGAGCCAGAAAAGTTATGTATTGGCTGTTTATCAGCATTTCAGACTCTATGATTGTGCATATTCAAGATGCAAGTACGCCAAAGGAGGCATGGGATACTTTGTCAAAAATGTATAGCACAAATACGCAAGCCAGAAAAATGCAGCTCAAGCAAGAGTTGCATAATGTCCAAAGAGAAAATATGAGCATCAATGACTACCACATGAAGGTAAAGAAGATTGCAGATGCACTTGCTTCCATTGGGTCGCCAGTGGAAGATGATGATTTAGTCTCGGTGACCTTGAATGGTCTAGGAAAGGATTATGCACAGTTCCGAACATCCATTTCTGTTCGTGAAAGATTTTCTGATTTTGAGGAGTTGATTGCTCTTCTAATTTCTGAGGAGCAGAGAAATGGTGGTGCATCTTCTTCAGGAGGAACTTCAAAAGAAGCTATCTTCTACTCAAATGCAGGAAGAGGTAGAGGTAGAGGTAGAGGTAGAGGTAGAGGTAGAGTTAGAGGTAGAGGAGGCCGATTTGAAGACCGTAGTAGAAATCAGAATATGCAGCAAACTCAAGAAAACCAGTCCTATGGAGGAGGACGTGGTAACTCTAGAGGCAGGGGGAGCCAAAGAGGTCGTGGTGGATGGCAAAGAGGTCAAAATGCAAACAGTAATGTTGAATGCTACTACTGTGGTAAAATGGGTCATATGGCTAAAGACTGCTATAAAAAGCAGAATAACATCATGAATGGAAAACTGCAACAAGGGAATTATGCATCTTCTAGTAGACAGGGTGATGACAGAAATGAGCACTTGTTTATGGTGCAGCACATGAATAATTCTGTGATAAGTGCAGAAGAAAGTAACGATGTATGGTATGTTGACTCAGGTGCGTTAAACCACATGACATGTCATGCAGAATGGATGGAGGATGTAAGGAAAATGAAAAAATCAGGATTTGTGGAGACTGGTGATGATACTACACATCCTATTGTGCAAATTGGAAAAATTCCTTTGTCTATGCAGGATGGGAAAAAGAAATACCTGTCCGATGTATTTCATGTCCCGAATATCACCAAGAATCTGGTTTCTGTTGGTCAAATGGTTGAGCAGGGCTTACATGTCAGATTTAATCCTCATGGATGCTTTGTTGAAAATATGAAAAATAAAGGTCGCTTGATAACAAAAGGAAATAAGAAGGGAAGAATGTTTACATTGGATGCAGACATGTCTGAATTGAGTGCAGCAATGTTTGCACATGGGACTGGTGTAGTTGCAGATATTGATATCTGACATAAACGCATTGGTCGTGTTAATGTACAACGACTTAAATCAATGCAGGCCCAAAATATTGTTGCAGGATTGCCCAAATTCAAGGTTGCAGAAATGCATAAGGTATGTGAAGACTGTCAGTTTGGAAAACAGGCAAGAAACCATTTCCTAGACATGATCAAGAGAGTGAGAAGCAATTGGAATTAATCCACTCTGATATATGGACTACTAAAGCTGCATCTCTTGGAGGCTGTCATTATTTTGTCACTTTTATTGATGACTACAGAAAAGTTTGGGTGTATTTTATGAAAAAGAAAAGTGAAGTTTTTGGGCATTTCAAAACTCTTAAAGCTATGGTTGAAAAAGAAACAGGCCTGCAGATAAAATGCCTAAGGTCAGATGGAGGGGAAGAGTACCTCTCAAATAAGTTTGCAAGGTTCCTGCAGGAGCATGGCATAAAGCAGCAATATTCATGCAATCATAACCCACAACAAAATGGAATTGCAGAAAGGAAAAATAGGCATATTGGAGAGGTATCTCGTGCCATGCTCAATGAAAAAGACTTGCCAGATTTTTATTGGGCTGAAGCAGTTGCTACAGCAGTCTACATAATGAACAGGACTCCCACTACAGCAATACATGGAATGACTCCAGAGGAGAGGTATACTGGTAGAAAACCAGATATTTCTCATTTGAAAATTTTTTGTTGCATTGCCTATGTACATGTGCCAGATGAGTTGAGATCCAAGTTGGATCCAAAAGCTGAGAAGTGCATCTTTATTGGTTACTCTCTGCAGCAAAAAGGGTATAGATGCTATAATCCTTCTACTCGTAAGTTTACAGTGAGCAGAGATGTTTTTTATGAGATGAGTAGCTGGTATAAACCAGTACATGTGATTAATGATGTAGATGCACAAAATGGTAATGCTGCATAGAACTCACAGCAGCAGTCACAAAATATTAGTGGACCTGGAGCGTCCTCTAGCAGTGGTTCACATTCTTCGCCATGGACAGGCGGATTGAGATCAGGAGAATCTTCTCAAAGCAATGCAGATAGTGGTATACAGATGGTTCTGTGAACAGATACAAGGCAAGATTAGTAGTCAAGGGGTATGCACAAACATATGGCATTGACTATAAAGAAACATTTAGTCCGGTTGTAAGGATGGCAACCATAAGAGCAGTCATTGCTATGGCTGTATCAAAGGGATGGTCTTTACATCAGATGGATGTAAAGAATGCCTTCTTGCATGGTGATTTGCAAGAAGAGGTCTATATGGAGCAGCCACCAAGTTATGTGCATGATGTTCATCTTGAGTTTGTTTGCAGGTTGAAGAAAGCCTTGTATGGCTTGAAGCAAGCACCTAGAGCATGGTGTGACAAGATAGGACAGTATCTTGTCACTATTGGCTTTCAGATTTCCAAGGTAGATTTCTCACTTTATGTGAGAAAAACATAGAAATGTATTATGCTACTTGTCATTTATGTTGATGATTTGATTATGACAGGTGACAGTGATGAAGATATCCTTCATGTGAAAATGCTATTGAAGCAGAAGTTTGAGATGAAGGATTTGGGAGAGCTGCGTTATTTCTTGGGCATTGAGGTGATTAGATCACCAAGTGGGATACAGCTCTTGCAGAGGCAGTATGGATTGGACATGCTGTCCAAATATGGGATGACAGGCTGTAAGCCTATTTCAGTTCCTTTGGAGCAGAATGTGAAGCTGAGCACAGATGCGGGTGGGCTTCTAGAAGACTCTACTATGTACAAACGCATAGTAGGAAGTTTGATTTATATGACTATTACCAGGCCAGATTTGAGCTATGCTGTTGGATTGGTAAGTCAGTTTATGCAGGCTCCAAGGAAACCACATTTGGATGCGGCTAGACGCATACTCAGGTATGTGAAGTCCACATTGCAGTATGGACTATTTTATGAGACTAGGGTTCAGATACAGTTGCATGGATACACTGATGCAGATTGGGCTGGTAGTATTTCTGATAGACGATCTACCAGTGGATATGTGTTCTCTTTTGGGAGTGCTGCAGTCACTTGGAGCAGCAAGAAACAGCCTATAGTTGCCTTGTCGAGCACAGAGGCTGAGTACAGGGGTGCAGCAATGGCTGCATGTGAGGTAGCTTGGTTGCATAAGCTACTTTATGATATGCATCAGTCTACAAATGGGCAAGTTGTCATTTATTGTGATAACATGAGTAGTATACACTTGGCAAATAACCCAGTCTATCATGCTAGAACAAAGCACATTGAGGTGCATTATCACTATGTGCGAGAGAGGGTTTTACTAGGTCTTATTGATCTAGTTTATGTCAGCACAGAGGATCAGGTAGCTGACATATTCACGAAGGCATTGGGCGCAGCTTCTGGCGCAGAGAAGCTGCGCAAGTTCAGAGACCTGCTTGGTGTGTAGGAATTGGGATTGAGCTCGAGGGGGAGTGTTGAGATATCGAGCTCCACTCGTGATACGCCAGGGTGACCGTTGTGTATTTATGTCACCGCTGTGTTAGTTGCAGATGCGGTTGGTACATCGCCCATGAATAATAGCTACATGATAGCTATCCTTATCTACTCTAGTTCGTGGCTCAGTTAGTATGCCACCTTAGTTAGTTGAGTTTGGTTTGAGACCCATATATAGGGTTCTTCTTTTTCTTTGTACTAGAGTTCTTTTGACTTACACAACTAAGAAGAGGAAAACTGTTTTCAGCCTCCACCCTTGTGTGTATTCCCCCATTGTGCAAGCAAGAAAGCTTCAAGTGAGACTCCTTCCTTCTCTCCCACAATCTTGACAGGCATAACATGCCCAGATGATTTGGCATCAAGTAGACATCCCAGGAAGCATAATACAACAAACTATCATAAATTGTGAGCTAATGAATAAACCCAGGAGCTCCAACTGATGCTCAAAATCCTCCAATGTATTCTTGTGGAGCCACTCTCTAATGAGAATCCCCATCTAGACATGCATAGAATGGATCCTACACTTCTTCATAATGAAAGCACTTGTACCACCCTTATAGACTTGCATCTTCCCTTCAACTTGTAAGGAGTACTCTTCAACAAAGGTGATTAACCCTATAAGAAAGATGATTTCCAATGCACGATTCTCCTTAAAAGGTCTACCTATATTGACCAACACCAATATGTACATTTGGATGTCCTCTTGGTCCATATGGTACACATCTCTACCTAGATAGCCCAATTAATTTCTCAAACTAAAAAGAGTTGAGAATCCTAACGAAACTACGAAAAAAATCCATTAGCTTCTAGGGAACAAAGCCATAGTAACAAAAGGAGCCAATCAATAAGTTCATCTGCTTCTAGGAGCCAAATTGAATAAAATTAAAGAACTCATTCTAATTCAAGACAAAGATAGAGATCGCATCAAACTCCATACTCTTCTTAAAGTCATCTAGCGTATTTTTCAATGGTCCCTCGTTAACAAAACACGATTCACATCTTTCTTGTAGAAGACCTCATCGTCGAAAAAGGTGTTGGTGTTTGCTTTATCCCCATCAAGCACAAAATCAATATCAAGATCCAAGGATTAATGCAGGCAGAAGTAGAATAAGACTAAGTCACAATCTCTGCTTGAAAAGAATATCAAAATTTAGTCAATGTGATGGTTTACAAACTATTGGTCTTATTTTTATTTATCCACTCCAAATATATTAATGGTTGTTACAATTATAAAGAAAAAGAAAATATTTAGTTGGATCTCTACATTTGGCTGACTTAGCCTATGCGTGGGTGGGCAAGGTTGGAATATGGCCATGTTACCCCAAATTCATAAAGTTTCTTTGTTCACATAACACCAAGCTAAGTATATTCTTATTTGAAAGAGATGTAAAGAGGGAATGGGATTGGCTCTAGCAATGAAAGGAGGAGTCATGTGATGAGTACAAAAAGAGGTTTTGGGAGCTCCTTTTGCATGTTTAGCACTTCAAAAAAAACCATAGTACCAAGAAGCTAAGTTCTAAGGAGGTCTGTATTTCAACTTTGTACTTTCCTTAATATTTATCATGTTTCTAGTGTCAATGAACCCATGTTAAGACATGGGAATGAAGCATAATGGCAATAAACCATTCCAAAAGAATAATAAGAAGAGAATGGCTTATTAAGAAAAGTCTTTAGTCCCCCCAAAGAAGGGTAAAAAAAACAACAAAATTTGCAATCGAATCAAAATAAGATGAAGCTCTATGGACTTTCAAATCCTCTTACTTCAATCTATATCCATATGCCAAGTAACTCTTTGAAGAACAAAAGCAATCCTTAATAAAAAGATGTTTTAAATGTGGACAAATAGGCAACATAATGAAGGAGTGTTTAAACAAAGGGCAAAGTAAGGTCATTGACAACAAGTCCAAGTCACCAATGACAATCAATGTGTTAGCAATGTGGTGGCAAACACTCATACTCCAAAGATATGCAAAATCTTAAAGGCTTTACCTTAGATGCAGTGTATGTTTGACAGTATTTGGAACATCATGGTTTATGCTCTTTCTTGACACTACTAGTTCCATTATGCATCCCGATTGCTATGTGGATTTCCTTGCTAGTGTAAACTTGTTATTTTGGACTTTTGCCTACAGTTGCATGCTCTTTTACTACAATTTTATTGACATCAATGTTGAAACTCACTTTTGAGTCATTTTGTTGAGAGTAGACACTTGGTTTGAGTAGTTTAGGAAAATCATGTGGAGAGTTATACATTCTATTGCACCTCGGCTCTTGCATTCAATTTTGGGCTAGTTTTGGGGTTAATTCACTATTATTATAGTAGCTCATTCTCTTTGCTTTGCAATCATAATGGCATCTGCTTAATGTGCTTCTAGGATAGTGTCATTTTCAACGTAAACAAGTTGGATGGAAATAACTTCAACTATTAAAAGACCTAGATATGGCAAGTTTTGGTTCAAAAGTAGACCATTGAAGACTAAGCTTGAAGAGTATGTTGTAGAGGCTTAGGCTGATCTTGATGAGTTATGCAAGTCCACTACTATATTGTCTTTGTCAAAGCAGGTTTACTTTAGTGTCATTTTGAGACCTAGGGGTGGTGCTTGGTAGCTATGTGAGAAAATATGTAATCTTTATGGTAAGCAAAGCCCTTTTTCACAGTTGTATTGGCTTAAGAAACTCATGGGTCTTTGTATATGAAGGAAGGCACTACTATATCTTCTCATTTAAATGAGATTCATTCAATTTCTAGCTAGCTTGCGTCGCAAGGGGTTAATCATTTTTTGGAGAATATCAAGGCTATGATCTTGCTTCGTACTCTCCCTAAGTCTTAGGATACCTTTTGCATTACCATAAGTACTAATGCTCCTATAGATGGTTTTAAACCCAAAAATGTATAGGGTGCTTTGTTGATTGAGGAAGTAAATAGAAAGAATATTGATGCATTCCACACCTCTCATACACTCACAATTAGAGACAATCATGATGGAAAATATGGTAATGACCACAGTGGCGAAGATACATAGCAGGGAAAATCAAAGTCCAAATCTTGTGGGTAGGGTCATAGTAAATCTTATGGCCCCAAGTCATGTCTTGCATGTCATTATTGTAGGTCGCAGGGTCATATTTGGCCACAATGCCATAAAATGCACCGAGATAGGCAAGATAAAGGCAAGGAAAAAATGTAGCATAATGCTAAGACTTCGAATGATCGTAGCATCACAAAGTCTATTCTCAAGATTGAGGAGATAAATGCATTGAAATACAATTCTAATGAGTATATTTTGGTTGCTTCTTCACTTGATATCCTCAATTATCTTTCTCTTAGTGTTGGTTGCTTGATTCAAGGGCTTTCTTTCATGTGAACCCTACATTGTGCTTAGTTTTATACATATCATCTTACGACAAGTTTTGTGAGACTAGGAGATTATCATATTTGTGATATTCTTAGCATTGGTTATGTTTGTTTGCAATTTGCTACTAGTATTTAATTTGTGTTGCATGATGTATGTTATGTGCTAGCTTTTTCTAAGAGGCTTATCTTTGCAGGACAGTTGGATGATGTTAGCTATCATGTCTCCTTTGGTGATTTTGCATGGAAACCTCATTTTGGCTAGATGTGCCAAGACCGATAGTCTTTATCCCTTACTTGTATCTCGCATTACTTGTCATGTTTTCACTATGACTAATTTTTCACGTGTATCTCTTTGGTATCGCCATCTTAGGTATATTCCACTCAAAGTAATAAAAGTCTTAACTCATTTATAGTATCTCCCATCCCTAGACTTTTCATGTTTTGGTTCATGTGATCATTGTTTATATGGTAGGCTAACTCATAACATGCATAAAAAGTATGGCTCTACATGCACATGTGAGGCTTTGGCTCTAGTTTATTCAGAAATTTGTAGTCCCATATCTTGTTAGTCCTTGGGTGGTGCAAAGTATTTTGTTACATCCATTTATGAATATTCGCATAAAGTCTGGGCCTACCCAGTAAATCAATAGTCAAAAGTTTTGTATACTTTTCAATACTTTCTTGCTATGGTTAAAAACAAGTCTAGCCATAAACTAAAATGCTTAAGATCTGGCAACGGGGATAAATATGACTCACGTGCTTTTGAGTAATTTTGTGATGAGAGGGTATTAATCGTCAATTGATCGACCCTTACTCCCACCCTAAAATGATATTGTAGAGCGCATGAATAGGACTATTCAAGAAAGAGTTCATAGTATACTTAGTCATGAAGGCTTATTACATACATTTTTGCTTAAGATAGTTATTATTGTCATTCTCTTGATTAATAAATCCTCGTGCACTACTCTTAGTGGTAGAGTTACAAAGGAGGTATAGTTTGAAAAACCTCCATTGGATGTGAGACATTCTACCATATTCCCAAAGACAAATGCAACAAGATGTATTTAAAGTCCATCAAATGCATCTTTCTTGGATATGGTGATGCGGGTGAGAGGGGCTATCACCTTTGGGATTTTTAGGCTTAAACGGTCATCCTCAACCATGATGTTGTCTTTTATGAGGGCAAGATGCATAAGCAACCAAAGCCAATGATTGAGGTGCGAAGGGTGATCTTTCAAGAGGAGTCTCATGTTACTATATATAGTGAACCCCAGTTAGACAACCTACAAGAGCTGCTAATGATGTAGTGGCTCAAGATCCACTTCTTGTGCATAATCATGATATTGGATAGAGAGGATAGAATGTACAGATCTGCCCAACTAGTTTTGAGATGCTCTATTAGATCCTCACATCCTCCTAATTGTTATGAGCCCTCTATGCAGCATTATATCATGCTGATAGATTCTAGTAAGCCCCTTACTTATGAAGAGACTATACACAGAGGTGATACTCACTCTTGGATTAGGGCCATGAATTCTAAGTTTGATTCACTACATAAGAATTACAAATGAGATTTGGTTTCTTTGCCCAATGGAAAACATGAATTTCCATGAAAGTGGGTGTATAAGTTGAAGAGCACCCCTAGTGGACCTAAGCCACCATATAAGGCTCATTTGGTTACTAAGGATTTTAAATAGGAAAAGTGAGTTTATTTTGATGAGATATCTCCCCTATGGTCAAGATGACTACTATTCGCTTAGTTTTGGCCTTCGTTGCATAGATAGATCTGGACTTGTACCAAATGGACACTAAGATGGCTTTCTTACATAGGGACTTGCATAAGGACATCTATATGCAGCAACCTAACAACTTTATGGACAAGAGCACAAACACCTAGTATGCAAGTTTAGGAAGAGTCTTTATGGACTTAAGCGGCACCTAGGAAATGATATCATAATTTTGCTGCCTTTATACATTCATAGGGTTATTCTGACTATGACATGGATCCACGTCTTTACACAAACAAGGCTAATGATGGTAGCCTTATCATTTTTGGTACTATATGCTAATGATATGTTGATTGCTATGAACTAAGATAGGTACTTTTTTGAAGACTCGACTCAAGAAGCACTTTGAGGTAAAGGAGATAGGACATGATTCTCACATACTTGGTATATACATTACATGTAATCACTCTTAGTGACTCTTCTACTTGTCACAAGAGTACATTTATAAAGTACTTGAGCAGTTCCATATACAGGGTAGCAAGCCAATTGGCACCCCTTTACCTTCTCATGTGAAGGTGAGTCTGATAAATTTTCCCTAGCCAAATGATGAGAGGGCCAAGATGACACTATATGCACCTACAGTGGCCAGGTTGATGTATGCAATGATAGCCACGAGACTTGACATGGCATTTGCAATGGGAGTTGTGGCTCCTTATATAGCAACACCTCGTAGGTGACATTGAAAAACTGTGAAGGGTATCGTGAGCTATCTTAAGGGCTCTGCAGACTTATACCTTTACTATCACATCCAAGATTGCAAAGTCATGGGTTACATAGACTCTGATTATGTAAGACATGCAAACAATAGGAAATCCACCACTAGTTATATCCACCTTTGCTAGAGGTACTATTTCTTGGATTTCTAGGGTGCAGAAACGCATTACCTTGTCTACTGCCGAGGTTGAGTATATTGCAACCTACTGAGGCTTGCAAGGAGGCCCTATGGTTAGGCTGCTCGGTTTGCAGACCTTGGTATCACATAGATATGACTCCTACATGGCATTCATACTGTACGAATACCTCCCAATTGGCATATAATCTGGCTTTTCATGCAGAAACCAAGAATATTGAGGTTCGTTACCACTTTATCAGAGAGGTGATTGAGAACAAGTAGATAGAGCTTGTCAATATCTCTATAGATGAGAATCATGTTGATCTACTCACTAAAAAGTATCCTAATGAGACGCTATGCCTTCCTTAGGAAGCTCATGAGGATAGAATGAGATGACCTTTATTCCTCATCCAGTTGTACTTATATGTACACATTGTACTTTATCACTTTCTTCTTGTTTTCTCCTTATTCAAGTGCATTCGCCTTTAAGTGGGAGGTTGTTGGGGGTTAAAGGCCATCTATGCCTAATTGTTTGTATGTATCTCGTACTGACTACTTGTACACTACTACAAGTGGCAACCGTCCATTATCACTTTATTCTTTAATCTTACTATGACAATAGAATAAGGCAAGATAGATCACACTTTGTAATTGTTGAAATTCCCACATAAAACCTCTCTCTTTTTGCTTTCACTTGTGATCTCATTCTTGCTCATCCTTTCCACCTTTCCTAGAAAAAGAAGATGGAACTTAATCCCAAAAAAAAAAAAAAAAAGCAAGAAACATAAGATCTAACCTATATTGATTGAGAAACTTGGACTATAGTAAGCCATATGCAAGAAGTCTCCAAAGCAATTCAAGATTGTGTTCAATGTTGTTTACTTTATATAAATGTATATGAAAGTGAAAGATAATATGAATGTTGAAAATCAAGAGCAATTTAAAATCTTGGAAAAGGATAAAGATTTTTCTTTGCAATATCTTCATTATCTAATCCTCCAAAAAGACTAGAAGACCACTCTAGATGTGTATGCATATGCACACATACACAACATGTATATATGTGTAATCTTAGGTAGGCAAATATATATATATCTATATACAAACCTAGGGATCTCTCCTCTTGACATAGTGCAATACCATGTGAGCTATCTTCAACAAAAAGAAAATAAGAAAGCAATTGGAATACCTACTTAAACGTTGACTAATTAGGCCAAGTAACTCACCATTTTTCTTTAGATTTTTGAAGGACATTCAAGATGTATATTGATATTAGAGCCCTCATTAAAATCATTATGAAGAATCAGTTTTTCTATTTCCAAAATTGACAATTTGGATCGTCTAAGAGGCTCAAAGATTTTTTGCCCCATTGAACTAAAGAGTACAAGATGTATAGAAAAATACTTTTTGCACTTCTTTTGGTCCTTATGAATTCTTGGTAGTCCCGTTTGGATTAGCAAAACCACCATCCACCTTCAATCGAATGATGGGTTGCATCTTTAGATATCATTAATAATATGATTTGTCATGATATTTCTTGCATTTAGTAAGAATGAAGAGTATATCATTAACACTTGGAGATTGTCCTCCAACTCCTTTAATAAAATAAACTCTTTAAAACGAGTGAATGTTTCATGCATAAGATAAAGTATATTGGTTGTGTAATCTCTTTGAAAGGGATTCAAATGGATTTTAAAATATCAACATGGTTTAAGGATGCCATGGTTTTTATTATGTACATGACATACGATCTTTTCTTGGCTTATGCTTATTGTTGCTCCATCAAGCATTTTTGACATATAGCTTCTCTTCTTTATGACTTCACAAAGAAGAAAAGTTCCTTCAAATAGAGAGAGAAAGAGAAGGAAGCCTTCATGAAACTCAAAATAAACCCTTACTTTTAAACATATTCTTGCTATTTTGAAGTTGCTAAAGCCATTTATGGTGGAAGTGAAGGTTTATTGTGGTTGTATGGTGTAATGCTCAATCAAGAAGGCCATATCATAGCTTTTGAAATACCCCATCTAAATTATATGGAGAAAATGTATGAGGTTTATGAAAGGCTCTTACTCGTGGTTCATGCTTTGAAAACATTGAAGCATAACCTTTTAGGCAATGAATTTCTTGAAAATTTTGATCAAATCTTAAAGTATCTCAAGACTCAAAATGCATTGAAAAGAGAAACATGCAAGAGGAGAAATTTTCTTTACCATGTTTGTCAAATTATGAGATGAGAAATGTTCTTACCCATATTTGTCAAATTATGTATACTCATAGGAAGCATAATGTAGCTACATATGCACTTTCCAGAGTGACTCATAGCATTTATCACTATGGCTTATCATTAAGATTTCCAAGAGGTCAGAAATATGCATGTACAAGATGTTTTTGTAGAAATTTGGTTTAATTAACAAAAACAAGTTGCTTATCTATACTCTTCCATAAAAGGCAACTTCTCGTGAATAATTGCCCTTGTCACTCTTCCACTTCGATAGAAGTGCCTAAAAAAATTTCATGAATCTCCTTATGTAAGATAGGAAGAGAGGCCATCTTAAGTGCATTTGATTGCTTCTTTTATTGGCCACCAACAAGAAGAAGAGATGCACAAAACTCCATCGAAGTCTACCTAGCTTGTCAAAAATCAAACTCTAAGATTGCTACAATCTCTACCAACTTTTTACTGGTATTCCAACACCTGAAGGTCATGACATGATTTCACTTCGTGATCATGAGGAAGCCATGTTAATGTACTGCCAGAAAACCATGAAGAAAAGTTGATCTATAAATATCTAAGGCGTTTCAATGCATAATAAACATGCACGTCTATGCATTTGTTCATCTTTTGCATGCTGGGTGGGAGAGAAATATTTCCTCACTCTCACGCTAATTATAATTGAGATCATGGGGAAAAGGTGGATAATGGGTGGTTTTCTATTCTCTTTTCTCTTGGGTGGGAAGCCAAGGAGACACTCATCTTCAACCCTCAAATTATCTCATCTCTTGTGTCCATGGCTATAATTTTTGGACAAGTTAGGTTTTTTGTTTGAAGTGTTTGTTCGTTCCATTTCTTTAAAATGTTGTCTTAAAGACAAGTGAATATTGCAATTGTTAAGGATGTTACAATGTATGGGGTGCTTACTCAAGTGTTTATTCTTTCCATTTACTTGAAATATTATATCTATAAAATAAGTGAATTTTGTAATTGCTAAGCATACTATGTCATATGGGGCATCGACATAAAACCATCATCATAAGATTTGTATTACTATAGGTCGCTCTAGCATTGTTGAGCCTAATGATGCTATATTACCACCATACATATATGTATGTATGTATGTATGTATGTATGTATGTATGTATGTATGTATGTATGTGAACTAAGGGATGGGCTATTTGAGGAGTTAATGAAACTATGGAAAGTTGGCTTGATATTTTCGGTATAGCACACCATGGTGTTCGTTGGTTGTTATCATAAAGAATAATAATAATTAAATTTGGTGTTGCATAGATTTAGAGACCTTAATAAGTAGACTATTAAGGATTACTATCCGTTACCATTTATTGATGAGATTTGAGACCAATTAGCGGGTAGGAAAATTTATTCGTTTATGGATTACTTTGTTGGATAAAACCAAATGGATATTGTTGAAGAAGACAAGCCGAATATGACGTTTATCACTATCTTCGTGGTACTTTTGTGTATCATGTGATGGCCTTTGGGTTATACAATACACTTGGGTCTTGGTAATGTACAACTCTGTGTGTGTGTGTGTGTGTGTGTGTGTGTGTGTGTGTGTGTGTGTGTGTGTGTGTGTGTGCGCGCGCACGCGCGCCTCTTGAACTAATCAAATCACAACAAAATATATGCTCGCTTGGGAGGTAAGGACATGAAGGAGATCAAAAAAATGGAAGCATAGAGCATGAATGAAATTGGTAGTAAAAGAAACTTACCTCCACTACTCCAATACATATTGGAAATGTGGCAAGTAGAAGATGTTGGAAGAGAATGTGTAATCTACCAAGACTAATCTACCAAACCTCCATCATTGCGAGTCCTTCACTTGAAACTACCACTACTATCGATCATGAAAGTAACAAGGTACCACTAGATATTGATAACTAGAAGTCCAATTTCACATCTTCTATTTCTTTGAGAAGTTGAACTCCATGTCCTCATCTTTTATATTGTCTCAACTATAACAAACCATAATTACATGCACTAATGTAGCCTTCACATAACTTGGATATTTATTTTGGGTTCACCTTTTATTGCAATTCGTGAACTTGGTACCTTAGAAATGGTCATTGAAAAAATTTAAAGCATCAAAATATGATATGCAAGTTGGTGGTTGGTTTATGCATATTGTAAATCAAATGTCTCCAACCATTCTTTCTCAAAATGTTCTTTTTTAGTCTTGAATAGATATGCCAGTCATTGTTATCACTAATTTGTCAAACTTGTTCATGACTACAAAGGTTGAACCCTTCTAGAAATTGACTTGAAATGACTCTCCTCTCACAAAAAAGAATTTGAACTTGGTAGTTTGGCACTACAACGAATGTGATCAAGTGAACAAGATTGCAAAGCAAGCAACTATTGCAAGAGCTATTCCGCTACATCTTATTATTACAAAGTTGATAGCCTATGATATACTTTATTTTCCCTTATCCAAGAGTATACATTTGCCTTATTGAGCCTAGGAGAAACAATTGGGTAAAAATACAAATGATTTTCATGTCACATTAAACTTTTAGAAAGGGCAAAATGAGCGCATGCTTTGATATAAATGTATATTGTCGAAATTATTTATGATTTCACACGTTAATCAAAAAATCAATGTAAGAGAACTCCAATTGTAACCTTCAAACAATTGAATGTGATGCATAAAGGCATTACATGCTCAAAACTTCACTACTTTGATGAGCACATGAAATGGCTATTTTGCTTTAACTATGCAAAATGGAAGTAAAATAATGATATTTAGAGTACTACAACAATCAACGTATTTTCCTTCAAAGTACAATTCACATGCAAGTACCTAATTATTTGGTCGTAATTGAGGCAATCAAGTCCTAGCATTTCTTGTCATACCATTTTCTCCTATTCACTTGCGACGACAAATTTCACACACCATTCAAGTTCCAAGTTTGTGATATCATTGTATGTCAAAATTTCATAAAATTCATGTAATTACTCAAACATGATTATTCTTCACATAATTTAAACTTTTAGATTCAAAATGATTTGTGCCATTGGAAATATGAAACCCAAGGTTTGAATTCAATACACCCACCCAAACCACTAGGCTATAACCCCTTTACCTTTTGTATGCTTTGAAATTGCATTGCCATGACTATGAATTATAATAAATTTGGTTTGGCAAGAAATTCCAAATGTTTGGACATTTTAGGGTTATTAGCTTGAATGAGTTCCTCTTCTCAATTTATCCAAATGAAATTATACTAGATTGTCAAAAGAGTTCTCTACCATCAAATCTCTGCTCCACATGCCTTTTTTGTCTCCTATCCTTGTCATAACTATCATAACTTACAATACTTGACCATTTCCACATTACTTGGAAAGCATGCCACAAAGAAATAGTCCAATTAGAGAAATAATGTAGCCAAATGGAAACATTGTTAATACACCTACCATTAGTGTGTTTCCCGTTCACTTGAACTTGAAAAAAATGTCCTTCTAACATGTATAATATTCATTGGAGTCAAGGACACTTATCTTTGTTATCACTAGTTAGAGAAAGGAGACCTTGAAAGCACAAACCTAACAAGTTTAAACCTATCTTGCATCATTATGTACCATCGCTATCTCAATTTTTTTCACACAAATAGATAGATTCAAGGGTAATGGTTTTCATCCCCTAGAAACTTGATTCATTAGAAGTCATTCTGTACTTTGCACATTCCCAAGATTCAATTGGCCTTCACATTCCCAAATACACTCTTTTAAGTAGCTTAGCTTTGTCCCTTGAATATCTAGATGCTAGATAACCTCCTACTAGATGTGTCGAGCGATACAACTGTCCCAGAACAAGTGCCAAACTCCTTACACATCAAGATTACATAATACAAACTGAATTTACTCCTCATTAACATGAAAATTACAGACAAACCAAATGTTGAAAGGGTGGGTGTTTATTGTACCTCTGGAACACCTCGAGTATTACAACCCCCCATTTATTGAACTCAAATCAAATAACTTCTTGGTGTAGTTCTTGTGTGTGTTCTGCATCATCCTTCCCATGTCATTTAGAATTCTTCATATCAATTACCTATCATGGAGTTTGAAATGTTTGAGAAAATTCACGTTGAAGCTTAAAAAGGTATACTTTTCGGATGAGAACAAAAATTTGCCATATCAAAATCTAGACCTAGCCATCATTACAAAATGCAAATACTGCCCAAAGAACTCCCACTCCTTTACAAATTGCAACACCAAACCTTAAATACGCTCTTGGCATGCAATCACCACTCTTCTGCTATCATGTCTGGCACAATCCAGATAAAATCCAGCTGTCTTACAATGCTTGCCACCATGCTAATCAAAAGTATTTCTTCTAATGCATGTTCATAGTGTGCCTTGCTTGCATATGTATAAATATTATGTTCGAATCAAGTTTTCCTAAAGGCACCATGATCATCAAATGCCAACCTATTCTTTTCATCCACCCTTTCAAGTCATACAATGCAGTTTTATGGAGCAGTTATGTGCAAGCATGGAGAAATCACTTGAAAGTTTGAATCTCTGGGCACTTGCTAGAGAATCAGGAATTCGTTGCGAGAAGTACTTCTGCTCCTTAAAATTTTGCGTTCTGCACAGAAATCCAATTGGATACTTGCCTTGACATCATGCCACATTACACAAATGCAGACACCCCCTGGTTGCTAAGCTCAGCTTACTATTAGATCAAAAACCTGAAAATGGTTCAAATGCCAAGCCAATGACGCCATTACGAGGGTACAATATTCAGCATGTAGACACCCCGTAAATCAGAAGATGTCAGTAAGCTTAAGCTCTGGAGCTCTTACCACATTGAGATGTGGTCAGTATTATTCCCCACAGAACAGATCAATTTCCAAGTAAAGAATGAACTTGTACCCTAAGATTGCTCTTTAGGGTCCTCTCATGTATACAAGAGTGCCCACGCATGTCTCTTGTTATGAACATCAAATGGCAATCTTTTAACTTTCTAGATAAAGTGCAATTCTGCCTTCCAGCTTGCCACCAAGGGAGCTGATACAGCAGCATCAGCATTGACCAAATAGTTTAAGACAATGGAAAATGTATTTCTTGCAACTGGGGCAAATGCAGTATAAAGATGGCAAAAAATATTATATGTCAAATATTGCACCCATGAACAGGGCCATTTCTATTTTGAACAACATTAATGATTGACATCCAAGATGGCCCATAACATAGTTGCTGCAGCATCAAAAATTAACTTCAGCAACTCCATATAACTCTGGAAGGGGAAGTTCACTTTTGGTGGTTATGGACTACCAAAGCACTTGAACCACAATGTGAATCATGATTGCCAAACAAAACTATGACCTGCATCCAGATAAACTCGTCAGGCACATTACTTACATCAAAGACTTCTTGTTTGATTTGATACAGCATTGCTGGAAAGACCTTGTGTTTGCCCCTGCATTTCCACCACGACTTGGTCTGGAGCCACGAGCTCGGCTAGCAAGATCACCTCTTCCAGTACTCCCAGTTGCATTAAAACCACGGGATCTGGATCCCAGATTTTGTATATTCCCTCTACTTCCTTGACCACGTCCACGCCCACGTCCTACACGTTCAGATACATGTTAGCAGCAACATATTTCCTGCTGGTTCCGAATAAGGCAGACAAATAAGAACCACAAACCTCCTCCAAAGGTTGATTTTTTCGGCTCAACTCTGGCAGATTGACCTCCAATAAAGATAGGTGATACCTGTTCAAGGAGCCAAAACCTTCCTTCTCTGATTATTGTTCTCCTATGATTCATAGATCACTTATTTCCTCAAATTTTAAACTCATGAATCATCTAATGCCTTTAAAATGTGAATATGCAGAACTACTTTTTCTCATTATTGAGCATGACACTAACATCAAAGTCATTCATTTACACTAGCTTACCATTCTCCCTCCCAATAGAAAGTTGAATTGTTCAACAAAATTCAAGGCTGGATGAAATTTTGATGATCTACTTCCGTAATCAGTGATTGAGATCGAAAACAACATATAATGAGTGTCTTGTGCAGAAAAATCAGTGTATTCAAGCTTATCGCACTCTCAAACTTTAGGTCCTGCTCACCTATGTTAGCAGTCATGTTTGTCATGCACTGTCATCTCTTGCCTGTGAGCCTCATCAATCTAAGTCAGACAAGGACATTAGGAACTCTAATATTCAGCCTGTCGTGTTTTGATGGAGAAGGCAGCTCTTTCTAGGGCATGCATCACACTGTATTTTCTTTCAAGTGAATGTCAAGTGTGTTCACACTATGCAGTCTTAGTTTCCAGCTTTTCCTTGCCATGTCAATGATTATGCAATCCCAATAATTGCAACCAATCCTAGAGAAGCACACCAACATTTCTGTTCCCAGTTTGGGCTGGTTGGCCAATCTTGACGACCAAGCCAACTGCAATATTTTATTATTCAACTGCAAGTGTCATAAGGACATGTATTTTTGAAACCTCACTTAGCATGTGGATTAATTTTTAATCATATGGTTAAGTAAATGTTGCACATGTGAGGTGTAACTAGGGTTAGAGTAAATTTACAAGCCCCGAACCCAAGGAATTCACGGTATGTCAAAGGCAAAAGTTGCTATAAGTTATGCTGCACAGGTACTTCGTGGTATTTGGTGCCAATTGTTGGCCTAGGCCATTCATTTGGCCATAACTGTTAAGTAGAAACACAAGAGAAGTGGCATTTAATGGCACCTAATGCCAATGCCAATCTGATGGTCAAAAATAGCGTAGAGACACTCGGAAATGGAAGTTGCCTAGCCAATTTAATTATTGGCCAGTCTTTTTTTTTTTGGGGCGCCAAAATAATTATTAGATTAATTTCCAAAATTTAATTATTAGATTTTTAATCATGGATAATGCTGGAAAAATCGTTTTGGAAGGTTACCATTTTGCAAACTTGCCCATGGAAGCTAGTGGGAGAATGAAGAAGATGACATGACCATTTTGTTGTTGTAAATCATGGGGAGCTGTCGGAGCTGATTGGGACTATTTTTCCTTTGTTTTCCAACAAGAAAGAGGAAGATGGCTATAGGTGACAGCTCCTGGGGACCCCGAAACTGCAGGCGACAACATCTGGGCTACTGGCAACATCATTTATTGTAGGCGACAACAGGGAGAGAGTTCCCAACAGTATGCGACAGCATCTACCGGCTGTTGACACAAGGTAGCAACAATAAATGACTGATTTTCTTCAGCTCTTCGCAAAGAAAGTTTGAATTTTCTCTCAGTATTCTCTCTCATCTCCCAATCTTTCTACAGCCTTGCTTTGAAAAATACAACATTGAGATCACCAGACGCTAAGAAATTTCAGATTTCTCTGCTGCTAAACCCTAATCTGCAACAATTGTCATGAGCACATGTATTTTTGAAACCTCACTTAACATGTGGATTAATTTTTTATCACATGGTTAAGTAAATGTTGCACATGCTAGATGTAGCTCGGGTTAGAGTAAATTTGCTAGCCCGAGACCCGAGAAAATCATGAGATGTCAAAGGCAAAAGTTGCTATAAGTTATGTTGCACAAGTACTTGGTGGTATCCGATGCCAATTGTTGGCCTAGGTCATTCATTTGGTCAATAAGTGTTAGTTGGAGACACTAGAGAAGTGGCATTTAATGGTACCTAATGCCAATTTGATGGTAAAAGATGACGTAAAGACACTCGAGAATGAAAGTTAAACACTTCTTTTACTGGCTAGCTTCGAGACATGATATTGATCAATTTGCCAAGACATGCATAGTGTGATAGGCAAAAGTGCCAAGTTTATTGCAACCCTTGCCTATTTCTGATAGGCCTTGGAAAAGCATTGCCATGGATTTTATCTTTCAACTTCCACACACACCTGCAAGGAATGATGGAATATGGACTATCATATGCATGTTCAATAAGCAAGCCCGCTTCATTCCCGTGAGAAAAAAGATCAAGGCTGATCATATGACACGTCTTTTTATGCAACATGTATTTAAGTATCATGGTATGCTAAAGTCAATCATTAGTGATCATGACCCACGGATGACAAGTTTGTTTTGGAAAGGATTGTTTGACAACATGAGCACAATGCTGAAATTCTCTTCATCCTTCCATCCACAAACTAATGGTCAATTTCAAGAGGCTAATTCCAAAGTGTAAGATCTTTTGAAGTACTATGTATCAGACCACAAAGCGCAATGGGAACAGTACTTTGCCATTGGCTGAGTTTGCACATAACAGTACACCGCATAGTTCCACTGGTAAGGCTCCTTTTGAAGTGATAGACGGGTGGTAAGAAAGTATCCCCTATTTTGCACACTAAAGATAAGATCTTTGAGACTGATCGCTATGTGGAAAGCATGGATGCAACTTATCAAAAGGTTAAGTGTGCGCTTCAAAGATCTTAGGATAAGCAAAAGAGAACCGTTGATCATCATAGGTGTGCTCTGCACTTTGCAGAGGATGATTATGTATTGATGTATCTTAAAAAGGTGTGGCTGAAAAAGATGAAGGACAAAGAGCGATTGTATCCAAAGTAGTCTATGAGATACTATGGACCAATTCAAGTGTTGGAGAGGATCATTGACACATGCTATAGGCTGAAATTGCCTCCACGCGGGCGTATATACAATGCCTTTCATGTAAGCTCGCTTAGGCCTTTTCATGATGATGTGCCAAAGGATTTATCCATTGAAATTCAACCTGAGGTTGAAGAGCTCAATGAAATATTGATACCAAAGCAAATTTTGGCACACATAGAGCGAAAAATCAAGGATAAGATTTCCAGAAGATACTTGGTGAAGTCACCAATGGATGCCAAATGGATGGAGGAGGATGACTTGGCAAACCATCCTCAATTGTTGCAACTTTACCTTGATGCTTTCCAATTAGAGCCAACTTTAGTTCAAGCTCAATCAGGTTGAACAGAGCAAGGGTCCAAAGTATTGCTCGATGCTCATAAGGAAGCTAGCACCTCTGCTCCTCAATGATGGACAACTCTAGATGTAGCCGATTGATGCATTCAACATACATTCAAGGTACTATAAGCTGAGAGAATGTTTGCCAAGAAATCACTATTCAATGTACTAGTCACTATGTTTGGTATGCAGATGGGTATGGTTTTCATTACAACTCAAAAAATGTACATTTGCATTGATTAATGATCGCTTGGGACTAATTAACAAATGCTGGTTTTCAATGTATAATCATTAATATTCACTAGTATTCAGCTGATTTTGTAGACAGCAGCACATGTTATGATGCCATTGATTTTTTAGCCATGATTTATACTTGGTTTATGGTATGGTATGGTTTGGTTTTGCCAGATAAGTTCAGCTCATGAGAAATAAACACATCACATGATAATCTGGCAATGTTTTTGAGATTCTTTATGAGACTTACGTCATGTTATGTTGGCTGGTAATTTTCAACATGTGTTGGACATATGAAATGGTTGAGCAACAAAGCACAATGTTGTGTTAACTATGATGCCTTGTAGAAAATCTAGTCCACTATTTTGTTTTTTATGCATCTAGCAGTGCAATTGAGGATGATTGCAAGGATTTTAAGTGGAAGGGCTATCATGAGGACATGTATTTTTGAAACCTCACTTAACATGTGAATTAATTTTTAATCACATGGTTAAGTATATGTTGCACATGTGAGATGTAACTAGGGTTAGAGTAAATTTATGAGCCCGAGACCCAAGGAAATCAAGGGCTGCCAAAAGCAAAGGTTGCTATAAGTTATGATACACAGGCACTTAGTGGTATCTAGTGCCAGTTGTTAACCTAGGTCGTTCATTTGGCCATAAGTGTCGGTTAGTGACACTACAGAAGTGGTGCTTAATGGTACCTAACGCCAATCTAATGGTCAAAGATGGCACAAAAGACAAGCGAGAATGAAAGTTGCCTAACCAATTTAATTATTGGATAGTTAGGATTTTTTTTTTGGACATTGAAAATATTATTAGATTAATTTTCAGTATTTAAAGACTGAAAATTAATATTTAATTATGGATAATGCTGGAAAAACCATTTGGAAAGGCTACCATTTGGCAAACTTGCCCATGAAGGTTGGTGGGAAGCTGAAGAAGAGGAAAAACGTGACCATTCTACTATTGTGAATCGTGGGTTGCTCCATTTTCTAACAAGAAAGAGTAAAATGGCTGCAGGCGACACCTCCTAAGGGCTCCCAAACCGCAAGCGACAACATCCGAGATGGTAGTACTATCATTTATTGCAGAGGATAGCAAGAAAAGGGTTCCCAACAGCATTCGACAACATCTACAAGCTGTTGAGACAAGGCAACAGTAGTAAATGATTGATTTTCTTCAATTATTTGCAAAGAAAGTCTGAATTTCCTCTCTCATTTCCCAACCTTTCTACAACCTTGCTCCAAAGTTTACAACATTGAGATCACCAGAGGCTGAGAAATTTCAGATTTCTCTGCTGTAAACCCTAATCTACAACAGACATTAGGGTTTAGCAACAGCCTCGAGAAACGTGCCAAAATTGGAAGCTCCAAGACTTGGATTCCATAGGGTTTAAGCTGTTTTCAATCAAATTCAACTAGATGGGCTATCAAATCAATGAATTTGGGGCATTTTCCATCTCCATCCAAGCGGATGAAGGCCAATTGACTGCGAATCAAGGGGCAATTCAAATTAAAGACTTGTTAGTCATTTTGGACAACAAGGGGAGTTGGAATACTGAAAGGGATTGGAAAAATCCCATTGTACATCAACTTCCTCTTCAATTAAGTTAAAGAAATACCGAAAGGGACACCAATTTTAGAGCCAACAAGATGTCCATTGTCCAAGATTGTGAGTTAATTTACATCTTTCAATTTTGTAATAAATGTTTCTGTTGTAACTAAGTTGTAATCAGGGAATTACCACCCATCCATGAAAGGAAGGCTGGTTTCAACTAGTGAGTTAGTTTTGACCACTTTTTGCTATATATAGTTGTCTCCTAGTTTGAGACAAATCATTCAGATACTCTATAATCTACGTTCTAACAGACTTTGACATTTGAGACCCTCCTATGTCTTCCGGTGCTGCCATCTATCATCAGCCTGATCCAATGCCCTCATTAATGCTTTGGGCTGCACGTAAGGACTGACCAATCCTTGTATTCAGCATTCTGTCAAAGTTCAACACAAATTTCCTTCTTCCATTGCAGCCTCTCTCTTTGATTATGCATCATGGTTGTCATGTTCCATGGCATCTGATTAGTACTGCCTGATAATAGTACGGTACTTATCACGTTGATGAATCTTGGGCATATGTTTGACGCTAGTATGAACCTTGTGCCTATACCTAATGTTCGAACTTAAAGTAATGCACTTAAAACATTTAGAGTCTTTACACTAGTTCACACATGGAGAGCTTCAAAATAGAGATGATGGAGACCTTGAGAGCAGAGATAGGGCAAAGAAGAGCTTGAGGGGAGAGAGTTTGAGAGTAGACAGCTTGAAACTAGAAGGGGGAAGAGCAGAAGAGAATAATATATTGCAAGAAGAGCGGCGTGGGAAGAGGAAGAGATTGGGGATGTGTGCACGTGTGTTGTGGGAGACCAAGCCTAAACAACACCTACAACCACCCCAAAAGTAATCCCAAATGGTCACAAACCGGCAATTTAAAACAATCGAACAATTTGGATTAGACACCATCGGACATGTCATACTAGATTTTGAGTGCCTTTGGCTTTGATACCATGTCAAAAAATGACTAAGAGACCAAGGAGACAATAGGGTTTGTGGGGAGAAACACAAAGTGTGTATGCCAAACACTGAGAGAGAAGAAACTCAAAAACACAAGAACACAATGATGATGCACTAAATCATGCTATGAGAAGAAAAGTTGATATAGTAGAGCCAAGGCTCAAAAGATGACTACATTGTCTTGTCTACTCAAGCAATAGCACTTGTGGGAAATCTCCACACTGAAGGGAGCAAAATGCAATCCTCCGAGCAATGGGCTATCAAAGCAATCACTAATAGGTGAAGGACACCTGTGGAGGGAGGAAAGTGCAATCCTCTAATGCAGTCAAAGATGAGGAAGATGATCACCAACCGTGGAGGAAGTAAAGCACAATCCTCAAACACTATGAGATGGCTTGCATAGCAAACACAAATCACGATGTGTGTTAAGAGCTGTCAAACACAAGGAGAGCAGCCCAGATGCTAACGCCAGGCAATGAGTGATGACACCAAATGAATAGAGTGCCCCTAGGCTACAAACGCACATACCAAGAGCAAAGGAAGATGACGCCAAGGTGAAAGAGAAGATCGCCATGCTAGAGGAGAGAGATAAATGCCCACCACGAACCACAATGTCCACTTAAAGGGGTGTGAGGGCAATGAAGAGGCACGAGGGAGGAGGGAAGAGTGTCACAGTGACAAAGAAAGAGGGGTGAAGAATGACTAAACTAGATGAAGAATGAATGAGGTGACCATCTATTTATAAGCGTAAGCTGTCTAGGGTGGTGCACCACTGAGTGGGTACTCATTGAAGAAATGACCAAAATATGGATACCAAACCTTTTTAAGGTTGTCAGTGTGAAACCCTAAATGAAGTGTGGAAGCTGAAGAAGTGGAATAGATGCCCCTTAACATAGGATGCATATCCATGCGCATGAGTGGTTCAAGTAGTGTGAATAGGCAATTATGGATATCCTAGCACCAAAGTAGCCAAGGATAGAGGTACAAAGGGCATGAGAGAGATACCCAACATAGCCACACAGGAGCAATAGAGAGAAATTTCAGCTCATACAAATCAAATGAATTATACGAACCCAACACCAGACCTAACTAATGCAAAAACAATGCATCATCAATCGTCCCAAGAGTGTTGTCCTTCACAGGTTGAGAGATGGCCAACCTCACAAACTAAATGCCCAAACTAGATTGTCGAGGTGTAGAGGAAAGAATGAGGAGAGTAGCCGCACCACCTTTTAAGCATGCATTTCGTGAAATCTACATATGTTGTCTACTCAATGTCTAGTAAACTTAAAGAAGAGGAGATAATGTGTTGTCGTCCTCATTAAGCAAGCCTCAAGGCCTCCACTTGAAGAAGAGGCCTGATTCGATCCTATACGCTCCCAAGGTACTACAACATCATGAGTCAATTGCATATCCCTCCTGCAAACCAAGGTTTTTACTATAACCATGTAGAACACTTTAAAAGACCTTTAAATCTAATACATGTGAAGATACACTAGGCCTTGCAAGGGAAATATAGAATGCAAACACAACTAGCACACAATGTCCTCAAACAAGAACATGAAACACAAAAAGGAAAAGAAGACCTAATGAATGAATGCAATAATGAAATGAATGAAGATACAATTGTGCAAGAGCCCAAATTTTGCAAGAGCTCAAGGAACCGAGAACATCCAACAATCAATGTCTCTTGTGGAGCAAGCTTAGGGCAAGTGCCAAAGAGTATTATCCTCCATGTACAAATCATGAGTGCAACAAACCACCAATGTCAAAGTGAGAAGATGTCAAGAAGCTGAGTAAATGGCTAAAATCACCAAAATGCAGCAGCCCTCAATCAATGAAGACTATCTAAGAAGTGTGGGCAACAAGCGGAGAACTCCAATCAACTACAAATACAACAATTGGAAAGGTAGATGACTACTACAGTTGAAGCAATAGGGATGGAAATGCAACTAGTAGAGGTCATCAAAGGATAGAGCAACAATATTAGAGGGTGGCCGCAGCACTCGCAACGAGCTAGGTGACAGTTGTGGCAAATGGGGAGCAACAACGTCTAAGGATGGAGGAGCAAGGTGATGACGAAGATAATGACCATGATGGTAACATACGGCTTGGCACTAAATGTGAGACTACAGGATGAAAGTGGGAGGGCACATTCCCTATTTATCGAGTATTAAGAGAGAATTGTCCTATTGAAAAGTCTAGGGTGGCATCTAAAATGTAAAATACCTTTTTGGGCTATTTTAAGAGCAAGAAAAATATGATAATTTAAGAGGCAATTTTAGGTAGCTTAACAACCCTAGTCACAAGTAACGAACAAAACAAACCTCTAGAACGTCAAGATGCCATCCCCAAGATGGTTCCATGACAGGACATGACACTTCTAACTGTGACATCACTTTCTTCAATGTCACAATGTGATGGGGCAGGACATGAAATGTGACAAGCAACCTTGTAAGTGATAGCTGATGTGACGAATGGTGACAAGTAATGTGACTAATTAATTGATCATCGAAATTTTTTTTTGCAAGCCGCTTTTTTATTGTTGTATCGATCACCAATTAAAAAACATGGTGACTGATTAATCCTTTAATCACATCTAGTAGTCAATTTAAAAAACAGACCAACTAATCTCTTTTTTATTATGTTATTGACTCCGTTTGGATAGGACAAACAAGACAACTAAATATTCGCACTTCCCATCACTTAGCGACTGCACTCATTCAATGAAGCTCTCATGATCTCGTACACCATTTAGTGCTCATGCTAGTCACACATCATCTATTCAAGATGCATTTAAAATAGGAGCATATGTTGGGTAAGCATCAATTGATCCTCCCAAGCCACAACACACTCTTTAGGATATTTGGGATTCACAAAAAAAAGAGGAAGTTGATGCTATTGTTGCATGGTTTTTTTTTCATGATCACATTGCATTCAATGTTGTGAGGTCGGAAAATTATAAGCAATGTGGAAAGGGTAAGGCATGCATGTCAAAAGAATGGTGTTAAGGTGCAAATTGCTTGAAAGGGTAACGCAAGTGGTGGAGCAAGCAACTCAAAAAACCAAACATGCATGGCAAAAGGATGGTGTGTCACTCATTTGCGAATGGATAGAGTGACTCGTGCAAGAGATCTATCTATGGAATGTCGCTTACTCTCAAGGTGAGATATACTACATTTCATCTCATGATGCTTCAAGAACAGAAAAGTCAGCTGATATACTTACTACCGAGTGGACAAATGCAGTGGAGTTTATTAGCAAAGATCTTGTTGTGGGATTTGTTGTTGATGGTGAGCCTGCAAATAAGGCAATATGTGTTATTTTGTAGAATGTCTATCCACATATTACTATTTATTATTGTATGGCTCACTATCTAAACAACTTTCTAAAATATATTGAAAAGTTGCCTACATACAATCTACCATTGACAATGCAAATTTGATGGTATCATTTATGTCGAATCATCAATTTTCGCACCACTAATTCAACAAGAAGTCAAACGAAATATTTTGAAACCTGATTCGCATTCAATTTCCTTATGTTGGGTCGATGAAGCACATGCAATGGTGCTTTAAGACTACTCTTTATTAGTGATGAGTTTACTTCTTCACCATTAGCTATCACTACTACAAGAATAAAATGCAAAGGATTGCCAAAGAATCTTGTATTTTGGGAGGATATGCACCGCATTGATGCTATGGTACAACCAATAATGTGTTTGTTGAGCCTTGTGGACAGTATGCAGCCATGCATTGGTAAGGTCTATGAGGCCATGGACAGGATGATACAAAGATTGAAGAATCTAGAGCCCGAAGCCCACATGTGCAAGTCCATCCATGACTTACAGTAGATGGAATTCATACTATTATCCCTTGCATGTAGCAACCTTTATCATGGATCCAAAGTTTTAAGGGCAGAAACCAAATGAAAAGTAAAGAAGTGTAAGTTGGTTGGAGGACTATCCTAGCGAAAATGGTGCTTAATATTGATACAAGAAGAAAAATTGGAAATCGGCTAGCTTGGTATAGAGAGCAAGAGGGCTCTTTCGACTGTCCGGATGCACTTGTGGACCATTTTAAGCTTGGGGCAACATTATGATGGGAGGATTTTGGTATTGACGGGCCTAACCTATAGGAATTGGCCATTCATATACTTGATCATGTAGTTAGTTCATCTTGTCTAAAGTAGTTGTGAAGCTCCTACAGCCATATAGCATCAAAAATGAAAAATCACCTTGAAAAACGAAAGGCAAATGATTTAGTTTTTGTGAGTGCCAAGCATAAGCATGATTGAGAAAGCAAACCCTTCATGGAATGGAACGAGCAACAAACAAAAGAGAAAGAGTACCATCAACATGAGGCTGAGGAGGATCACAATGATCATCATGACGAGGAGAATTCCGAGTGATGCTTGCAACTATAGCATGATTAATGTCCCATTTCAATTTGTATTTGCTCCTACTAGCAATATTGTCAATTCATGTGTGAGTCTGCATGCCAGAGTGAGATGGGTACATCCGAAATTATTTAGGATTTTATCTAACATTTTATATGCCTTTATTTTGCCATTTCTAGCATTTTATGGCTAGCCAACCAGCATTAAATGTTGGCTTACCTGCAACCATTTATGGCATTCTTTTGGCCTATTTATTTAGGCTCCTCCAAAGCCCATCATTCATAACTTGCAAATCCAGTGCATACCTTGGTGGAGAGAGAAGCCGATGCCAATGCCCATGTAGCCATTGACCCACTATTATACATGACTGTCTCGTGTTTGGTATATGGATTCCATTTCCCGAACACATCTATGAGTTCTCTTCATTTGCAGTGTTCTTCTGTGTTCCCTCTTTCTTTCTCTTCTGTCTTGTGTTCAGCAATTTATTTCAGCACTTGTTTATGCTTCCATTGCTGCATCACTTCTGACATGATATCAAATTTCAGGATTTGTGTTTCTACTATTTGCTTCTGCTGATTTCAGGACTTCCTCTACCTCCTACTAATCCAGCAACTACCCACTGCAGCCATCGCCCTATCTGTCAACCTCTGGAAACTGCGTTTTTGCCCCATCCGCTTGCATTTCCCCATTTGCTGCATTTAATGCAGGTCATCAGCAGGTTGCCTGCATTTAATGTTGTCTAACTGGCATTTTTTACTTGTACCTGCTGCATTTTCCGCATCTGTCGCTCTTGGAGGCTGGGCAACATCATCTACTACCTTTTGACAATCCAGTCAATTTTGTGTGATCAGCTTGTGAATACTGCATGTGAACTCTCATTTTGTGCAGTCTTTGCTGTTGGTTTGGCTGTCCCCTCTCTCTCTCTCCACCTTCTATCCTCTATCTTCTCTTCCTATCCTCTCCAAATAGCTCCTCTGTGCACTTCTACTAATGATAAGTTACATGGCCCTCACTATCTAACTTGGAGTGCTGTTATGAAAACTTGGTTCATGCAAAAGCGATTATAGTACATTGTTTGTGGAGCTATTCCACATCCTCAATGTCCTTTTCCAATTCCAGAAGATTTTGATGAGGACAATCATGAGGAAACTATGCTAGCATGGGATCCCGATGATGAACGTGCCTATTCTGATCTTCTTTGATGCATTTCTAAAGAAGTTCTATTGGCAGATACCTCCTACAAGACATCTCCAAAAGTATGGTCAAAGCTACAAATGTAGGAGGCGCGTTCCACCATGCGTGCAACAACACTCTATGGACACCTCCAACAGATGAAGTTCGAGTCAAAGGACAATATTCAGTCATTTTTGCTCCATGTTACACAAGTACAAGGCCAGCTTTGACACATGCAATCTACCCTTCTAGAGATATCTTGTGGAAACGATGCTCTACAAGCTCCCCCGGAGTTTGATGGAGTGGCCAACGCTTTGAAGGCACAAACATCATCTACACTTGTGAGCGTCATACATATGTCCTCAATGTTGCTTGAGCATGAGGCTATTGAGCTAAAAAGCTTTACAGCTAATTAGCATTTTTAAACAGCCCCAAAAAATGCTTAATTAATGAAAAACACAAATTTGGTGCACGGTTCAAGAGAGTTTTAGTGGGCCCCCAATACCCTAGTTTTTGGGGCACCCTTCAACATCTATAAATAGACAGGCTGCCCACCATTCAGCCTTATCCTTTTGTGCAGATTTCTCACTCTACCGTGCAGATTTCAACCATCAACCACCTATCATTTGCTGTCCAACCATCACCGACTGCAAACCATCACTATACAGCCCTAGGCGGCTTGTTTTCAGCCATCACCTTGCTGTTTCGAGGTCTCCATCTGTTTGTGTCATCATAGCACCTAATCAGCTTGCATTTTCAGCATTTGGTGCCAAGCAACAAACTGCTGCCATCTCTCCCACCAAGCGACTATACATGTGCTTTTGTTGTCCAATAGGCCGTCTACATCAGCAAACACCTCTTCTATTGTCGCCTCAGTTCCTTGACACTCTGGTGATCAACATTTGGTGTTTCCTGCACTCCGACACTCCGACTTGTGGTCACAACACTTGGGGTCCATCTCCGATGAACGTCACTCTCTGACACTACATTGCTCTGCCCTTGGGCATTCTGTACACTCTTACATTCATTTACAGCATTCATTCACTTCAAAGTTTCTTCTCTCTATGTTTATATCTATGTTTGAGTTTTGAGTTTTTATGTTTTGCGTTTTGCATTTAGAGTTTGAGTTTTGCTTGTCTCTATCTAAGTCTTTATGTTTTAGTCTTGGTCGTACATATTGTGTTTTCTCAGTGCAAACCCTAGTATATCTTCACATGGTATCAAAACCAGTGCTCTTCTAAAGAATATCCTACGGTGATTGTGGAGGCTAGTCTTTGTGTGAGACTCACACACAACTTGATTCTAACTCATAATGTCCCAAGCACCTTCTTCTTTAGATCCTATGGCACCCTATCAAACTTCTTCATCATTGGAGGCTCTGAGAAGGCATTATGGTCTTGAGAAGGAGGTATAGACACACCTTCACCTTTACCAAATTCTTCTGGTTTTGGTCATCTTACAGATGATGAGTTTGAGGAGTACTTGCACATCACATGTAGTTCACGAAGTTTACACTCCTCCAATGAGTGCTACTGTTCCATCTAGGCCAATTGGTAAGACTAGCCATCTCTCTAATCTTGGAGGGACCACGACATTCGACACATCTACCAATCCATCTCCTTGTGTCAAATTTGTATAACCCTTTTGAGTCGTATGAGCCAAAACCCTCTTCTATTTCTCCTCATTACACACCTCCATCTCCTAGCACTACCTCCTGTTGCAACAGCCAAAAATGCCGTCATGGATAAGACACGTTTTAATGGGTTGAATTTCACCACTTGGTCGAACTTCATGCAACAAGTGCTCGAATCTCAAGGACTTTAGGACCTCGTTGTTAATGCCAAACCCTTGATTAGCTCACCTTAATCACATCCATCAATGGAGAGCCCACAATGCCACAACCAATGTTGAGTTAATGCAAGGGTTGCTTTCTCAATTCCACTCTCAATTACAACATTTTCCCCTCGCATCTGAGTATCAAAGTCATCTCATTGACCGCAATGTAGCTCAAGATTAAACTCGATGTATCAATATCAATTTTGAGCTTCACAAGTTTTCCATTAAGGGGATTATTTGAAAGTCAAGTTGACCGAATATCGACAGCAAATGACAATCAAGTCGCATTCTTCTTAAACGACTCACTCGGCAAATACTTCCATTTTATCCAACACATTATCTCACTACCTCGATTGCCCACCTTCTACAAGTTGGAGTGTCAATTCTTATGTTACACGAGGGTGCATGATCAAGTCCACAAGAAGTTCTCCACACACATCCATTCATAGAGACAAGGGGTGGTCACCTCTTCTTCAAGAGGAAAAACCAACACTAGCAAGAACTCACAAGATACGAAGGCAAGCCAAAACAAGGGTGACACCACTTCCTCTAATGGAAACAAAGAAACACAACCCCTTAGCAACAAATTCCTAAGAAAAATAGGTTTTGTACACACTACCAGAGGTTGGGCCATGTGGACCAGGAGTATCGTACCAAGGCCCAAGGTCTTCCTCCTAGAAAACCACAGCACATTGTTATGACTGCCTCCACTCTAGAGAACCAATCTAGTGGGACTACGCCTCTTGTTGCTACGCATCTACTCCACTATCCCAACGGCTACTAGATAAATGGCATACAAACAGCATGAGCAACCTATCTCCTTCACTACTCCTAAAGGATTGGCTAATTGGTCTACTAGTGACTCACCTATTGCACTTTACGCATCCATTCTAAGAACATCCACTTCACTTTCTAGGACCACTTCACCTCGTCGTACACAATGATAGCCACACACTTAGCCTTTCTATTTTTAGACTTCCGTTGTATACTTACATACTCATTGCATTACACTTAGCTTTGCTTTCTTTTATTTTATTTTCAATTTTGTTTTCTAGAGCATTTCACTACTCACATATGTGCTTGCAGATTTTGATCTCTTTTGCAAGGTATTGTATTTCAATCTAGGACTAACATGCAAGCTTGCACCAGTCCTTTCTGAGCTGGAGACACAAGATGCGCATCGTTCCTTTCATGGTTCCATCTACTTGGAGTTTCGCTCTTGTACCAACATGGAGGCTTCCTCTCCCACAACAGATCATACAACATCTCTCTTGATGCTATCATGGCAATAACTTCTATCATTGCTTTTCCGGTAGGGATGATTCGTCCTCTTCCTCCACGTGTTCTTAGCACCATATAAAAACTGACATCCTCAAGCTCCTTTTTCTTCTTCGACATCGGCATCTAGGTTGATAGGAGGTTCCTACCCTCCTTGGTATTCTATATGTTTCAACACTTGTCTTCAACATCAACCTCCCTCCCCCCCCCCCATTGTACCCTCACCTATGCATTGCATGATTTCATCATCTTTGTGCTAGGGCGCTTGGGCAAGTGAACAATTTTCCCACAAGGGCTAGACAAATCCCAAGTTGTTTTCACTGGTGGATTACACCACCATTCTTCTTCACATGATACTTCATCACCTTTCCCTCATCATCGACATTCTTCAGTGATTAGATAAGCTTGTATTGTTTTGTGATGTGTTGAGTGTACCATCCCTACTTCCATCTTTTGAGTCATTGTTACTTAATCGACCACCACTCCTAAAGTTAACTTTCCACCCCAAAAAGAAAAACAAAAAAAAAAAATCTTAATGCGGTTCCATTCGCCTTTGCACGGCTTGATAGGCCACTAGTCAACCAATGAGCACCCATTGTCTAATGCCCTATCCTCTATGGGGTGACTACTTAGACTCCCTTGGTTAAATAACCATTGCCTCTGTAGTCTTGGTAGGCCACTGGGGAACTAGCCTACACCCTTTGTACGATGCCCTAGCTGCTTTGGGGACGCCTTAGGATAAACATTACCAATTTTCCCTTTTAGACTCGATTTTGGGCCTAAGAGGGGGGTTGAGCTAAAACATGCTTTATAACTAATTAGCATTTTTAAACAACTCTGAAACACACTTAATTAATGAAAAATGCAAACTTAGCACACAGTTCGAGAGAGTTTCAATGGTCACCCAATACCCTGATTTTTTGGGCCAGCCTTCAACATATATAAATAGACAGCCTATCCAACATTTAGCCTTATCCTGTCATGCAAGTTTCTCACTCTACTGTGCAGATTTCAGCGATCAGCCACTTACCATCAGTTGTCCAGCCATCACTGGCAGGAGCCCATCACTATCCAACCCTAGGCGGCCTGTTTTCAGCCATCACCTTGCTGTTTGGAGGTCTCCATTTGCTACATCATCATAGCACCTAATCAACTTGTGTTTTCAACATCTAGTGCCAAGCGACGGGCTGCTGCCCCATCTCTTCCACTAAGGAGTGCTGCAATACCTACGTTTTTGCTATCCAGTAGGACGTCTATATCAGCAACCACCTCTCATGTTGTCGCCTCAGTTCCCTAACACTCTAGTAATTAGTGTTTGGTATTTCTCACACTCCGATTGGTTGTCATAGCACTTCGCGATTGGGGTTGTCATAGCACTTGGGATCCATCTTCGATGGGCGTCACATTCATTTACAGCATTCATTCACTTCAAAGTTTCTTCTCTAACACTCTGATGATAACATTTGGTGTTTTCCACCCTCCAACACTCGGCCTCAGCTCCTTGACACTCTACTAATCAGTGTTTCGTATTTCCTGCACTCCGACACTCCAACTAGTGGTCACAACACTTGGGATTCGTCTTTGGTGGACATCACTCTCCGACACTACATTGCTCTGCCCTTGGGCATTCTGTATACTTTTACATTCATTTACAGTATTCATTCACTTCAAAGTTCCTTCTCTCAATGTTTGTCTTTGAGTTTGAGTTTTGAGTTTTTGCATTTTGCATTTAGGGTTTGAGTTTTGCTTTGTCTCTAAGTCTTTGTGTTTCAATCTTGGTAGTACATGTGTTTTCTCGATGCAAACCCTAGCATATCTTCGCAAAGGCATGTTTGTGTCTCCAAGGGAGACTTCTCTTTCATTGTGGAGGTTCTCGTAAGGCTCTCGCGCCTTCAAGAGGGGCAACAAGAAGATGTTGAAGACCCAGTATTACCACAATGGCAAGGAGGACCACTTGCAAAAGGACTACAAGGAGTCAAGAGCTTCACGGAAGAAGGAGAAGAAGAAAAAGTAGTAGGATGTGGACTCCTTCAATGAGTCATCCTCTTCCTCGGACTCCAACTCCGATCCTCAAACTAAGGAGAAGTCTACAGCATGGAAGGGATCCGCTTCTTCAGATCAAGGAAAGGGCTTGGTAGCTTCTTCCTCTCTTGCTTTCTAGTATAGGTAATGTGGTCATCCCTCAACTCTCCAATGCTAGAGGGGAAGTGTAAGAGGGTGGTAAGATGGGGCACTCATGCCTCATCTATACAAGTATACAAGTGCAAAGATTCCAAAGGGTATCCCTGATGCATCAACCGAAGTCTGGCATGTTTAAACCCTAGAGCTAGAATTTACATCCAAGTTCATGATGGGCTAGTATTTGACAACGAGCGGGATAGGATCCTAGTCTAAGCTCCAAGGAGGGGATACTTTGGTGAATTAACCAAAGGCGGGAAATCCATGGTCTTATATGTTCAAAGGCTTTTTTGGCAAGATAAGTTTTGTATGCTACTACAAGACATTGATAACAAACATAGACATACTAAGGTTCTCTGTTTTCAGGAGCTAGTACAATTAACATTGACATTAGTTTCTCTCCGAGGCACCTTGGTGGTGGCTTCATCACCCACTAGTTGGATATCTATGGTTCTATTCTAGTGGTTCTCTATTATATGCACTATAATGAGTCATTATCATTGAACCATTTTATTGTATCAGATCACCCACGATCCCAGCGAGGGTATTAGCACTATTATCAACTCATGTGTGAGTCTATACATACCAAAGTGGGCTAGACATATCCCACAATATTTAGCATTTCATCTAACTTTTTATATGCATTTATTTCGACATTTCTAGCATTTTATGGCCAACCAATCAATATTAAATGTTGGCTAACCTACACCCATTTATAACATTCTTTTGGCTATTTATTCAAGCTCCTCCTTCATAGCCCATCATTCATCACTTGCAAATCTAGTGCATGCCTTAGTGGAGAGAGAAGCCGGTGCCAATGGTCACGCAGCCAATGACTCACCAAGTTTTTTTACAAGTGACTTCATCCAGAAGTTTCTTTGTAAAAGACTTCATCAAAAAACTTCCTTAGCAATTTGCAACTTCATCAAGAAGCTCCATAATAATTTGCAAACAATGATTTATTGTGGTGGGATGGGCTTGTACCTTCTATTTCTATCCAATATTGACATCTATTCATTTTAGTTAATTTGGAGAAACTGTCTTGTGACAAGGAGCACAACCTTATCACCCTATTGTTGTGTTCTTGTGTTTACATATTGATTTTCTTTTCAATTATTTCATTGTAAGTCAACTAAGTGCTATTAATAATACCACACTAACCATGACAGCACTAGGAATTCACCCTTTTCAAAGCAAAAGATTAATCTGAGGGGTAGTTCATTAGAAAATACCATGTAGTTTAAACTCTTGAGAAATATATTTTTCCACCTTGTCTCTACTTTTGCAAAGATGAGAGGGTTTTAAAATATGGATGTCCACCACACCTTCACTTTTTCACCCTCAAATCTACAGAACAATTGGATTTAAGTATGAAGTGTTCTAATTCTTTAGCCAAACCTTCATACACTATGCGTAATATGTCAAGAGTCTACCACAATAGAGTGCATTTTGGATATTAATTCAATTAAAAAATAATTCTCCTAATCATTCACTCTACTCAAGCAACACCTAACCTGAAGAAAGTCACTCTTGTACACAGCCTATGTCGAACCACTCAAATGCACTCAACTAGCACTTTGACTACATGAGATCATTGAGCATTAAACTAGCCCTGGTCTAGTATGCTCTCATCAGCCACCACCTGCAAAATCGCAAGTTTACATCCATTGCTCCTTCCTTGGCCTTCACAAAGGCAATGCTTAAGTATAAACCAGTCACAGATATAAAAGTTCTACAAAGGAGAAATAGAGACAGTAAACAAGGATTTTTCTCTTAAAAGCACGTGCAATGCCAAGCTTTATAACTCTACTTAGCTTTCATCAGCAGCTGTGAGTTTATGGTAACCAACTTAAATTTGTCTAGGAGAATCAATACTTCCATGAAATTCAATGCTTTAAAGAAACAAAAAAGGGAGAGAGTCATCAAAAATCCTTACTGCCTTCAGTCTTGACCTCTAACAAGTATGTGCATTGCTAATCAAATGACCATGAAGTATGAATTTAATATATGCCAACTTTATATTCACAAAAAAATCATAAATGTTTTTGCTGCATACAGTAACCCCTCAAATAAATAACAAACCTTTATAGCACTTAGTGCTGAGTCCGCATTCTCGAATTCTACAAAAGCATAGGAACCACCTTCCTGGCAGAGAGAAAGGACATCATTTACTGTTCAGACTCACTATCACAATAATCGTTGTACACGCCTGACCTTTAACCAAATTGCAGCACCTGACCTTGTGAGCCCTTAATATGATACCGTTTGATCTTATGGAACCAAATTTTCTCAGCTCATCTTCAAGTTCAGACTCTGTGATGCTTGTAGGCAAATTCCTAATGTAAACAGACTTGATCTCACCTGTATAAAAATAGAGCATTCAAAATCAACCATTTTGACTATTTAGAAATGTCAACTTATAATCTCTTAACCTAGAGCCCCAATCACCTGACAGTTGTGACTATCTAGAAATGTCAACTTATCATATCCTAATCAAGAGCCTCAATCACCTTCATTGTCAGCCAGTACAGGTTCCTCTGAGGATCGCCCAGAAACTTGAGCAGAGTAGTTACTCAGCTGGTATGATAGAACTTGTTGCTCTACCTGCTGATGAACAGGATTTGAGGCTGGAACTTGTGAACTTCTCATGTTTGATTCCTTTGCAGACCGTAACTACAGAGCAACAAATAATTAGTACAGGACATGTATGGCCGGCAAATCCAGTATCAAGTCTGCACCACATTTTAGAAATGCGCTTACAATAGAGGCATATGATCTTTTTTCAGCTGAGGCATCTTCCAAACTTCCAACCTGAAGATCCTCACTGGTAAAAACCTGCTCCCTGGGCGCAAGTCTCTCAGGTGCAAATGTCTCTTCTTGCTGATGAAGGCCCCTGTCATCTATAGCAGCCTCCTTGAGATCACTGTATATATCATGATCAGAATAACCATGCATATAATCGCTCACCACTGCTTCATCATGGATAGTAGCTCCATGACTTAGGGCTTCATTATCTACATAAATGAAATGGAACCTGGTCAAGATTCTAAAAAGCTCCTGGCAAAATAATAGGAGCCTCTGAAGCCTTGGCCTAAAAATCAGAAGACTGGTGGTGATCTTAGATCTTAGTCATAGATCCCAACCTGCATCTTGCGATATGTGCAGTCCTTCCAACATGCTGTGCACGCCATTACCCGCATTGTGCTCTGATGGCACAGATTGAGGATCAGCATCCAAGAATCTGAATATGTCATTGAGAACATAATAGCCTCTCTCCTGAGGAGCCAGGAAAAAGCTCTGCACGAAGTTCTGAATGCTGTTGTCCCTGTACATTATACCAGTGACCAGAACAAAAACAGAGCCACCAAAAGAATCCTGTGCATCAAGGGTCTTGATCTCTATCCGGAAATTGCTATTGGCCAAGGATACTATCACCTTGTGTATCTCCTGTCAGAGAAAAGGGAAATTACAATTGCAAAAGCTCAAATGCTGCTGAATAATCTAGTCAAACGAAAAGCAACAGAAGAGAGGATTTTGTCTTACAGCTTGAGTGCTTGCCATTATGGTGGAAGGTCCCTGAGAACCAAATTCAGCACGGGTGAGGCGGCTTGAATCCATGTAAAACCGGTGCACGTGCTGAGGATGGAGCTCAAGCACATTATAATACTGCTTGGCAAAGGCTTCCCCGACCTGATACACGCTTCGAAATTGTGTCATGGCTGCATCCTCGATTCGCATTCATCAAATATTGTTGCTTAATCATGCGTTGAAAAAATAGAGACAAAAGAGAGAGACAGAGAGAGTGAAGTTAGTTGACTTACCAGTACTGCAGTGACAGGTGCTCCAGAGGCGGGCTCCATAGATAGTGAGTGTGCCTTTTAAGAAGACCGATGGCGATCGAACGGAACCTCTAAAGGGACGGGAACAGGCATGCAGGACGATTTTGAAGAGGCGCCGCAGGAATGCGAGTGGCGGAGAAGGCAAATATGGCGATCCAAGCTCGGGAAGAGGACCCTGGCAGGGACAGGTTGGGGAACGGAATGAAGCCCTAGGAAAGTGCGCGCACTGTGCACTGGATGGAGCACTGATGATTGACGATGGGAGAAGAGAGACAAAACGCGAGCGAGCGAGACGAGAGGGCGGAGAGCGAGCCCACAGATCCGCATTTTTATATTTGGTTATTATCATTATCATCGATCTAGATTAATTCTTTTAGGTGAATTTGACGGCAATCCGAAGGGGGACATGTGGAGGAACACGTAATTTGCGAAGACCAACCCCTCCTTTTTTTCCCATCCCAATTTTTTTTACACTAGGCCGCTTTGTGTTAGCTTCGTTGCTTTAAAGCGACATGGCAATTTCGCTTAACAATCCATTTCTCATCTTTCTCTTTTTTTTTTCTCTGTTTTTTTCTCTTTCTTAAATTCTCTATACCTTTTCTCTCTCTCTCTGTGTCTTTTATTTTAGTTTATTTTTCTTCTCCTAATCTCTCTCTTTTTTTCTCTCCTCGCTTTTTTTCTCTCTTTCTCTCTCTTTTTATTCTCCCCCCTCTCTCCTCTCTTTTCTTTCTCTCTCCCTTTCCTCTCTTTTTTTTCTTCTTCTTCTCTCTCTCTTTTTATTCTCTTTTTAATTATTTTTTCTCTCTCTCTTTCTTTTTCTTCTCTTTGCGTTTTTCTTCTCTCTCTCTCTCTTTTCTCTTTTACCTCTATTTTTTATTCTCTCTCTTTTTAAATTTTATCTTTTCTCCCTCTATAATTCTCTCTATATGTTCTCTCTCTCTCTCTCTCTCTTCAGTCTCTCTTAAAGTATGTAAATTTTATATTTTCCCTATACATAATTCTCTCTTTATGTTTATATTCTCTCTCTTATTCTCCTCTCTCTCTCTCCGCCCCCTTTTCTTCTTCTCCCTTTTCTCTTAATTTTCTTTTTTTTCTTCTCTCCCTTTTAAATTTTATATTTTTCTTCTCTCATTCTCTCTCTTTTAAATTTTATCCTCTCTCTCTCTCTCTCTCAAAATATTTAAATTTTAAAAAAAAATCTCTTTTCTCTTTTTTCCCATCTCTCTTCCTCTTTTCCTCTTTCTTCTTCTTATTCTTTTTCTTTCTCTCTCCCCTCTCCTCTCCTTTCCTTCTCTTTCCTCTTTTTTCTTTTTTTATTTTTTTTTAATTTTATCTTTTCTCTCTCTATAATTCTCTTTCTCTCTATTTCCCCTCTCTCCCTCCCTCTCCTTTTCTTCCTTTTTTGCTTTGTGTGTGTGTGTGTGTGTGTGTGTGTGTATAAAGAAAGTTTTTTTTTCCTTTTTCTTTTAAATTTTCTTTCATTTCTCTATAATTTTCTGTCTATGTTCAAATTCTTTCTCTATAATTCTTATTCTTATTTTCTCTCTCTCATTTTCTTATCTCTGTCTCTCTCCCCCTCTCTCCTCTCTTTTCCTTTTTTCTTTTCTTCTCTCTCTCTCTCTCTCTCTCTCTCTCTCTCTCTCTCTCTCTCTCTCTCTCTAATTTTTATATTTCCTCTCTTTATAATTCTCTTTCTTTCTTTTAAATTTTATATTTCCTCTCTCTATAATTCTCACTGTGTTCAAATTATTTCTCTTCTTCTTATTATTTTCTTCTCTCCGTCTCTCTCCCCCTCTCTCCTCTCTTTTCATTTTTTCTTTTCCTCTCTCTCTCTCTTAAATTTTATATTTTCTCTCTCTATAATTCTCTTTTTCTTTGTTCCCCCTCTCTCTCCCTCCATCTCTTCTTTTTTTTGCTCTCTCTCTCTCTCTCTCTCTCTCTCTCTCTCTCTCTCTCTCTCTCTCTCTCTCTCTCTTCTTATTTTAATTAAACAAAACGTTTACATTAAAAAGTTTATTCTAACACGGAGAGAGAAAGAACCTAGACCCTACGCATGAGAGAAAGGGGAAAGAGGGAGAAGAAAAATGTTTAATTTAAAAAAGACTATTCTCTTTCCTATTTCTCCCCCTTCTCTCTGTGTTTATTTCTTTTTATCATTCTTCTTTTTATTCTTTTCTCTCTCTCTCTCTCTCTCTCTCTCTCTCTCTCTCTCTCTCTCTCTCAAATTGTGTGAAAAACTATGTTCAAAAAACTTTACATTAAAAAAACTTTTAAATTGTTTAATTAAAGAAAAGTTTAATCTAATTATGAAAGAGTGAGTGAGAGAAAGAGAAAAAAACTTTTGATTTAAAAAGAAGTTTGATTTAATTAAAGGAAGGAGAGAGAAAAAAAACTAGGCTCTACACATGAGAGAGAGAGAGGGGGAGGGGGAGGGGGAAGAATTTAATAAAAAAAGGGATGGGAAAAAGAAAGAGAGAGATTGTAAGTGAGAGAGAGGGGAAGGTGGAAGGCTTTAATGAAAAAAGGGAAGAGAAAGAGAAAATGAGATATTGCACATGAGAAAAAGAGAAGGGAAGGGGATTTTGATTAAAAAAGGAAGGTCTGAAAAAGGGGATAGTTTGGGGAAGCCCTTTGGATGTTCAAGGTTTTTCGAACTTATAGTAAAATAATATAGTAGTAAGATACGGCCCTTAGATTCTTCATTAAGGTAAGCGTGTCTAGGATCCAAGAGAACGTTTCAAATTTGCTTCACTATATTAGTACTCATTACATTGCTCCATTGGGCATGCTTAGGTAATAATGATTTGTTTTACTCATTAGAGCTTTGAAATTTACTGGTTAGAGCTAGTTGGACGTGTGATTCAATTGCAACGTGCCCGCTCCTCAAATCACGGGACACGTCTTAGCAATCCATCGAGAGATATATCTAGAAGACGCCGCCCAGCATTCCCAAGGAATGACACGGGGTTTGCCAACTAGGGTCTCTCGAGTCTGCCCCACAACGGAACTTATCTGGCCATTCCCACTGAGATTGACCTGAAGTCCGGGTTCGTAGCAGTCAAGTCTTCCTAACAGCCTTCTAGCGTCAGTCGACAGACAACCGCTCCACCTTGTGTAGACACAAGTGGACCCAAGCAGACTCATACCGCACTTGGTTCAAAGAGAATAGGAAACGAGAGGGATGCATCACTCGACCTCTCTGCCCGTAGGGCATAGTCCCATTCCAGTCCCCTAACATTGTCTAAGGTCATAGACCGACTTGTTCTTAACATTTCTCGTTAACATTTCCTTTGAGGAAAGCTCTCGGCTAACCGAGACCACCCTTCCGTAGGATAGACCCATTGGTCGCATCCATCACTCTTTCCTCGGGGGTTGTTTTAGTTATCTAATTACTTACCACGTTATGTTTAACACATAAAAGCAGCTTTCTTAATTAACACGTTAGTCACAGATTCCTTTACGTAATTTAGGGCACATACACGAAGATAAGATAAAACAAGATCAAACACTTCCTTAACTTATCTTAAGATTAATGTTTGTCTCCCGCCCATACATGAGAATTAAGTGTTCCTTTCTGCCTCCCAGAAAAATCCTTCCATCTCCTGGCAATAAAACCCGAAGGTTTATCCTACCAAGATTCCGCCTTGTAACTAGTATCAAGGCCTCGAGATCCCATCTCGAGTCACGTAGAATACTTGTGTAGGGCCCGGAGGCATTGGGATTTATGGCCAGAGCCCCCACTAGCACCCAAGCGTCCTCCTACGCCAAGTAATTTCCATGGAGAGACCTCTCGCGGCGGGTTCGGTCCACATTCCTGGTGCGGATTCATAACCCCCTTGGTTAGGGTTTGGCGATTCACGCGGGGGGGGGGGGGGGGGGGGGGGTAGCTAGCGCCATCCTTCCTTAATTATCCCTTTAGGAAATCAACCACAGCTAAAGCAACCAGGTTAATAACATTTACTAGGGAAAACATCCCTTTTGTTCCCATGGCAATCAATCATCACAAATCCGGCCATGAAATCATCAACCACACCCCACTTGGGTTAACATCCAAAACCACATTAACAAATAGTTGAATGCACAACCTCTTGCTTCAAGGCATCGCAATCCCATTGCATGCACAACCAGAATTTAACTTGGATGTATCAAAACACTTTTACAACCTTTTCAAACAGCCAAGCATAACTTGGGTCAACAATCCATCTTTTAACAAGATCAACCTTTGTTAAAACCATTTCACCAATTCCAAGCAACATGCTTAGCATGAATCAACTACCCTAAAGTTCACTCTCCCCCTTGGGTTAGGGCTTCACAAGGTCGATTTAACAAGTTCCTTCTAGATCCATGGCTACCTATTTAGGGTAGAAGATCAACCCAATTCCTAGAGTAGCTATCTAATATCACAGGTCACCAAGTGTTAACCCATATTGCTAGTACATCACCAAGAGTACATTAACGAGATTTCAACCTGATTAGCCATAGGTTATCCAATCTTCATCTATCAGCTAGAGTTTGGACAAGGATCTCTAAACGGAATTTCTTTTAGAACTACTGTTCTAACAATGTTTATCGAGCAATCCCATTGTGTGTGCAAGATAACATATATCGACATGTGCATGATCTAACTATTACTTTAATATACTCTATCATCCTTGCACATGAAAACCTTATCATTTCATGTGCGTCAATCCATGTAGATTCCATTCTATTTGTCCCCTTTGATGCCCATGCAATCATCCCGTATTTGCAAGATTTCGTGTGACAATATTTCATGTACTAGGCTAGTCAATATTTCATGCAACTCATGCACTTGAGTTTTCATAATAATGCACTTTAAGTATAGAAGAGAAACCATGAACAAAAAGCAACAAGAATAGCGGAAGGGTTAGAGGACACCATTTTTGAGGGGGGACGGTCAATGTCCCTTCAAGTTCTCTTCTTTCTCACCTTCTTCTTCTTCTCCTCTCTCTCCCTCTTCTTCTCCTTCTCTCTCTCCCTTCATGTTCTTCTTCTTCTTCTACCCTTCTTCTCCTTCTCTTCCTCTCCTCTTCTTCTTCTTCTTTCTCTTCTTCTTCTCTCTTCTCCTTCTCTCTCTTCTTCTTTTTCTCTTCTTCTCCTCCCCTCTCTCTCTCTCTCCTTCTCTTCTTCTCTCCTTCTCCTCTTTCTCTTCTTCTTCTCTCTCTCTCTTCTTCTCTTCTCCTCCTCTCTCTCTCTTCCTCTTCTCCTTCTTCTTCTTCTCCTTCTCTCTCCCTCTTCTTCCCCTTCTTTCTCTCCCTTCTTCTCTTCTTCTCTCTCTCTCTCTTCTTCTCCTTCCCTTGCTCCCTCTTCTTCTTCTCTTCTCCTCCTTCTTTCTCTCCCTTCCTCTTCTTCTCTTCTCCCTCCTCTTCTCCTTCTCTTCTTCTCTCCCTCTTCTCACACTGTACATGGGGGGGCGGGGGGGGGGGGGGGGGGAAAGAGTACTTTGACAAAGGCCACAGGGGGCCCGCTACTGCCCCGTGACACTGGGGGGGTAATGCTACGTCGATTCGGAGGGGGGGGGGGAAGCTTCTGCGGACTACCAGGGGGCGCTCAGTATCCGTTGTCGAGGGAGGGGAGGAAAGGCTCCCTTTATAGGCGGAGGGAAGACGATGCCACCCGCCACCTTGAGGGGCTGCATGCCCCCCCTTCTTCATTTCTCTCTCTCTCTGTCTCTCTCTCTCCGCCATGCAGTTGGCTAGGGAAGAGAGGGAGTAAAAAAAGTTGAAATTTTTTTTTCTTAGGGGGGGTTCTCATGGGGGAGGCACCAGGGGGGGTGTAAGGGCTTTGTAGCTATACCATGCCGTTGCTACTGATTGCACCTATATAGGGAGTAGTAGTGACTCAAAGCCCTGCCTTGTTTCCACTCTACGTATGATTCCCTATGCCTAGTGGTGAACCCTCTTATGTGCGGCATCACGAGGGTGTAGTCCTAGGATGTGTCTATGTTGTCCCGCTTTTTGGATTGAATAATACAAGAGTATACCTTGAGCTCATATCGTGTTACCTTTCTGTGTCGTGTTGAGTGCATAACGAGTGCATGTTTATCACACTTGGTGGGGGGGGGAAGGGGGTGTAAGGGCTTTGTAGCTATACCATGCCGTTGCTACCGATTGCACCTATATAGGGAGTAGTAGTGACTCAAAGCCCTGCCTTGTTTCCACTCTACGTGTGATTTCTTATGCCTAGTGGTGAATCCTCTTATGTGCGGCGTCACGAGGGTGTAGTCCTGGGATGTGTCTATGTTGTCCCGCTTTTTGGATTGAATAATACAAGAGTATACCTTGAGCTCATATCGTGTTACCTTTCTGTGTCATGTTGAGTGCGTAACGAGTGTAGGTTTATCACACTTGGTATCAGAGCAACTCTTGCTCGGAGTGAAGGAGTGCTCATGGAAGCAGGAGAAAAGATCCAGTGCCCCGAAGAGATCGAAGTCGTAACGACCCACAGCGCGACGCCCCGTGTCGTGTCGCCCCACGTCGCGTCGCGACACCCCCCGACGCGTCACCCCGGCGTGACGCCCCAACCTCGACATCCAACCGTTTGAAGACGTGACGCGGCTTCCCCGCGGCACGACCCACACTACCACAGGCGAAACACGGCTTCCCTGCGCCGACACCACCACCAATCACATGGAGGATGAAAGGGAGAACGTCACCCTCCCAACACTGGAGGAGAGGAAGAAGAGTAGGGGGCAAGAATGGAGAGTGGCCCAAGAGGAGAAGGTGGCCGGACTAGAAAGACAATTAGATGGTACGTCAGGCATGCTAGAATCAATATGGAGGAACATGCAGATGAAAGAAGAGGAGGAAGAAAGGAGGAAAAAACTAGAAGTAGAGCAGGGTTATAGAGAATGGGTGATTCAACAACAAGAAGAGGAGAAAAGACACCGAATGCAAGAGGAGATGGATAGAACGGGTAGAGAGGAGACATCTAGGAGGGCGCAAGATACAAGGAAGGAGAAGGAGAAAGTAGTAGAATTAGGAAGCAAAAAGAAAAACAAGAAGAAGGAGAAGAAGCACCATCGCAAAGAAGAGGAAGATAGCAGTAGTTCAGAAGATGATTATGGAAAATTCAAGATGCCCCAACCTGCCAAGTACAAGGGAGAGAGAGATGGGTTGGTTCTGAAGAAATGGATCGCAGAGGCGGACATGTACTTAAAGTATTCACGAATTACCGAAGACAGGAAGGCGGAGGTGGCAGCCATTTACTTGGAGGAGGACAGTGCCAGTTGGTACCTACTAGAACAAGAGCAAGGCCACACAATCTGTTCGTGGGAAGAACTCCAAGAAGAATTGAAGGACTAGTTTATTCCAAAGCTGGAGAAATTCAAAGTGAGAGATGAATGAAGGAACCTCAAGCAAACAGAGGGAAAGATGAAAGAATATGTCAGCAAATATAGGCAAATCATGCTGCAGCTACCAAACATGGATACAGACACTAAGCTACATGGATTTTTGTTTGGGATGCAAGAATGGGCTAGAAGAGATGTGGAGAGACAGGAGCCAACAAGCTTAGCAGAAGCCATGAGAATGGCCGAACGACTGGTGGACCTGGAAGGCAAAGGAACAGCACAAGGGAATAAAAACAAGTTCAACAACTTCAACAACACCTTCAACAACAACAACTCATGGAACCAGAGGCCCAATGCTCCTAGAGGGGCATTCACAGATACAAGGAGCCAAAACACCACTACCACCACGGCCGTATCACAAACCGCATTAGTACCAAGAGGAGCAGCAGGAAGATGGGGAAACAATCACTACAGGCCAACCCCTAGCACATCATATGGGCCCGCAGGATCAAATACATCATGGTGGAGACCCCCAGGCCCTTCCACCGGCATCAGATGCTTCAAATGCGGGGGTCCCACACTACCAAAACAGATGCCCAATAGAAGATACAGCTTCATCGAGTGGATCAAGGGTGAATGCAACTTGTGCATAAGGAGGAGAAGAACTACAACCACCGCGTATCCAGGAAATTACAAATGGGAGTGAAGAAAGCATGGACCACCCAAGGGTAGGGTCAGTTAGTGCCTGACCCCAATGCATACCAAGAGGAGCAGCAGGAAGATGGGGAAACAATCACTACAGGCCAACCCCTAGCACATCATATGGGCCTGCAGGATCAAATACATCATGGTGGAGACCCCTAGGCCCTTCCACCGGCATCAGATGCTTCAAATGCGGGGGTCCCACACTACCAAAACAGATGCCCAATAGAAGATACAGCTTCATCGAGTGGATCAAGGGTGAATGCAACTTGTGCATAAGGAGGAGAAGAACTACAACCACCGCGTATCCAGGAAATTTCAAATGGGAGTGAAGAAAGCATGGACCACCCAAGGGTAGGGTCAGTTAGTGCCTGACCCCAATGCATGGCAGCCAGGGTAGTGGAAGTCCACCATCTATACATCAAAGGCCGAATGGGTGAAGGAAACCAACCTATCATGGTGGACACAGGAGCAACACACAACTTCATGACACCAGAGTGTGCAACAAAACATGGATTGAAGCTATCAAAGGCCCCAGAAGGATTAACAGTAACATTCGCACAAGGAGAAGCCAAGGAAGTAAAACAAGTCTTTGCAGTCCAAGTGGAAGCCGACAAGTGGAAAGCGAAACACAACTTCTTAGTAATCCCCATGGATGATTTTGAAGTGATATTGGGCTTAGAATTCTATGACAAGTATGTCATTGCAATGTTTGCTAAGGGTGTGAATGAAATGATGCTAGATATGCAAGGAGAAGGCGTCAGAGTGCCATGCGAAAGAATACAGCTACCTGGCAGGACCCCAATCAAGGTGCAAATGAAGGAGAATAAGCCAGGAGTATCATGCCAAACAGTAAAACCAACTGCAAACCAACCAAATGACCAGATCCAAAAAGCACCGGTCCAAGGGACCGTGATCAGGCCACGTATCATGACATGCAGTGCAAAGCAAGTCGAAAAATCAGTCAAGCAAGGAGATATGGTCTATCTGAGTATGATCCGACCAATTGAAGAAGAAGAAAATGGGAAGAAACCCAAACAACAGAATAGGAACACAGAGGTGGCAGAAATACTTGAAGAATTCAAAGATGTAATGCCAGCAGAGCTACCCAAGGGTCGACCACCCAGGCGAGATGTGGATCACAAGATTGAGCTGATTCCAGGGTTTGCCCCACCGGCCCGAGCTCCCTATCGCATGAACCACACTGAGCTCATGGAATTGAAGAAGCAACTACATGAACTAGAAGAACAAGGATTCATCCGCCCTAGCAAATCCCCCTTTGGTGCCCCAGTGTTGTTTGTAAAGAAGAAGAATGGGGCACTTAGACTCTGTGTAGATTATAGGGCTCTTAACAAAATCACCATAAAAAACAAATACCCTATGCCCCTAGTGGAAGACCTCTTAGATAGACTGCACGGGGCCAAGTACTTCAGTCGATTGATCTTAGATTAGGATACCACCAAATCCGCATAGCCGAAGAAGATATCCCAAAAACAGCCTTTTGTACCTGATATGGTAGTTTTGAGTGGTTAGTCTTAGGGTTCGGCCTAAGCAATGGGCCAGGCACATTTTGTGGCCTCATGGATGGAATTTTTAGACTGGAGATAGATATCTTTGTCATTATCTACATAGATGACCTACTAGTCTACAGCAAGACCTTAGAAGAGCACAAGCAACACTTACGCGGAGTTTTTGAGAAACTGCGGCAGCATCAGTTATACGCCAAGCCCTAAAAATGTGAGTTCATAGTGAAAGAATTGTTCTTAGGCTTTATTGTAGGAGCAGATGGAATCAAAGTGGACCCTAAGAAAGTGGAAGCTATCCAAAGATGGCCTGTACTGAAAACTGTAAGAGAAGTGCGGGAGTTCCTCGGCTTCACAGTATTTTGTCGAAGGTTCATCAAAGATTACAGCCTTATCACTGCCCCCCTCTCCCACCTCACCAAAGAAGATCACTCTTTTACATGGGGGAACGCACAACAGGAAGCCTTTGAGCAGATGAAGAAGTGCATGAGCCAAACTCCCGTCCTAAGGGTGCCGAACTTCACCAAACCCTTTGAAATCTCTACAAATGCATCTGACTATGGCATAGGGGGTGTACTAGTCCAAGAGGGTCACCCCATTGCGTATGAGTCAAAGAAATTTACTGTTGCTGAAACAAGGTGGAGCACACATGAGAAGGAAATGTTGGCAGTCATTCACTGCCTTAGAAAATGGAAGCACTATGTTCAAGACAAGCATACAATAGTCTTCATCGACAATATCTCCCTCAAATACTTCCAATCCCAACCCAAGTTATCAGCAAAGCAAGCCCGCTGGCTAGACTTCCTAGCCGAATTTGACCTGGAGATTAAGCACAAGCCTAGCTCTACTAACAAGATAGCAGATGCCTTGAGCCGGAAAGCTGACTTGAAAGCTGTTAGAGTGGTCAGTAGCAGCTTCATAGAACTTGTCAAAGAGGCCCTAGAACAAGATCAAGAAATGCACAAAATAATCAAAGATGTGGAAGCAGAGAAGACACCACATGGAATGTACACCTTAGAAGAGGGTATTCTATTTTTAGGCAAGAGATTGTATATCCCCAAAATGTGGAATTAAAGAAACTCATCCTGCATGAGATACACAACGGCAAGATTGGAGGCCACAAAGGGCAAAGCAAAACCTTGGAGGCCCTTAGGAAGCAGTTCTTTTGGCCGAACATGAAGGAAGAAGTGATAGACTACAAAATTTGCCCCACTTGCCAAATGGTCAAAGCACCAAGATCAAGACCAGCCGGACTACTACGACCATGACCAGTATCTAACCGCCCATGGGATGTCATCAGCACGGACTTCATTGTGGAACTACCGGAGTCCCATGGGTACACAATCATCTTTGTAGTAGTGGACTATTTCTCCAAACAAGCCCACTTCATCCCGGCCAAACCACCACTGAATGCCAAGGAGGTAGCACGCCTCTTCTTCACACATGTATTCAAACTACATGGCTTACCACTAGCCATTGTATCAGATAGAGATGGAAGATTCATGAGCAACACGTGGAAGGAACTCTTCAAGACTCTGGAAACCCAACTGAGATTCTCATCATCTTTCCACCCGGAGACAGATGGACAGACAGAACGAGTCAACCAAGGCATCGAAGATTACCTCCGCAGCTATGCTCGAGTGGACCAGAAAGATTGGGCCTTGTACCTTGATGTCTTGGAATTCCATTATAATAGCTCCATCCACTCGGCAACGGGATACACCCCCTTTGAGTTAGCCACAGGAAAAGAAGACATTACACCACTGGCCTTAGCATCTGGAGCGGCCAAAGCGGAGGATCAAAATGCAGAAGAATTCTTGAAGAAATGGAGAGATCGCAATGCAGCAGCTAAGCAAGGTCTCGACCAGAGCAAGATAACCATGATAGAGCAAGCAAACAAGAAGAGAAAGGTTGTACTATTCGCCAAAGGAGACATGGTCCTAGTGAGCCCTAAGAATATGTCACTTCCCAAAAACATGACCCCCAAGTTCAATCACAGCTACTATGGACCCTACCGAATCACTCAACTGTTGAACGAAGTCACCTACAAGCTGGACCTGCCAGACATTGTTTGTGTTCATAATGCATTTTATGCTCGTCTTCTGCACAGGTTCTATCCCGACAACCAATGGGGACGGTGCGTACCAATGCTCCATTCCAATGGTCCCTTCGAAGTAGAAGCATTCCTCCGACACCGGGAACAAAGAGGCTTCCCCAAATACCTCACCAAGTGGCGCGGGGGTCCACTCAAGGAGGCCACTTGGATCTCAGAAGCGGAGGCCCGTGAATGCGAAAAGGATGCCTTCGCCCTTTGGCTCGAGGAGAACCCCCCTGCTCCTTCTACCGACCCTTGAGCCGCCCCAGCACTCCAACAAATAATGCGGTTCTCAATCATAGACCCCAAATGTGCCTCCACTCCTCAAATGTAATCGGGTCAAGGGTGGACTCGCATGGTAGCAATCATCACAAATAACTCCATCAAACGAAAAATCCCCAACGTCTTAGTGCGGCAGACACTGGCCAGTTTGATAGTATAGACTGTGTTAAGACCCCGTGGTCCCCTTAGACTGGTAGACACTGACTAGCTTGCTAGGAAAAGCTGCGTTAAGACCCCGGATGAGTCAAATAACAAACGCTACCCTTAGATTGCTGAGGTCAGCAATCCAGTAAGCGGGGGTGAGTGTAAGGGCTTTGTAGCTATACCATGCCGTTGCTACCGATTGCACCTATATAGGGAGTAGTAGTGACTCAAAGCCCTGCCTTGTTTCCTCTCTACGTGTGATTCCCTATGCCCAGTGGTGAACCCTCTTATGTGCGGCGTCACGAGGGTGTAGTCCTGGGATGTGTCTATGTTGTCCCGCTTTTTGGATTGAATAATACAAGAGTATATACCTTGAGCTCATATCGTGTTACCTTTCTGTGCCGTGTTGAGTGCGTAACGAGTGTAGGTTTATCACAGGGGGAGGGGGGAGGGGAACCATGGGGAACATTACATCAATTGACATTGTACATTTTACTTTATTGATACTAACGTTTCATGCGCGCGAAGTGTGCGTGGAACACTAGGCTGCTTCGCGGCGAGCGAGCGAAGTTGCGCACAGCAACTTCGTTCAACAATCAATTTCTCCATTTTTCTCTCTCCTCTTTTTCCTCTCTATTTCTAATTTTTTAATTTACTCTCTTTCTCTCTCTCTCTCTCCCCTAAATTCCCCGTCTTTTTCTCTCTCTCTCTCTCTCTCTTTCTCTGCCTTCTAGTTTAGTCTCTCTCTCTCGTTTTCCTCTTTGTTTTTAATTTTCTAACACACACTCTCTCTCATTCTCCCCCCTCTCTCCTCTCTTTTCCTTCTCTCTGTCTTCTCTTTTTTCCTTTTTTTTCTTCTTCCTTCTTCTTCTTTCTCTCTCTTCATTCTCTTTTTAATTTTTTTTCTTCTCTCTCTCTCTCTCTCTCTCTTTTCTTATTCTTTCACTTTCTTCCCTCTCCCCTAAGTCTCTCTTAAAGTATGTAAATTTTATATTTTCCCTATATATAATTCTCTTTTTGTGTTTATATTCTCTCTCTCTCTCTCTCTCTCCGCCTCCTTTTCTTCTCCTTTCCTTTTTCCTAAATTTTCTTTTTTTTCTCTCCCTCTCTCTCTCTTTTAAATTTTATATTTTTCTTCTCTTCCTCTCTCTCGCTCGCTCGCTCTCTCTCAAAATTTATCTTCTCTCTATCTCTCTAAAAAAATATTTAAATTTAAAACAAACTTCTCTCTTTTCTCTTTTTTCCCATCTCTCTTTCTCTTTTCATCTTTCTTCTTCTCTCTCTCTCTCTCTCTTTCTCTCTCCTCTATTTTCCTTTTTTTCTTCTCTCTTTATATTTTTTTCCTATTTTTTAAAATTTTATATTTCCTCTCTCTATGTTCAAATTCTCTATTCTTTTCTTCTCTCTGTTTCTCTCTCCCTCTCCTCTGTTTTCCTTTCTCTCTCTCTCTTAAATTTTATATTTTCTCTCTCTATAATGCTCTTTCTCTCTATTCCCCCTCTCTCTCCCTCCCTTTCCTTTCTCTTTGCATATATATATATATATATATATATATATCCTTATTTTAATTAAAAAAATTAATCTAACAAAGAGAGAGAAAACCTAGGCACTACACATGAGAGAGAGGGGGAGGGGAAGAAGAAAAATGTTAATTTAAAAAAGATTATTCTCTTTTCTCTTTTCCCCCCTCCTCTCTCCGTTTTCTTCTTCTTCTTCTTCTTCTTCTCTCTCTCTCTCTCTCTCTCAAAGTGTGTGAAAAACTATGTTTGAAAAACTTTAAATTAAAAAAAGCTTTAAAAATGTTTAATTAAAGGAAAAGGTTAATCTAAGAGACTCAAAGTGTGTGAAAAACTATGTTTGAAAAACTTTAAATTTAAAAAAAACTTTTAAAAATGTTTAATTAAAGGAAAAGTTTAATCTGAGAGAGAGAGAGAGAGAGAGAGAGAGAGAGAGAGAGAGAGAGAGAGAGAGAGAGAGAGAGAGAAAGAGAGAGAGAGAGAGAGTTTTGATTTAAAAAGAAGTTTAATTTGATTAAAGGAGAGAGAGAGAAACCTAGGCCCTACACATGAGAGAGAGTGGGGGGAGAAATTTAATTAAAAAGGGGAAGGGGAAAAGAAAGAGAGAGATTATAAGGGAGGTGAAGGGAGGCGGGAGGGGGGGGGGGAACTTTAATGAAAAAATGAAAGGGGGAGAGAAAATGAGAAATTACACATGAGAAACAGGGGAGGGGAGGGGAGGGAATGGAGTTTGATTGAAAAAGGGAGATTTGGAAAAGGGGTAGGTTCAGGAAGCCCTCTAAAGGTTCAGGGCTTTCCGAACCTATAGCGAAAATAATATAGTAGTAAGACTAGATTATAATTCACAATTGACTTTTATAATGCCTCTCTCTCTCTCTCTCTCTCTAACACATCACCATTATAATTTCATTACCTAAGAGCTTCACCCCATGTGTAGGCCAATTGATTTGCAAGTCGGCAAGCCAGATGGTAAAGATGTAGTCACATGAAAGTTCAAATCAATGGGTGGATCCCATTGCTAGTAAGCCCAACTACATTCGATTGAAGAGAGAACAAAATCAGAGGAGAGAAACCATGGACATGTCTAAGTAGGGGAGAGAAAGGATCTACAGTGTGGATTTGTTGCTGTATGAGTCAACAGAGAAAACATGGACATGTCCGAGTAGGGGAGAGAAAGGATCTACCATGTGGATTTATCGCCGTGTGAGTCAACAGAGTATCCTCATTTTCAAAGGTACTCTATAGACTTCATGGAGTCCCTTTTTCACAAGGTACAAGTTCACAAACATGGAACATGCACAAGTGAAACTCAACAATATGGACTTGTTTAGGTTAATTAACTGGCATGTGTCCCAACTCTAAACCACTTACTTTTACATAATAGAGTGCTTGAGCTACTATTTATTACCCTGCTAAAGAAGGTCTTGAGAGCCAATATTGGAGATGACATAAAATCTTGCCTTGTCAAGCCAATTGTTGGTTCTTGCCCTTTCAAGCAACTAAGGCAAACAAAGAGACAACCTAGCTTCAGAGCCTCATTAGAAATGTGTTAGTTTGGCATATAAGGTATCGTAGAAATGCTAGGGTCCACCGCAAAGCACAACTTTAGGCTTCGATTTGATTGTTTTATTCTCCTACAAAAGGAGGTAGTTGAATTATGTCAAAAGAGGAAATGCAAGTCTTTTGTTTTCAAGATAGTTGATAGGAAGGTATCTACGTTAAGGTATAGCCCTTTGCCATGCAAGCAACCTAACCTAAACAAGTTAGGTTTTCCATGATTATTCATAGTAAAGTGTGTATTTCTTTTCTTAGAAAATCTTAAGAGCCATTATTTACAAGGGGGAAAAATATTTTGGTTGCATGCGTAACAAAAACATTTGGAGGGAATTACCATGGCCACACTTGGGAAGAGCATGGTCAAAACAACCCAATGTCTACCATGTACATGTGGAATGGATATTGGGCTAGCCTTCCAAACAAATATATAGTAACTAAATCTAGTCTGATAGTATGTAAACAATGAAATCTAGAACCTAGTAATTGACTCAATCAAGAAGGTTGCAATATCACCCACACAAGACGTGTCAATGCATTGCGAGCACTCCTCTCATTAACATTAGTACTCCATCATTATCATACATCAACGTTAAGCCCAATGTAATGTTATACATTATTTATCAATAAATTGGTTAAAACCTTCCCCTTTTACTCCAAGACTTTAAAAGGAAGCTCTAGCAAACCTTAAGTCATTGTATCTATATCACCTTTGATGATTGTTGAAAAATCTTGGTTAGAACCTTCAAATAGTGACACAACCTACGTATTTATCAAACTAATGGTTAGTATTGATTGAACTTATCAAGATGCCACTCAAAGCAATACCACAGTGAAAATCAATTGCTGTGAACCAACACTCAATTGTGAAGAATCCATATATCATATAGGAAGTATATATTTACCACGAGAATAATGTGGAAAGGTTGTGTTCATTTCAATTGTTTCTTAGGATCATGAATCCTTTACACAATTAGCCCTACGGATTGACCATGTAATTTAAGAGGCTAGTGAGTTTGAGGTTGGTGAACTAAAAGCATGATATCTTTAACATTTGCTTTTATTTTTATCGCAACCAAGCTTTATGTCTATTAACCATTTAGCCTACATATAGTCACACTTCCTTCACTATTGCACATTGAGGAATGTAGATCTCTAGTTTGTGAAGACTTTAGTGCCTCTCTTTAGCATAATGCTTTCATGAATGGTTCATGACTTTTTTTAGCCTTGATCCACTAGATGTGTAGTGGAGGAAAATAAAGGCGTATGCTCTCTCTTTAAGAGCTAAAAAGATAGTGTGTTTCAATTGCACTGAGGTGTATCTCTTTACGTGAAGCTAAAAATTGTAAGTGCAAACATAGAACATCTCTTGGTGGTCCAAAAGTTTTCTTACTCATATAATTAGAAGTGGTAATGTGTGGGTCTTGTTTAAGCAAAGGGATTTCAAGTTGTAGCTCCAAGAGTATACAAGTTAAATGCCTTAAATGAAAAGATGTACAAGTGACTTAAGATAAGGATGTTAATCAATAAGGTTGCAACTTTATAGGTTAAAGAATGGTACAACTACATGCTTATCGGGTTGATTGACTTCAACGATGATAATGACTTGAAAGAATCCGTGATAGAAAGAATAACCACCAACTTTACAAGTTAAAGAAGGCAAGCCTAAATGCTTACTAGGTTGATTGACTTGAGTGATAATGACTTTTAGAAATCAATGGTAGAATTATTAAACAACCAATGGTTTTTTCTATTAGTTTTGAAGTACAAGCATATAGTTAAATGTAGTTTAAGTTTTGGATCACAATTGAAAACATTCTTAACATCGAGCAAGTTGTTTTTCAGAAGGACTAATTGTTCTAATAAGACCCTATTGAAATATTATAACTCCAACATGCAAAAAAAATTCATTAGATGTAAAATTTAAAGAAAATTTTGTCTATATGTATGTTGTTTGAACATGTGAACATGCAAACTATGAGTACACTAGGTAAGAAATAGTGTGGATGGTGATACTTTTTCTACTTAATTTTGAATTGCACATGAAGAAAGCCTTTAAGTATAAGAAATAGTGGGCATGGGTTAGCTCACTATTAACTTATAAATATAAATGACATAAAAGTCTCCAAGACTTCAAAATGCTTTAATCACATGGATGTGCACAAACAACCATCTATATATAGTCTTGCACAATGCATGTCTAGATTGGTCTTACAAATGTGACACAAGGTAAAGGAAGCTAGACACTGCAAATTGACTCAAGTTTAGTGCAATGCCAAGTATGTTGATAATGCATCCACCTATAGTTCCAAAGTTCTTGAGCTATTTCTACTTTGACCTTAGGGAACCTTGCTATAGGGCACACTCAAACTACCACTCCTATCCCAACCTCTAAGCCTCTAACTAGTAAGAAGGATGACAACCTACTCAAGCAACTGGTAAATATACAAGGCCTAAATCTTCAATGTATTAGTAAGCCACAACCACCTTCTTAGCCAAAGAAAACTACTCATTTTCAATGGCAATTTAAGGCCAGGATCCACACAAAATCATGGCCTCCTAAGGTTACCCATCACATGCACAAAAATCCAATTTGGTGGAAGGGGAATCCCTTAAGGCCTTGTGTTTCACTTCGACGTGTATCCAAAGATGTGCAAGGATACTACCATAGTAATCACTCTCTAAGGATACACTAAATAGGTTGACATTAGATGCACACTTGTTTTCCATGTAGAGCATAAGGTTGCAAAGAAAGCCTTAACACCTAAGATACACCAGAAGTGGAAACCACACTAGCAACAACCCAGTACCACCACTTCCAACCCACATGTTTCCAACCCCCACAGTATTCTCAAAAAAAAAGGCAAATGTACCATCAGCTAATCCATCACTACCTTTTAAGCATGTTGATAAGAATATATATGAGCCCTCAAAACCTATTATAGGTTCTTACAAACCTAAAACTACTAAGCCTCCTATTACTCACTAGACCAAGGGGCGTGATACATCTTTTGTGTTTACCTCCACCTTATTTGAAACATATGCTAATGCCTTGAAGTAGAATGCTTCCACTACAACTCCAAGCCCAAGAATACAATGCCAATGGCCTCACCACTTGAGACCTTGGCCTTAAAATCCCATAGTCCTTACTACCAACGCTAAACCTTGTCATTAGTTAGATAAATTAAAAAAAGGCAAACTCCAACATAGCTGGGAGAAAATAGCCCAAAACCACCTCCAAATTAGTAATACCAAGCCATTTCCAACTATCAACTTGAAATCTACATACTCTTGTTGCTGATTTGTTTGCAAAATAGCCACTTATGCATTTACCATATTAACTTACAACTTTGCTAAATAGACCAATGTTTCGAAAAAGGAATGCTTCATCTAATTGGATTGGACATTCAAAACCTTTGCTCTGGTTTTCATAATGAAAACTAGGTCTTGTTGACAACCTTTGTGTCACAATGGCATCCCACATGGGAGGGGACTAAGCACCATTTTCACAAGAGCATTCCACTTCAAGATAAGATTTCTAAGACTTTCCCCACCACACACCATAGTGATGTTGCCCTATACATCTTATGAATTAGTCACTAAAAGCAAGGATCAATTAGAGATTGGCAAGTTTAAGTAGTAATGCACCTCATCGAGTCCTTTCTTAAAGAAGCACATAGGATTAATATCACCTATGCTGGTGACTCAATGCTAGCGTTGCAACATCAGCTTTTCCAAAACTAGGATACAACCCAAACTTCTACAATTGGCTCCCTAAATCCCCTTCCTAATAACCCTATATAGTTCTAATCCTAGTTAGTTTAGTGTACATAAGTTCCTATTATTTTGGTTACAGTTTGCACACACACATAGATTACAATTTGATGTGGGGTATCTCCAAAATTCAGATTGCTAACCAACTTTAAGAAGCTTATATGAGAATATGACATGACGAAGAAGTCGATGAATTAGTGTTGACTCCAAACCTATGCCAAGATAATCATAAGACTATTCACATATCCTAATTTAGAACTACAATCCTAACACTAGATCAAGTTTACTTAGGTTTTTGGGTAGGAAATGAGCACAATATGAGTTGAGTTACATTCACAACATAACTAGTGGAGCATGCTATAGAAAATATAACAAGGTAGCAAGAACCATCAATGTAACACAAAGATTGAATGACAAGCATGAAGTCAATTGAGATGGTCTATTGTTCATAGCCATATTAGAGGAGGGCCTTAGCATCACTACGAAAGCCTTTCATCATATGTTTACTTACAACAAGACGTTCTCAAACAACTAGGATTCCCAAAGGCCTCATAGAAGACAATTTGAGAGATGGGATAGCTAATCAAAACTTGAATGATTTATGGTTGGAATCTATTTGTGAATCAATCATTAGAGTAAGGTTCTAAGTAAAGCCCCTAGAGGAAAACTTACATTTGTAGATACTAAAGCCAATACTATCAATTATCATAATTCTTTCATGAGGATAATTAACATAGCACTAGGAATTCCCAACAATGTATTACCTTTAGTAGGAATTCCAATTCAACCTATTGCTCTTCATCCACTTAGGGAAGTCTCACCTTGACAAAGCATAGAGTAGGATCCTTTACAATGAGAAGGAGAAGGGGAGCAAAGTAGCAATAGAAAGGAGAAGAGATAAAGAGAAGAGGATGAGACAAGTTCATCTTTAGAGGATTCAAATTCAAAAGAAAGGAAAAATAGCTAAATTAAAGCTTAAAAAAGATACAAAAGGATTTGAAAGAGCAAGAGAAAGATGCAATCCATGCTACCATTAGAAAATCAAAGAAATAAGTGAGGCAAATGGGGTTGAATTTAATAAGGAGAAGGAAGATTACGGAGGAAGTATGTGCAAAAGAGCTGGTTGGAAGAATAGAAAGCTTGAGAAAAGGGACAAAGAAGGTTACAAAGGGACAATATTTGATTTCCCAAAGTGATCTTTGACATCTCGTGGTAGTTGGGTAAAACATATAGATAGAACTTGCTAATTTAAAGAAAGGGAAAGTCCACTAGTGGCATCATAGTCACTTCCTAAGGAGAATGGCAATGACCTATAGAGTTAACCCACTAGCTCATAAGATCACACTAGTACAATAGAGTTCGACATCTCATGGTAGTTATGTAAAACATATAGATAGAACTCGCTAATTTAAAGAAAGGGAAAGTCCACTAGTGGCATCATAGTCACTTCCTAAGGAGAATGGCAATGACCTATAGAGTTAGCCCACTAGCTCATAAGATCACACTAGTACAATAGAGTTCGACATCTCATGGTAGTTATGTAAAACATATAGATGGAACTTGCTAATTTAAAGAAAGGGAAAGTCCACTAGTGGCATCATAGTCACTTCCTAAGGAGAATGGCAATTACCTATAGAGTTAGCCCACTAGCTCATAAGATCACACTAGTACAATGACTTGTACAATTGGGAGTCTCAACACTTTAGAGCATTTATGTGAGGAGCAAGCCTTAGATAGTTAAGAAAATATAGAAATTATAGTCAAAATTAAAAGAAATAAATGTCACACATTAGGAGTTCTTGTAGCAATCAATTGAGTAGCTCTAAGATCTTCAAAACCAATTTGAGGATAGAATCAATGAAGTAGAGGAATTGTGGATTAGATTACAAGATACGGAGACAATAAAAGACCAAAATTCTAAACTAGAGCACATGTAGCAAAATTCATTATCCAAGTAGAGCAGGAAAGAGCAAAATTAGCCACTCTTATAAGGGAACTAGAGGAAACATGACTACAGTAGTCACCAAAATGGAAAGAGGAGCTCACAATGCATATAAGGAGATTAGACTGGTCATACACTTGGCAAAATCCTTGCACTGAGAAGGTCAATTCAAGGTGCAAGTAGTAGTTTGTAAACATACAATCTCCTTGCAACAAAAACTATATTAGTAGCTTGTATGAGCAGAACAAACCATGTGGAGGAATTGAAGGTGCAATTGGGCCTTACCACCAATGCCATTGATAAGCTTGATTTTGCTAGGGAGTTCAAGACTAACTTATGAACCTACAAGGGACAGGTTGATGGATTGCCTATGCCACACACAGGACATAATCATCAAGAAATGAGGGAAATGGGAGATTGGACATCACATTCTTTAAAATCCAACAATTTGTTATTGCTATCAACAAAAGGACTATTGATGACAATAGAATGACTTAAAATGATGGCACCCACATCATATTATATTGATCTAATGGACTTTGATGAACCAAGAGAAGGATGAAGAAGACAGACACTTATCAAGGTAGGGGAAAGCATATCAAGGAAATGGTTAGTAGACCGATAGGAGATAGATGCTTTTAACGAACCTTGCAAACTCTAGAACAATAGGAATTGAAGAGTATGCCTTGCAATGAAGCTTAGGGATGCATAGAAGCTACAACTAGAATGGTGACACACCATCCTTGAGGTAGATGAGCATGCACATTTTGCTTTTTGCTACTTACTACCACATGAAGGGGATAATATACTTTATTGTCCATATACCTAATGGCGAGGTCTAGACTATAAAATGTAGCTTCATGGGTGGCATAATTTTCCCAGGATCCCTATTACGAATGTAGCCACATGTGAGAAAATTTAGTTGTTCTAGCCAAGGGGTCTAAAACCATCCTTTAACAATTTCAGCAACAACTTGTGACCTCTCATTCATTGCAACCCATAACTATCTTCAACTTCTGGTTAAGTTATTGTAGCAACAAGCATCAAACCCAAATGAGATGGTATAACATCTTTTTTTGTTGATGTGAATGCCAAGATTGCATAAAATCTTCATATATTACTCCTTCCATCCTACTATATTGCTCTACATGAAGACATGGTTGATTGTCACTTCACTTGCACACATCCTTTTTACCTCGAGTCTTCAATTGAGCTAAGTGAATTAATTAAGGAGTGCTTACTTAGCACGAGATATTTTTCATAAACTTTGCAAACACTCCTTGAAGCATGAGCAACTTGTATTTTCTTTTAACAATTAAAAAAGAAGAAAAGGGAGAAAAACAAAGAAAAGAGAACAAATGCTCTAGTCTAAAGTACACACACATTGACTATACTTAGGGATCTTCGATTAGATGCATTCGATGGCCTTAGTTGGTTCAAATTGAGTTCGATCCCCTAGCCTCTTTTCCCCCCACTTTACAATCTCAAGGCATATCAAGGGCAAGACCTCTAAGGCTTGTTGAAATGACCTATCATCCTAAGCTTAGCATCATACAACTAGCTTTTCACAAACTAGGTCTTGAAGTATAGCACAATACTTTAGGCTTACTGAAACCATTGGTTGCATGTATCACTAAGGATTCATTCAAAATACCCAACACCATTGGTGGCCTACACACCCTTCACTCCTTCATTCCTACTTCTTTAGTAACAACTCATAATGACATTATCTCCTACTAGCCATTTTATCATCCATATCTTCAATTACCATTTTTCAAAGCAGTAGCATGAGTATTTTTCCCATCATCAAGGACAAGTGCCTCTCTACTACTTCATGACGACCCTCCTAGCATTTGACATCTTTGATATAAGCTTTAGCATAGACCATGAATACAAGGGACTAACAGTTGTCTAGAAGGGGTGTAATAATATAGTGAGGGAGTTGATCTAAGAAGGTTGAAGCTTCTAAAATAATAGAAGTTCAATATAATGTCTTGATTGTTGTACATTTAGCCCAACAACATCGTACATAGTAGCCTCATACGAGTTTATCCAAGGCTTGTAGCAAGCTTGCTATCTTATAGCTTAATAGTTATGTCAAAGAAAATAGGAGCAATCCATGCTATTGTACACAATGGTTATAAGCCTATCGAATTGTGAGTAAACAATGTTGGGGGTAAAGGCGCTTGTGTCTAGCTTCATGTGTATTAGTTACACTGACAGTACCTATATATCTGCACACCTGTACACTACAAGTAGTAGGTGCCATCATTGTCACTTCATTCTTTATTCTTTTGGTGACATTTGAATAAAGGGAAGGCCAGGCACACATTGTGACTATTGGAGTTCCCACATCTTGTGTGTACCTCTCTCTTACTCTTGCTCCTTCCACCATAGCTCTTGCTTTTGCTCCGTGTTCCCACTTCATGGATCACTCCCTTCAATTGGTATCAAAGGCATTACATCAGCATTGAGGAGCTCAACTTGACATTGCTTCATCTTGCATTCGAAGGTTTGTTCATTGGTAGCCATGGCTTCTCATTTGAAGGTATAATTTTGATACTCTGTCTTCTAGGGGCTACTTTTAGCTGCATTGGACCTCTTCCATCCTTCCTTGGCAACCCTTGCAGCGTGCCTTGCCTCCCATTTTCCCCATTTCACCTAGTAGAGGTAGTAAGAGTGGCCATCAATTTAGCATGAATTGCACATGTTTGTTGCCCCTCTTCCCAGATCAATTTGCTTCACCCTACCTCATCTTCAGCTCTTGGAATTACTCTCGATCTTTGGGCAATCACTTGGTATTGTGCTCGACACCTTTTGGCATGAGTTTAGGTATCAATTGGAGCTCTTGGGTGTAGCCACCATTAGCTCACAATTTACGATAGTTTGTTGTATTATAGTTTTGGACAAGTTATGCTTTCGGGGATGTCTATTTGATGCCGGATCATCTTGAGATGTTATGCCAATGTATTGAAATGCTCTGGGACTGATTTGAGCACTCTTTTTCTTAGTTTTATAAAGGTTTTTAACTATTTTAATAAGCAGGGCTGAATGCTATCTTATCATTGAAAGCATATGCCTATTGCTCCTAAGTGCTAACCAATTATTCGGGGTGATGTACCAATGATTATAGTTCATGTTACATGCTTTCTTATGCTCCTAGATTGCTTTTAAGTTGAGGTTGGAGCTTTGAATCTTGACATTGGTTGTCATTCACTATTATGTATGGTTATTTGATGCTCTAGTGTAGTAAGAGCTTTGCAAGTTACTCGAGTTAGATGCTCCTAGATATATGCTACTTGGATCTTGGATGTATGGATGCATTCCACACGATGTTTTTAGCTTTGTTTGCTCATCTAGCATTTGACTTTTGTTCCAGTGGGAGTTGTTACTTAACACTTGGATGTTACATTGAGCATTTGGTTATGCAGTTGAGCTTGGGGGTCTTACAATGAGACCGTGGGACTTGGTGACATATACATGCTCTTATCATGCTTTATGCACACAGTTGATGATTAGTGGGCTGATCTAACATTCCTCTTGGGTCAACACCTATCTTTGTCACGCGATGTTGTTAATGATGTATGCATCTTAGATGGCTATGTATTGAACTTACATTACATTGCTCAGTCCGTTGTGCCTTCAATTGGTCTTTTCTGTTACCCATGAGTTCCACTCTATGCATGATGGTTTTTGCCTATGGGATGTACCTTAGTCTAACACATTGATCCTTTGACAGTTCTTGGTGCTAGTTACATCTTCACTTAATGCTACTTGGAGCTATTCCCTAGTAGTTGCAGTTTATCTTATATCAGTGATTGCCCCTCTTTTGCATTGATTTTTAACTGATGTACTTCATCTTCATCATGCTGTAATTGCAGTTTACTGCATTGTTTATGCAAGCAGTCACATCCATTTGATAATTCTTTGCATTCAGTTTGTGGACAGTTCCTTATTTGGTCAGTAATCCTTGTTTTCAGTTTGATCCGGCAGTGGTTTTAGGGCTATTTTAGCAATTACAATAGCGTGCTTTGATAGTTTGTGCACTTGTTTGCCTTCATTATGGTTGGTGGCTTGAGTGATAGTTCTATCTTCAATATTGATAAGTTGGATGGCACCAACTATAGCTACTAGAAGGCCCAAATCTGACAAGTTTTAGCGTAGAAAATGCAGGTTAGACCTTTGAAACATAAGGATGTCAAGCCCAAACTTATTGATACATAAGATTAGGCTAAATTAGATGAGTTATGTAAGTCCACCATCATATTATTCCTTTCTAAGTAGGTGTTCTATAATATTATCTCTCTGATGGGCAAGTTTGCATGGGAATTATGGAAAAAGATTCGCAACGTCTATGACAAGTAGAGCCCTGCTTCCCAAATGTATTGGTTGAAGTAACTCATGGACCTTCGCATGAAGGAGGGCACTTGTATTTTTGCTCACTTAAATGAGTTTCATTCCATTATCAATCATTTGTCTTCACAAGGGATTGAGTTCAAGGCCACTCTTCTTCCCTTGTTCCTCTTAATTACACTACTTGAATCATGGAATAGCTTTCGTATTGCTATGTGTGCCAACATACCGTGCACTCTTGACTGAAGAGGTTAACAAAAAGAATGTCGATGCTTTCCGCACCTCTCATGCTTTGACAATTAGAGGCAATAATGGTAGGAACAAAAATGACCGTCATGGGAGAGACTCTCGATAGTCTCACTTTAAATTATGTGGATAATCTCACAATAAGTCCCTTGGCTGCCATAAGTCCTTATTGACTTGTCATTACTATGAGAAAGCATGGCATATTTAGCCACAGTGCCATAAGATGCGCGAGGATAAGTGCAATAAGCTCGATCCTAAGTCTAGGAAATGTAGCTTTCTTGGTTATGGCGATGCAGGTGAGATAGGCTATGGCCTATGGGATCCACAAGCTTGGAAGGTTGTCCATAGCCATGATGTTGTTTTCCATGAGGGAAAAATGTATAAGCAGCTTGAGCATGTCGTTGAGGTACACATGGTGATATTTTAGGAGGAGCCTCCTACTATTGTACAGCCAGCTAGACAGCATGTCACAACAGTAGCAACAACATTAGCAGCAGCCCAATGGCCTACATCCCTGATGCTCCATAGGATGTACACGTCCTAAAGCCAGTTTTGAGGAGGTCTACTAGAGATAGATGATAGCCTATGTGATTTGAGCCCTCTATGGATTATGTTATGGTGACAGATGTTGGTGAGTCTCTTACTTATGATGAGGCCATGCATAGAGGTGATAGTCACTCTTGGGAGAGGGCCATGTAGTCATAGTATGACTCAATGTAGAAAAATAATATGTGGGATTTAGTTCCTTTGCCTACTGGTAAGCATGCTTTGCCATGCAAGTGGGTATACAAGTTGAAAAGTATCCTTGGACGCCCTAAGCTGGGATACAAGGCTAGATTGGTTGCTAAGGGCTTCAAGCAAAAACATGGTGTAGACTTTGATGAAGTCTTTTCTCATATTGTGAAGATGACTATCCTACACTTGGTAGTGGCTTTGGTTACTTAGCTTGACTTGAATCTTTATTAGATGGATGTCAAGACATCTTTTCTTCATGGGGACTTGCATGATGAGATTTACATGGAGTAGCCTAAGGGCTTTGTAGAACATAGCAGGAAACACCTAGTGTGTAGATTGTGAAAGTCTTTATGGCCTTAAGTAGGCACCTAGGGATGTTTTTGTAGTGATATGGATCCATGTTTATACATAAAGAAGGGATGTTTATCACAAGTTTCATTCTTTTATGCATTCATAGGGATATTTTTGTAGTGATATGGATCCATGTTTATACATAAAGAAGGCTTGCGATGGTAGCCTTATGATTTTGATCCTCTATGTGGATGATATGTTGATTATTGGGAGTGCTCATGATGAGCTGGATGCCTTGAAAGGTTATCTCAAGAAGAGTTTTGAGACCAAGGACATGGGATAGACCTCACATATTCTTGGGATGTGCATTATGTGCGATTGCTCTAAGGGGCTCCTCCACTTGTCACACAAGTACATCTAGAAGGTCCTTGAGAGATTTCATTTGCAGGATGTTAAGCCTATTGGTTGTCCTTCACCTTCTCATGTGAAGGTTAGTCAGGCTGATTGTTGTGTGTAGTTTGATGAGTAAAAGGCTAAGATGACCAAGATCCTTTATGCATTTGCAGTGGGCAGTTTGATGTATGCCATGATAGCCACTCATCTTGACATAGCATTTGTCATGGGAGTTGTGGCATGCTATATGGCTACAACTGGTAGACGACATTGGGATGTCATCAAGGGTATCATGAGAGGTACCTAAAGAAGGGCACAATAGCTATGTGCATATGTTATGGTGGGCAAGATATAGGAGTCGTGGGATACATTGACTCTGATTATGCAGGACATGCAGACAGTAGGAATTCCACCTCTGGCTATGTCTTCATCTTTGCTGGACGTGCTGCTTCTTAGATGTCTAGGGTGAAAACATGAACGACCCTATCTAATACAGAGGCATAGTATAATGAAGCTATTGAGGCTTGCAAGGAGGCTCTTTGGTTAGGCTGTTTGGTAGTAGACCTTAGCATTATTGATGTATTCCTACACTGCATTCAGATTCAATGAGTGCTATTCAGTTGGCTAAGAATTTGGTTTTCCATGTGAAGATGAGGCACATTGAGGTGCGTTATCACTTTATTTGAGAGGTCATTGAGGACAAGTCCATTGAGCCTGTCAAGATCTCAATTGACCAAAATCCTGCAGATTTGCTCATAAAAGTCTCTTAGTGGAGCATTTTGCTTTCCTTAGAAAGTTGATGGGTGTTGGATGAGATGATGTCTTTCCTCATCCTCTTATACTTATGTACATTTGTACTTTGTCACCTTTTTCTTCTTCTCTCCTCACTAGGGGAACATTCAACTTTAAGTGAGAGGTTGTTGCAGGTAAAGGTGCTTGTGATGTTGCCTAGCTGTCTGTGTATTAGTTACATTGATGGTACTTGTATGCTTGCACAACTGTACATTGTAGGTGGTGGGCGCCCATTACTATCACTTCATTCTTTATTCTTTCAGTGACATTTGAATAAAGAGAAGGTGGTCACACATTGTGACTGTTGGAGTTCCCACATCTTGTGTCTTTATCTCTCTTGCTCTTACTCCTTCCACCATAGCTCTTGCTTTCGATCTGTGCTTCCACTTCAGGGCTCACTCCCTTCAAACAACATCCCAATGACCACATACTCATTAATCTAAGTAGTAGCATAAAAATGATGAAATCATAGTATTGTGCATTAGAGATCTATTGGCTTGTTTAAGCCCTAGCATAAAAAAGAAAAAAGCATGGCATTGTGTAGTAGACTTGTTTATTTAAGCATGGAGTAGTAATTATCTAGTACTAGTGGTGTTGTATTATATGAAGCATAGCATGAAAAGAACAAACGTCAAGGCATCCGCCACAAACATATTAATCTAAGAAAGCATAGCATCATGGAGTATATATATATTATTTTATTCAAGCCTTGATACAGCAATCATATGAACTTCACAAATAATGCAAATATAAATCTTAAACTTGACAACTATTAGTTACATTATAGAGGACACAAGTTGTTAGTGCTATTGCATTAAGTAAGCATAAGAGAAAGAATAGTAGCTATGTGGAATAGAATTTGATTATAATTTAATAACATTAACATAAAAAAAAGCTAGATGCGAAGACTAATAGAATCTAGGGCAAGTCATGATGTTTGATTGTTGTATGGGGAGCTCAACTGTTTGGAAGTGGTGGCCTCTATCATCTTCAAGGCAATCATCATGGCTAAAAGCACCATGTTTCATGCATGATTGATAGAATATAATATTAGTTAACTTGCAAGAGAATGGTTTTCTGTGTAGTTGAAAGGAAGATACTTCTTTTTGTCAAATGTCCTAATGAGGAAGAATTCCATGTTAAGGAAATGAGTGTGCCTAATGTGGTGGTAGGAGAAGAGATTGTTAGAGAAAGATCAAAGCTTAGGGGTGCTTCGTCATGGGTAGGAAAGAAAGAATCAACAATAGCCCCAAAGAATAAGGTGGGCTTAGGCACATTAACTGGAAGTAGATCATCATAATATCTAAGTGAGTGAGAGAAATGTGTTAAGATATCAAATCTAATGGTCATAACTATGCCTTTGCAAAAATTGTATATGAAATAGAAGAGATACAGTTACACCAAACAAGAGAGCATGCAAATCCCATTGGAATGCCACTATGTTGTATTCTTGTCTTGCCACTAAGAGAGATGATTGTGTTTTCAATGATCCATTTGATTACACCCAAGACATTTGTGTAAAGAAAGTTTAAGTTTTACACCTTTACTTTTGTGAAACCAACAACTTTATTCGTGTTGGTATTGGTAGCCATGAATGAGCTCTTTTTGAAGGCAAAGGGCCAATATATGACTTGTATCATAACATAGATGAGTCCATAGTTGTGATGTAGGACATTTTCATAATGTTTGGTTATGTCACTTGAACAAGTATTGAAAATAGTTTTTGGTAGGCTAATGAAAGCTTCTTGACTAGAGTTAGTTAGCCAATATGATTGAATATGGATGCTAGAAGGTAGACATATATTAGTGTTAAGTTCAACATTGATATCTTTCATCACATCTTTACAAGCATTAAGGATGGTAGTAAGATGAATGTAATTAGCATATATGCAATTTGCAACATTGGTGAGTAGTGAAACTCATAAACTCACGGTTGTGGATCTTATAGATATTAAGAAAGAAATCTTTTTCTTGATAGAATTTGTTGTGTTTGTATGTTTCAAGAAGTTGTATACTTCCAAATTTAAGGCATTTAGTGTGAGATTAGTTGGTTCAAAGTCATCCCCATTAAATATCTCATTATAGCAACCTAGGTGAGTAACTTTTACAAAAATAATATTGGATTATTAGGTGCTTTGTCAATTCCTACAATATGGACATAATCAAGAAGAAGGGTAACATAGCAAGGGTCAGGCTATTGCATGATATGTGATCATGCATTTTGTAAAGCACTCTCTAGTTTGTTAGAGATATATGTATTAAACTTCTCAAGATAGATGTTAGAAGTCCTCAATAAGAGATTTCTTAGCATCATTAGCATTGAATGGTTGAGAAGGAATGTGGTTTAGGCATTTGCATGGAAATCCCTTACGAATAGGATCTTTACCAAAGTCTATATTGCGAAGTATCCACATGTTGATAATATTTAAAATAGAAATACTTTTCATACTTATGCAACTATATAACATACGAGCCAACAAAAGTGTCATGGCTTACTAAAATGCTTTGAGTGAAGGAAGAAACTTCCATTAAAAAGTTAGTCTATCAAAAAAGATGGTGGGAGTGGTTGATTCAGAACAAAAAGTTAGTGAAAAAGTGTCCACAAGCTTTTGGATATCTGATTTGATTCCATTGCTCTTTAGTATCCAAAATTGCCACTAGAGCTCATATTTTGGAGATGACAAAGTTAGGACTACCAAGTGAGATGATGTATATTTCCAACCAGCTAGTTGTATCGAGTTGAAAAAGGAGTTACTTTTTGGAATCAGATTATAAGTAATGATAGTAATTCAGAATGAAATTCTTAGGCATTAACGCAACTTAGCAAACCTTGGATAAAGATAGAATGGGTTGGAAAAAGATCATTATAACCCAACATCAGTAGTTTAGGATGCCAAGAGAAAGACTACATGGTCAGCAAAATGCAAGTTAAAACTAGTATAGAATAGATGTTTGTAACACTATTATCATGGGTATGTGTTAACATAAGACAATATACAAAAGAAGAGCAATATCAAAACTTTATTAATTTCACAGAGTCTTGCACTTTTTAATGATAGGCATTGAATACATAAGTAAGATAATGTATAAACACATAACATTCCTTGTGGAGGAGAGGTGCCTATTACCTGCAAATCGAATAAGAAGAAATGTTAGTAAGAACTAATAATTCATCCTATGTTGTTGCTATCCCCTTTACCTACCATAAACAAACTTACATTGTTCATTTCCTCGCTCTAAATGAAACAGTGCATTATTTCAGATGCATTTCTTGTGCTCAAAGAGTATACTTTGTAAGCTCCAAGGGAAAGTGGATAGTAGATCAAGCAACAACAAGGGAATGCAATGTTGAGATTAAGTGCCTCCCTTTTATAATGTGAGACTATTCATATGGGGCATAATCCATCCATGTTGGGTCTAGGCCGAGTCTAGGCCAATGGCTTGTAAGAGATTTGTACCTAGAATGCAAACAACAACACTATGCTTAACTTTCCATGGATGTTAAACTTAGTTGCAAAAAGAATATATTCAATGCAATAGTTATTATGATACATCAACCTTTAAAGCATGATGTTAGTTGAAATATAATTAGCATTAGTTGTCATCATATCAACATCTTAAAATTTTGTTACCCATCATAATGATGAGCAAACATCATCAAGATACGAGAGGCATTATCATGCATCAACAAAATTGTTACTGATAATAATATAGATCAATAAGTTACCATATGTTAAGGATTAAGTAATGGACCTATCAAGGTGAAAACAACAAAGGAAAGGAGTAAAAAGCTGTTAGTAGATTTCCATGCTTCATTCACGCTTTGTGCCCTACATTTTCTTAACAAATGTGCAACCTACGTCTATGAAGGAAATGTAAATTGTATCCATCAATTAAGAGAGAGAGAGAGAGAGAGAGAGAGAGAGAGAGAGAGAGAGAGAGAGAGAGAGAGAGAGAGAGAGAGAGAGAGAGAGAGAGAGAGAGAGAGAGAGAGAGAGAGAGAGAGAGAGAGAGAGAGAGCAACATGCGTATGCATTTGTGGTAAAAAGATGCAAGATAAAGCTACCCAAAAGACTTGGCTTTATTTGACAAAGATAACATTATTTAGAGGGGTCGACGAGTTTAAAAACACCCATGTAACTTAGTCTCATTGTCCAAAGACTATAATCTACCAAAAAGAAGGGAGAAACCAAAAACATAGAACAAACTAAATCACACAACTCATCCTTTCGACCAAGAAATAATGTGTTCCTTTTATTCTATACCTTGCAAGGGGTTTTGCATAGTTTCTATGGGCATCTATATCGTTCTTTCAATATAGTCTAGAGCATGCTCCAAAATGATTCTCACTAAAAAAAAAGGAGTATATAGGCTTCTGTTTAGTGAAGACATACAAAACGTAATATATTTGTACTTGTGGGAAAGGATCACTTATAGTAGCTAAAAGGGAAGAGGAGTTCCAATGGATGCCATTGGACTCTCTTATATGGGAAAAACATTTGAAGGTAAAAACACATTGATTAACATCTATGAAATGCTTTCTAAGAGTCCATATGAAGAACTTGAAAATGTGTTTAAAAGACGTTGATGACACCTTAGAATACCTTATGGCTCAAAAGAAATCTATGAGGTATTGATAATCTCATTAACCTTTATAGTAGAGTTTGAGGCTATTTATAAGGTATTGATAATAGTGCACTCCTGATACATAGTGTTATCCACTTGTGGTTATTCCTCCACTATTATCTATACCTTATAAGTAGCCTTAAATAGGATATTTATAAGGCATTGCTATTAAGGTGATGACAATAAGGTATCTAGCCTTGTTATTGGAGTGCCTGATGTTAATCATAGTAGAGTTTTAGGCATGATAGTCTAATTAATCTAGTTGGTTCATGTCATGGCCTTATAATGATAGTTTCAACACCTTTGTTTTTTTTGCAATGCATTCATTCTTACATAGAAATATTAGGGAGTTGCAATAACAAAAGCTTAATCATCCCTATTATGAAAATAGTCCCAAAGTCACTCATAAGATAAAAACCACATTTGCTAAGTCACCATACAACCTTCTTTCCCAAAAGATAAAGATGGGTATTTGTATCCAATGTGACATCGAACTTTAGTTATCTCCCATGACAGTCTTTATCTACACAACCAAATTGAAGGACTTTCCTTAGACATAGGACTTTGAGAACTTATATTGTAGTCTTATCCATTCGTAAGGAACAATGAGACTTTTGTACAATTCCAAATAGAAAAATGAAGTGAATTGGCGTTTACCCTCAATAAGCATGTCTATAAACGCACACATAGTAAAGAATGTTATGCTCAATGAGGGACTTTCTAGTCTTAAAAAAACCCAAGAGCCCTATGCAATAATAAATGATGGATATTATAGCTCTTCCAGGTTAATGTGAAAATAGAAGAGCATGTAAAAGAACATGCAAAGTCAATAAACATCTCTCTAAATAGCAAGGGATATTTCCATATGGCCGGTTGGTAAACTTAGTGTATCTTACTACTGTATTATTTTCCTTCTAATTAAACGCTTTAAAAGTCATTTTTAATTTAAAATATTTTAATATAATTTTTCACAAACTTTGAGAGTGGGGCAAAGGGGGGACACACACACACACACATATAGAGGAGATGAGAGAATAAACCGAAATAAAAGGTGGAGAGAGAAAGAGGAGGGGAGAAGAAAAGGGGAGAGAGAGACGAAGAACAGAGAGAATATGATGAACACAAAGAATTATAGAGAGGAAATCATTTTAAAGAGAATGAAGAGAGAGAGAAGGAAGAAAAGGAGAGAAAGAGAGAGAGAGGAAATGGATTGTCAATCGAAGTTGCATTGCTTGTTGCTTCGCGGCCACTTTGGCCTAGCATTCCGTATGCGCAATGCTAGTGTCTATATCTGTTAAGCAAGTTATTGTCACATAGTAGAACCAAAGTTTTCCAAGACCATCCCCCAAGTCCAAGAAACAATTGTCAAAAAACATAAATAAACAGACATAATCAGCTTATCAACTTGCAAACTTGCACTTCAACAACTAAATAAATAAATTCTCTAATGGATGCTTCAGGTCTTGATTACCAGCACATGCAAATAGTTCCAATGCTGTACAATCGACCTTGGAGGCTCTTCTTTATGACTGGTTTGATTTGTTACAAATAGATTCCCAATCATGAGAAATCCACAATACAGTCCACAGCTTGTCAACTCGGACATCCATAAACAGGTGAAATGCATACTCTTTTGCCTTTCCACAGGTACTATGGTGCCGACAGTGACCTGAGTTATAGGTCTAGTTTTGGTTGAAAAAGAGTTTTAGTATGGTAGATAACATGATACTTGTTCCTTTAATCTTCTTCTTCCTCATCGTCCCCTTCGGGTTCTTCACCAATACCTTCTAGTAAAGCTTCCACATCCTCTCCTAGCTCTAGCAATCGTGCTCTCAACTTCTCTACTTTGCTTTCCTCTTGACCAAGACATACCAGCAAGTCACTCATTTCAGCTTCATGATCTTTTAGAGCTTCTTGTCGCCCTTCTGCTTTAGCTGCCTCAATCTCACCTGGCCTGATCTCAGATGGTGTCCCCTGGACAGCACTTCGAAGCTTTCTTACCTCCAAATCCAGCTGGTAGTTCTCCTGCTCAAGACTATTGTATGCATCAGATAGACTTTTAAGGTCTCCTTCATGCTTTGCAGCGAGTTGTTTGTACATTAGGAGCTCTGCTTCTGTTTCACTTTGTTGTTTTCCCAGGTCCTGAATGGTGAGTTGATATTCCTGAATTTGCTGTCTCAAAGTCTCTGATTCTCTTGTTGAAGAAAAAGACTCTTTGAGAGCTTTGGTAAGAGCCGGTTTGTTGAAATCAAGGCTGCTCTCACTATGTGGACCCATCCCACCTCTATTTACAAGCTCTTCAACCAAGACAGCGTTTCTTGACATAATATCCTGTTTTACATGAACTGTTAGGGATGATATGGGATGGCTGAATCATGAAAATAAAGCAACCTACGACTTGGGTTTAGAGAACCACCTGCAGCTCCTGAGTCTGTTTTTGCACCAAAGTCTGCAACCTCAGGATGAAATCTGATTCACTTTCCTCTGCCTTCCTATCCAAAATTGGTGAGAAGTTTGGCTTGGCTTTGGCTTTTGGCTGGCTGAAGAGCTGAACAACCCGTTCCCTTACAAAAGGATCTAGTTTTTGGATCAGCTTCACAAGTTCTGTGTCATAAAAGCTGGTTATTACAGGTCCCACAGTGTCTGAATCTTCATTTTCTGGCATCCCATTAATTGGTTCTAAAGGATCTGTATGCTCGTTTCCTGAAGCAGCAGCTGCAACTGCTGACCGCATGAGTGGTTTTGGTAGCCTGGATGATGCAGTGACTGACAAAAACATTGCATTGCTTTGAAGTGCTTCCCATTTCGAGAAATATGTAGTAAGGCCTACTTGTTGACTGATAACGTCTACCACCATGGAGGCACTTTTGGTAGGATCATCAGAGGTATTGTATACAATACATTCTCCTAGAAGTACAGCTGCTAGACCACTGACATGAACACCAACTAGAGAAACTGAGCTTGTTAGCAGTTCAAGCAAGTATGTAATGTGAGCTGCTGGCTCCAAGAATGATGCAACAGCTGCAGAGCAATCAGCAAGCCATGTTACTAGAAATCGCAAAATAATTGGTTGTAACCATATCTTCCCATTCTCTGCTGTGCTATCTGTATGTGATTGTGAGACTGCTGCAAGATATTTCATGCATCGCAGCAATAGGTAATCAGGAGCAACCAGCGAAGAGGTGGGAATTTCAAGAGAGATTTTCAGAACCTACAAGAAAAAACCAATGATGAGTTTGGAATAATGTGCATGTGCGTCAATTGTGTTACAAGTTGCCATAAACTGAAGGATCTAGACAAGCAGCAGTTCAATGTCTTTTTCCACTATTTCTGATATGAGCCACATTGAGGGAGTTCAAGAAATTCAGAAATCATGTGTGTTCCACAAAAAACAAAAGCAAAAGTGTATAAAGCACAACATGCACACAAGAAGCAAAAGAGCTATATTAGCCCTTTCAAGCAATTAGAGAGAGCAAGAGAGAGATCACCCTTTCTTTACAATAGACATTATCCCTGAAGATATGAGTCAGGACACAAATTGCTCTGCAAGTGGCCTGCAGCACAGTCAGGTATCATTTGCAAAGTTAATTGAAACTCCCAAACTACCTTTGCATTTTGCAAAAAATACCAAGCCACCCCTTCAAATTCAGTGTGTAATACGTTTTGCAAACATTACTCTTCAGCTAGACAAAGTTCATACTCCCCCCCCAATATCTGATCTAACTTTGCATCGCCAACTTTGACAGTAAACTGAGGGTCTCTGAACTTCCCCAATGGAGTTTTGCTCTTTGCATAAACGTCCATTCTGCCAAAGATGCATGCAAACATGTGACAATAATGACAGGTGACAATCTTAACTTGCAATTGTCTTGGTTGCTACTGTTGAGTTTTGAAGATTGCTTAAAAAGGGTGTGAAGGCAGAAGACCTATGGTTGGATCACACAAGCATGCAAAATGGAACCAAAAGGTGAGTGAGATACAGCAAGCACTGTTCTGGGTGGGCATATGAATGTGACAAATGAGGAATGCAGGTTATTGTTCTTTTAATGGGAGAAAAAGGTGAGTTCGAAGCATGAAAGGACTTGGAAGATTTGTATTTTAATTTAAAGGTAGAATGAATGTGTTATTTTCATAAATTACTCAATATACAGGGAGGGTATGAGTAATTTTGTAGTTGGATCATTTCCAAAATCCTAAGGATGCTTAATGAGATTTTGAAAGGACACTGGGTGTTTTGAGGACCCATCATGCAACGTCACATTACATCAAAATGTCTATTGAAATCATACTGCTTTTTAAGTGATGTTCAATCTTTCGTCAAAAGTCTAAAGAAAGAAATCAGAAATTATACCAGTTTTGAATGATGCCTAATCTTTCAACTAGTGGACTTGATACACCTAATTCAATAGGTTTAGGGTTTGGTAGGCTTAAAGGTCTAACCCAGCAAGATTATAAGTTCAGGAGTTCATTTCAAAAACTGACAGATAGGACTTATAGCATGTAGATGAAGGCTCCAGTATAGGGCCTAATAAGGATGGGAACACATCTACTTATACATGCTAATGTGACCCACACATGCATGGGTACAAATTTCCCCCATGTAATAATGCAATATTCTAACAGAGCATGCTGATTGTACTGAATAACTCCCACGCATAAAACTAAGCACTGCAATGCACTCTACATCTGCAGAAGTATCACAACATACAATGACTCAGAAAGCATGCAACACTAAACATGCATACCTCAATATTCTTTGGTGTGTTGCCTGAATTCAGTGCAGACAGCAGGATTCTGCATTCACCAACATCATGGTTTATCATGGTCAATACACCAGGGCCAACTGACTCTAAACTATAGTAATCACTGAGCTGAAGTATCACATTTGAAGTTCAAAAAACAGAAAAGCTAGAGATGCTACAATCAAAGATATTGGAGATGGCATTGACCAAGTAGATACTGTTCACCTCCCAAAAGAGATGTGCATATGGTTCTCCAATGCTTTGTTATCACTTAGATTAGACTCGGATATAGGTGTGATGGTTGATGCAAGCACAATTTGCCCATCTGGATTTCCCTAATAAGTACAAAGAAATACCATCAGTTTGTGCCATTGAAGAATGTAAGGATAAGGTGTAAAACAGCTAAAGTTACCTCACAGAAGCACTTGATAACATACTCAGCAGCGATGCATTCTCCCATGTCAGATGTGTTTAGCAACATCCGGAGAATACAATTGAGAGCTGGTTCTGCTTCAGGTTCATCCCCTACAATTTTGCTTCCAAGAAGATCCCTGTTTCTTGCATGTCCAAAAATCAGATCCCCTATGCACCTTAAGGCCTGCCATCAGAAAGGAACAAATGACACCCATTCGATCTTGCAGTTAGTATCTTATCACTGCAAGCTTTCAAGCAATAATTACTGCTCAAGAGTTGCATTATTTCAACCCTAACAAAGCACATAGCTCCCACCCTTGCCACATCAATCTTTGTGCTCTCCGGAAAAGTAGGTCACAAGAAAGCCAACTGACCTCTTACATTATGTGCAAGTAACTCAAATCTGCACTGAGCCTATCTAATGGTTAGAGGTTTAGGTTACAATAAGGGCATCTGGCAGTATGTAGGCTTTAAAAATGCCTACCTTGATCCCATAGAAATTCGACAATGAACTCACCATTTTGCAGCCTAAGTTGGAAGAACCTCATGTCTCACATAGCATAATTCATGATATGTATTGGGACTTGCATTCTGATCTTGTAGAGGTTGTATGCTGGACAGGCCAAACTATTTGCATCATTCACACATATATCAGTTACCATGATCTTGAAACTTATTCTGCACATGATTGGCAACATAAACATGACAACTTGGGCACTCTAGTGAACATCAAGGGGGGGTCCCTGGTTGTTGCTGCATTCTAGGCGATTGGAATTTATTGCCAGGAGGTGTTTGTGGTGTTTGTGGAGGGGACATCAGGTGAAACCAGCCTTCCTTCCGTGGATGGGTGGTAATTCCCTGATTACAACTTAGTTACAACAGCAACATTTATTACAAAACTGAGAAATGCAAATTAACTCACAATCTTGGAAAATGGACACCCTGTTGGCAATTTCAGCCGACAGCATGCATTAGTAATCCTCTTCAACACTTGAAATGGTCCATGGTATCTCATAGATAGCTTTGGATACAATCACTCTTTGCTCTTCATCTTTTTCAATTGTGCCTTTTCAAAACACAACATCATAATTGCCCTTTGCAAAGTGCAAAGCACGCCTATGACGATCAGCTATCCTCTTTTGCTTATCTTGAGATTTTTGAAGTGCATACTTAACCTTCTAATAAGCTGCATCTATGCTTTCCACATAATGATCAGCCTCAAAGAGCTTATCTTTTGTGTGTAAAATAGGGGGTACTTTCTTACCATCCTCTTATCACTTCAAAAGGAGCCTTACCAATGGAACTATGCACTATGTTGTTATATGCAAACTCAACCAATGGCAAATACTGTCCCCATTGCGCTTTGTGGTCTAATACATAGCACTTCAAAAGATCTAACATTGGAATTAGCCTCCTCATATTGACCACCAGTTTGTGCCATGTGGATGGAAGGATGAAGAAAATTTTAGCGTTGTGCCTATGTTCTCAAACAATCCTTTCCAAAAAAAACTTGTCATTCATGAGTCATGATCACTAATGACCGACTTTGGCATATCATGACACTTAGTAATACATGTTGCATAAAAAGGTGTGCATATGACCAGCCTTGATATTTTTTCTCATGAAAATGAAGTGGGCTTGCTTATTGAACGTGAATATGATAGTCCATACACCATCATTCCCTGTAGGTGTGCGTAGAAGCTCAAAGATAAACCATAGCAATGCTTTTGCTAAGGCCTATCAAGAATAGACAAGGGCTATCACGAATATGCAATGCTTTGCTAAGGCCTATTAGGAATAGGCAAGGGCTGCAATAAACCTAGTATCTTTTGCCTAATTGTACTTAACTTTTGGGCACACTATGCATGTCTTGACAAACTGCTCAACATCATGCCTCAAAGTTGGCCAATAAAAGAAGTGTTCAACTGTCTTAATTGTGGTATCAATACCTCTACAACCTGCATAAGGAGCATGACTCTTAGTTATTACTTTGGCCCTTAATTGCTTTGTGACACACAGTTGTCCATGAATCATCAGAAAGCCCTCTCAAAGTACAAAATGATCATGCCTCTGGCCATTGCAAAGCTGATCAAAGACATTTCCAAAGTCAGAATTAACATAATATTGATCCTTTACGTTATCTAACTCAGTGTGATAAACCATACTGACAGTTAATAACTGAGGCTTACGTGACAATGCATCAGCCACTACATTCTTTTTGCCATCTATGTGCACAATTTGAAAGTGAAACATAGACAAAAAGTTTGCCCACCAACAAATGCTTCTCAGATATCTTCGTTTGAGTCAAAAAGTAGTGTGGAGTCTGGTGGTTTGTCTACACTGTGAAATGAGCTCCTAAAAGATAATGTTTCCATGTAGAAAGTGCACGAATTACAGGCTACAGCCAAGAGTTCTTTCCCATAGACTTACCAATTCCTCTTTGCACCATGGAGAACACGACTGTCATAAGCAACCACACGGCCATCTTGCATTAAAACAACCCCAGCACTATTTCCACATGCATCACATTGTACAACAAACGACTTCTTGAGATAAAGGAACACAAGCACAAGATCCAAAGTCATATTTTCTTTTAATATATTAAATGCTGAAATTTTCACTACTGTCCATTTGAATGACATTTTCTTTTGCAGAGCATGCAATGGAGAAGCAATTTCAGTAAAGTTCCGTACATACTTCGTGTAGTAGAAACATAGACCCATAAAGCTGTGGATCTCATGACCATTTCGAAGATTTACCATGAACGAATTGCCTCAACCTTAGCAAGATCCATATGAATGCCATCAACTAAAACAATGTGGCCCAAAAAGCGAATCTCATGCAAAAAGAATTCACTTTTCTTGTCATTAATCAACAACTGATGCTTGCACATCTCATTGAATACTATTGCCAAATACTTGCGATGCTCGGCCTCATTCTTCGAAAAGACAATCATGTCATCAAAGAAAGTGCCCACAAATTTCCTATGCTACCGAGAGATGCGATCCTTCATTCTATTGAATGTGGTAGGAGCATTCATAAGCCCAAATGGCATGACAAGAAACTCATACAAACCAAAAGATGTTTGGAAGATTGTCTTGGGTACATCCTCAGGCCTAATCCGAATCTAATCCGAATGTGATGGTAACCACTTTTCAAATCTATATGGTTGAAGATGACTACCCCTTGCAATCTATCCAAGACATCATCGATCCTAAGGATAAAAAATGTGTGATAAATTATCACGATTTTGTTCAAAGCACGATAGTCAATGCACATATACCATGACCCATCCTTCTTTTGCACTAAAAGCACTGGAGAACCAAACGGAGATGAAGTTGGCTGAATCACCCTTTCTTTAATAACTCATTGACCAGACTCATAATCTCCTGTTGGGCTGCACTAACCCTGTAAGGTGGCTTATTGGGTGGGCTACTGCCAACGATCAAATCTAGCCATGATCCTCAGGCCTTTTAGGTGGTAAGTGTCCAAGAAGTGACTGAGAAAGCAATTAGCATATATTTGCAAAAATGACATGTGATCTTTATTGAAACTAGTCACATTCCAACATATCCATTATCACTCTTTTCCTTGGTAAAAACCAAGTTGAAAGATGATTTTTCAATACTTTGAAATAGTAGAAGTAGATACAACAGGGGCAAATTTCCCTCTCAATTTTACATCCTAATTATCTACTTTGACTCGATGGAAGAGAGTCACAATCTTATCATGAGCATTAATCACTGCATGCACACGATGGCACCTACGCATACCAAGCAAAACATCACATCCTTCCAATGGAGCAATTAAGAACTCTTCGCTATCCACCTAACTTTGAATGTGCAAACGAAGCTTTCCAATGATAGGAGTGACCGGCTTTGCATGTCCCTTGCATACCATACCAACCTCACCCATGGCCCCCATCTCATTCTCTCTGATACCTAAATGGTTGCCAAATCAAGAGATGAAATTTGATCGTGCCCCTGGATCAAGAAAAATCAATGCATGCTGACTCTAATTTTGCCCTGTCCTGCAAAGTTTAGTGCTATCATCATTGGGTCGATCTGCCACTACATCAGACACTAAACTAGTAGTGGTTTTGCATTTCTTTCCCTTATTATCATCCTTTTCAGCTTACTGTTTATGAGGACAACTGCGTGCCATGTGTCCTCCTTGTTCACAAATAAAGCATTTATTTGCAGCCATCAGCTCCTTAAGTCGTGCATCATTTTTCCCACTCTTTCTTTGAGATCCATTCCTCTTTCCAGTTCTATTTTCAGATCTGACCTGATTTTCAGCTTTATTTTCAGATTTACCCTTTCTCTTAGCCTTGGCCCCAATGGCATGTGGCTTGACATCACTATCTTGGAATCCTACATCCTTTCCATGCAGCAATCTATCGGTTGTAGTAGCAGTTTCTATAAGTTGAGACATGCTTGAAATAGTTGACTTAATGCAAAAATCCCAAATACCCTTTGGGAAACCACAAATATACTTCTCCACTTGCATAGAGGGATACTGTGAGATAAGAAGTAATTGGCAGCAATGCATCCCAAAGTTCTTATTATACTGATCGAAGTTCTTGCAATCTTTGGAATTCAATCGATTCCAAGTTGTCATAATGTTTACTTCAAAGGTACTTGTCAACCAATTTGAAACAAACATTTGCTTGAATTGGACCTAAGTGCTAGGTGACTTCCCTTGAATAAGAAGTATAGACCACCATTGCAATGCATTTCCCTTAAAAAATGTGGCTGCCTTTCGTATCTTAGATGCCTCTGTGAAGTTGCCTCCAAAGTAGGTTGCATCAAACTGTTGAATACAAACAAGTGCTTTTAGCTTCCACCTTCATCATAGTCCTTCGGCAGACCTATGGGAGTCAAGTTATCATAAGTAGGTTGTTGCAAAAAGGGTGCATTTGCTGTATTTACATGATAACCAGTACTATTAGATGCTCCTACATGACCAACACCAAATCCTTGTGCTCCAACAATCCCTAGGGGTGTAGATACATATCCATATGGCCCGCTTTGTGCCCAGGCATCATGCCTATGCTGCCATAGATGGGATTAGGCATTCCACTTGCATTGCCCAGATACATTAGATGTTGTGAGCTATGCATTGGTTGCTGCATACCATAGGGATTTGAGCTATACATTCCCGTGTGTGATGCCTATTCAACCATAGCATGAAAAATGGTACCACCACCAATGTATCCTTGCCGTCCCATGCTTGCATGTGCATACTTACCTTGCTGCCCATGTTCCAATGGATTGGCAATATCAAGTTGGCCATGCATTTTTGCAGTCAGTGCCCCACGGGTACCAACTATCTGTGCTCATCAGGCATTTTGGGCTCTTTCAAAGAAGAGTTAGGCATTTCCTTCGGTTCTTGTGGCTATCTCGAAGCTATAGAACATGTCTTCTTCTCTTTGCCTTTGCTCTCCTTCCTTAGAGCATTCATGAATCAAGAAAACTAGGGATCCTTTGCAAATTTAGCAAAAAGATTTGTTGTTGTACGCATTCGATCCTTGAAGTTATCATCAAGTTCTTCAGGCCCCTTGCTGGTCATCAACCTCTTTATGCATTAAAGTGCCAACATTTGGGTCATTTCCCACATTTTCAGCTTGCTATCCATGCCAAGAACCATGCCCAACATCGATCATTGCATTTTTCCCTTCACCATGTGACTGACCAATGAGTGATGCATCTTCTCCACTTATATCACCATGTGAAGACATGCTCGTTACTGTAATTCACTACTGAGAGCGATTTCGGCACTTATGCAATAGTCGCAATCTGCAATAAAGTGCCACGGATCCACCGATTTAAAGGATTTAATGGTGATCCTGGCAATGGAATCATGAAACCAATCTTCCTTCCATGGATGGCTAGTAATTCCCTCATTACAACTTAATTCCAGCAGCAACATTTATTAAAAAACTGAGAAATGAAAATTAACTCATAATCTTGGACAATGGACACCCCGTTGGCCCCAAAACTAGTGCTCCTTTCGGTATTTCTTAATTGAAGAAAAAGTTGATGTACAGTGGGATTTTCCCAATCCCTTTCAGTATTCCAACTCCCCTTGCTGTCCATAATGACCAACAAGTCTTTAATCTGATTTGCCCCTTAATTTAGGCAGTCAATTGGCCTTTATTCGCTTTGATGGAGATGGAAAATGCCTCAAATTCATTGATTTTCTAGTCTCTCCACTTGAATTGATTGAAAACAACTTCAACCTTATTGAATCCAAGTCTTGGAGCTTCCAATTTTTTGCACCCTTCTTGAGGATGTTGCTAAACCCTAGCTAAACTCTAATTTCTGTTATAGATTAGGGTTTACAACAAAGAAATTTGAAATTTCTTAGCCTCTGTTGATCTCAATGCTGTAATATTCGGAGCAAGGCTGTAGAAAGACTGGGAGATGAGAGAGAATGCTGAGGAGAGAGAAAATTCAGACTTTCTTTGTGAAGAACTGAAGAGAATCAGTCATTAAATGCTGCTGCATTGTCTTAGCAGCTTGTAGAAGTTGTTGCTTGCTGTTGGGAATCCTCTCCCTGCTGTCGCTTGGAATAAATGCTGCCGCCAGCAGCCCAAATGCTGTCGCTTGTAGTTTGGGGGTCCCCAAGAGCTGTCACCTGCAGCCACCTTGCTCTTTCTTGTTGGAAAATGGAGAAAAAACAGTCCCAACCAGCTCCAACAACTCCCCACAATTCACAACATCATAATGGTTACGTTTTTCCTCTTCTTTAGCCTCCCACCAGCCTTCATGGGCAAGTTTGCCAAATGGCAGCCTTCCCAAATGGGTTTTTCAGCATTATCCATAATTAAATATTAAACTTCAGTCTTTAAATACTGAAAATTAATCTACTAATTATTTTGGTCCCTAGACAAATAATTTGACTGGCCAATGATTAAATTGGCTAGGCAACTTCCATTTCCGAATGCCTTTCTGCCATCTTTGACCATCAAATTGGCCTTAGGCACCATTAAATGCCACTTCTCTAGAGTCATCAACTGATACTTATGGCCAAATGAATGACCTAGGTCAACAATTGGTACTAGATACCACCAATTACTTTTGCAATATAACTTGTAGCAACTTTTGTCTTTGAGATCCCGTGATTTCCTTGGGTCCGGGGCTCGTAAATTTACTCTAACCCTAGTTACACCTCACATGTGCAACATTTACTTAACCATGTGATTAAAAATTAATCCCGAGGTTTCAAAAATACGCATCCTTATGACATCAGGCTCGTGTTTCTCCAGCTGTTCCGAAGTCTGAAAACGAGCACAAACTTGCACTCTGCTGCTTACAACATCCCAAAATTACAGTTGCAACATGTCTCAGTTACCCTCCTTTCACCAAAAAGACGGGAGTCCAACAATGCTAGACGGGTTCTATAGAGGTCTGCCTGGCATAGGTAGAGAACATGATGGCAGCTAGGGAGATGGATATGGCAACACAGCTGCTGGCATAGTTGGCCTCACAGCTATACATGTCTACAGAGCTGGCTTCCAGTGTTTTTCTCCTGGAGTGTTGAAGGGAAATTGGCTGATGCCATTAATCTATTTGCCAAAGTTGTCCCAACCGTAAGCACTCACATAGTGCATCTCCAATGGAAACTTCTACGTTCCAGAGATTGGTTGATTTCCCAAATGTTCATTAAGTTTTGTTTTAAGTTTATCTCATAAAAGCACTCTGCCAGCCCTCATTTCTAGCAAGCATCCAATATTGCTGTCCATCTTCAAGTCCTTCCGGATCATATGGCTGGCTGGCTCAATCTGAAGGCAAATGACATGCCATGCTCGACAATAGTGGAAACCCAAATTCCAACTTCTCCTATTGTACATGAGTCAGAACAGATCTGAATGCAAAACAACATGTATTAAACTGTTCATATTTTTTTGGGATATGCAATAAGCATGGAGGCTCACATGAGCCAAAAACATTTTCGAATCTCAACTCTTGTGAATATTCCCGTATCAAAGAATCAACCATTTCAGATGGTCTACTAGACGGTCTACCAGACTATAAAAGATTGAGCACCAATTTCCAATAAGTTATAAGCCTTATTATAGCCAGGAAAATTACCGCTAAGATGCCAAACAACTTACCATATCATCTGAACGACATTAGTGCCAGACCAAATAATAAAATTCTAGCTCTCCTCCTTCAATGGTAGCAACACAGATTTTCCGAACTACCAAGTGATGCTGCCTCTCAAAACCATCTCAATGCCAACATCAAAACTTGGAAATCCTGCTGAATATTCTAAGGAAAAAAGCCATCAGTGTAAGGTTCAGCAACTAAAATTTTCCCATTTTCCAATCACAGGCCGTGAAAATATCTGTAGGAGTTAAATTATCCAGACGTAATGGCATGGAGCAAAGCACTGAGAGGATATCCTTGACCTAATGACCATGAATCGGATAGACTTGTCAAATTACACAAGGATGAACTTAAGCCAATATATCATATTTAGAATTCTCTGCTAAGCTTAGCCATCACAGCTGTGCAATGTAATCCCAATGAATGATGCCCAATGCTTTCACCACATCCACCTGTGGCAACAAATCATTGCAAAATACTGTGTGTGTTATCAGTAATTTGTTGTCTAGGCACCGAACCATATTGGGTTGGTGCAAGTCTTTATGCAGAATGTTCTTAAGCCTTTCCTTTATCATTTCAATGATCAGCTTGTAAATTACTGGCATTAGAGTCCAATCTTAGAAATTCCAATGCATTTGTTTCCTAGGTGCAAGTCTTTCTAAATGTTCTTGCAAAAAGAGGATTTAGAACACTGCATTTAAGACTGTTTAACATGAGCATGAGGTCATTCTCAAAGTTCCCAAAAATGAAAGAAAAAAGTATACTTTAACTAACCCCAACCTAGAGATTCCCATTGGTCTAAAGATTTGGTTGCTTTATTTGACTCTATGTCTGTAGCACCATTCACACCACCACACGCCCCCCCCCCCCTTCCCCCCCACAAAAAAATAGAAAAAATCAAAACCCTTTTCAAAAACACAAGTACACACGTGTAAACATGGACACATGCGTGAACACACACACGCAGGGACACCAGCGTGCCACCACCCACATCGCAACCAGACTGAAAATTACAAGTGGAGAAAATATTGCCTCAATGTGAGGCACTTTCTAGGAAGTAAGACTTACTGTACAACGAATAGCGGAAGCAGACACCCTTCCCTCCACTGAAAGTACTAGGAGGTAGTCCAACAGATTATTCTGGTCAAATCAAAAAGTCAATGGAATCTTTGTTACATATTGTGAAAACAACCTAACCAACAGAAACAGAGTCTGTGATTATAGGTATACCTGGGCCAGAACTGTTTGGTTAGCGATCAGATTGAAATCCTTTTCAGGCTCCTTTTCTGTACTCCCAGCTAGAAGCAACATGGCAGTTTCCAAGATGCACAACAAATTGACAACCTGTGTACCACGTGAATATTTCTTATCACTTTTTTCTCCACAACCGCAAGACAGAACCTTTAGCAAACGGTTCCAAGGTAATACCTTTTGTTGTGAAAAACTGTGCGCGCTGCTCCTAAGTTTTAATAACAAGGCAACCGGTTGGAGACCTAAAGTCTCTCGTAGAAAGGTCTTCAACAAACAGAACAAGCAGACATTAGAACTGAGTTTAACATATTCTTCTTTTAAGCTGAATACATAGTCAAAACTGCTGACCTGGTTAGATGCACTTGTACGGAGAATATTGTTTAGAAGCTCCAGACAATCCTGTGTTATAATGACACATGCCCTGTTTTAATGTTCCTCAAAGAAAACTTGTGAAGATCAAACTTCCAAATTAATCAAGTCTTAGCACACTGAATCCTCAGGCTATCACATACAATTCACAGCAAAGTATAGAAACATAGACATGAGCAATACGCAGTAATGACAAATTAGCAGACCTGAACAACTATGCCCCCATCAGAACCACCTTCCTCAATGATGATATTGAAAATTTTTTCGAATGCACCTTCGAAAACAGCTATTTTTTGAATTTCCTGGAATATGTAACCTCATCAAAGGAGTGTAAAATCCATAAACAGCAAGGACTTTCCATTCACCAACTTGGATGTTTCTGGTGAATTATTGGTGTTAACAAAGCAAGACACAAACTTCTACAATCTAGCTTTTGGGTAGAAAGTAAACCTCTGCTGAACGTGTCAAATGGGTTAAGAGCAACAAAGCTTCATTTCGAATGACCTGTTGAAGACAAAGCATTGTTAAGAAGTTACATTTCAGAAGCTATGCTAGGAAGTTATGTTTCAGAAGAATTATTCTGCAAGTTACTGATGGAAATCTGGTGAAACCAAAACCTCCAGATAAAACTGGTGTTCTGAAGTATAGCACTGGAGGTCTTTTCCCTTATGAGTTATACTTCTATCCTTAAAACAAAGATCCTTTTCTGAATCGACATGCCTGAAACCACTATAAAGATTTCTCTCTGTAGGTATAAAATATCACCCCAAAGAAAAAAAAAGAAACAAACAAAAATGGGGAGCTCTCAGGCTGGCCCCTCTAAAGAGCAGGATCCTGATACAAGGAATCATGTAGAGCCACCAAATTGCCTGTCTTTTACCTAAGATCAATTTACTTTGAAGGATAAACTATGACAATGGCAACATGTAAACTTAGAGAAAAAACCAAGGCACGCTATCTATACCTAAACACAACAAAGATTCAGATAGAACATCTCCTTGCTGTTGGTGACAATAAAGGAGATGGGCCTTACCAATTTTTTCAAAACCCAGTCATAGAAGTTGCATAGCCTGGGGGAAATATGTGGTCGTAATGATGACACCAAAAGGGTTCAAAATGCTGAAGCACTAGAACTTCAACAACTGCTGACCAAGTTGATGAGGACAAGTTTAATGTAGAATGGACCCGTCCCACAAGTTCAATACGGAACCCGTTAAGAAACAGACCATTAGAGCTAATAACACCTTGTTTATTATTCATCCATCTCATAGGCTGAAACATGTGACACGAGCAGTAAAGTTCCAAACTTGTTTCCACCAAAATATCCACCCTAACGTCATGTAGTTGTGCTTTATCACAAGGAAAACATTCTAGGCTTTTATTTGATTTTAACTACATCCATGCCTTATTGAATGCCACATTCACATGCTGCAATCATGATCCCAATTACCTCGCGGTCCTGCATCATGTCCATTAGGCGAGTAATTCCTTGTGGAGTTGTCAATATTGCCTCCTGCAATCTTTTTTTTGCAGCATCCAAGCATTCATTGAGTACAATAAGACAAACGGCCACCAGTCTTTGTATCACTTCAGGAAAAGTTGTGGTACCTTACTGAGCAGTTAGTAGACAGTGTTGTGAGCAAGCGTAAAGTATAATACCGAACATAGAAATCTTCCTCCTCCTGCCAAATATGACAATCAGTTCTGCAACCAAGATAAATAAAAATCTTCATCAAACATGAACGATTATCAACTCAGAAAGTCCCACCAGTAGACTCAATAACAATGAAGCACTTCCAGGCTCCCTTGCTAGCAATTCTGAGTTCACCACAGCAGGTTGGACCTGGCTTTTGTTTCCACTGAAACTTTCCGTTGATGCCAATGCATTTACTAATGTTTCAAGCCCACCTCTGATCTATTGAGATTCAAACATTTTCCCAAAGTCAAGTTCCAATTCGAATATTTGCATTATGTTATTGACTTAATTACTGGTCATTTGAACCAAACACTTTATGGGCATAAAGCAAAGAAAGCACATCTATAGTTATATGCCTAAAGTTCATGACTTGACAAAAGGTTAAAACACTTAACATCATCAACAGCAAGAGTATTAACAGAAAGAAGAACAGGATATTTAATGAAAGGCCATGACAAATAATATCTTTCAACTAAGGGTTTTGAGATATTAAGTAAAGAATTAGAGACAAATCCAGAGATTAAAAGCATGGTCATGTTTGCCAAGCAACACCAGCTGCACCATTATTCTTTCTTTTGCTGTTAGTATGTGCGAAGTTGACACTAGAGAACAGTTTGAGGCATGTGATTAGAGCAACATGACCAATAGTAGCTGAGAACAATACAGGGACAAAGTATACTTGTGTTCCATATCCATGATCCCAATGCCTCTCCTTGTCTTGTTTGGGCCAAAAGTTTGAAAACCCTTTTTTCCCACCGTACTCAAATTTCTTTGACCATATTTCCCTCTTAGATGCTGATTATTGTTGGTGGCTATGCTCATTTGGGCTATATTACGCCATCCATGGAGAAACACATAAAAAACGGAAAGGAGTGTGATTTCAAGTGGCAAATCAGCTTTCATTTTGTTGTTGAAAGTGTTGTATTCCTTTTGGTCATTCTAGTGTGAGCACACCCTACCATTGGGCATATTTTATGCTCTTGTGTGGGAGAAGCTTTTTCCTCATAGGAACACCTGCTAACTGAAGTTGATTTTAAAGCTTAGGCACTTGTATTTCATTAATAAGAGTTCCTTGAGAGATAGTACAAGTTACACACATCCTTTGCCTGAAGAAAATAAGAGTTCATTGAGAGACAGTACAAGTTACACACATCCTTTGCCTTCTAGGTGTGTGGTTTCTCTTGTATCTTCATCAATAAGAGTCCATTGAGAGAGAGTACAAGTTAGACAGTCTAGAATTTTGCTTGTATGATTGGCTGACTGCGTGCCCAGCTGCTGCCTCTGGGCGGTTTGCATCATCATGCGCTCATCCTTATCAGTGGCCATCATATTTCTGATTGTGAAAAGATCCTTTGCCTTCTAAGTGTGCGGCTTCTCTTGATCTAGCTGTTTCAACAACTTGTATCACAACAGAAGCTCTGACCTGTACATCTCAAGCTCTCATTGCAGTTTCTTCCCCACACACAACTCCTCCTGCCACCAATGCTCTCAGAAGAAGCAGAGAACCTGAGGGGAGAAGAGGAGAAAAAGCAAGGAAGCAAGAGGCAGAAGAGAACCTACGGCTTCAGCACTAATCACAGCCCACATATTTGTTTCAGAATGGCTCTTCTCCCTTGCAGCCTGCACATCATGTGCAGCAGCCCATCCTTACTCATCTGTCATGTGCATCAGCAGCCCATTCCCTTTTTCTATTGAGCTTTCCTCCTCTCCATCCATCACAGCTAAACTCCCCCTTCTTTCTTGACATCCACAATTTTTCATGAGGGGCCCTCTTAAATCTTAATCTCCCAATTGGCTAGTTTAAAGCCAGCCTAAAATATGCCACCAGCAGCCAAGGTGCCACTACACAAGGCATCTTCTGTGTTTTTAAACAGCAAGTTTGTTTCCTCACAAGAATCAAATTCATGCAATTTGTTTGACACTCGATTATTCAATTTCTCATTTTTATTCATACTTGCAAGTAGACAAAAACACATTCTTGGCTCTTGCTCGAGCCAACTTTGGACCTTATTAGTGTTGTAAACAGCAAATACATCAAATTGATATGTGTTGGCGGCCAAGGCCTATGCAATATATCGACTGTTCTTTGACCAAGTATATGTGAAGTTGCCCATACTTTCCCTATTCCTTTCAAGTCATGACTGGTTTTCTACACACTACTCATCAAGAGTAAAACAAGGTATCAATTGAACCCATGAAAGGACTAGTTTCAATGGCAAAGCAACTTCATAAGGATGGAGGAGATTGTTGACAAACCAATATCACAAGTTCATTGTATTCCATTAGTTCCTATTTTGTTTCCATTTATAGCCCCAAAAAGGCTTTATTTGTATCGTTTATTAGTGACTGGGAGCTGCCGGAGATAGTTGCAGCATGACCCTAGACAGTTCAGTGACACTTGTGTCTATAAATAGGGCACATGCATTCATCTATCTTCAGCAATCAATTTGTTGATACCAAGCCCTAGGAGCTTGCTTAGGGCCATAAAGAGCCTTTCACAAGTGATAGACTTGATCCTCTGAAACCGGCCTGTTCACTGAGAAGGGCGGTAGTGTACAACCAAAATCTATATAAATGCTTTCACCCAATTTACAGTCGTCCACTTTACCTAAACTTAAAGACACAGAATCAAGGAGACATACAGGAAGCTAGAATGCTCCTGTTGCAACACATACACCCTGTTGGCCCCTAAGTTAGGCGCCCCTTGCGGTATTTCTTTATTTTTAAAAAGAGAAAGTACAATGGGTTGTCTTTCACCTATTCTAGGTGAAATTTGACAGCATAACAGTACAATTACTTACCCAAATCAAGTTGACCAGGAGGGGAAACTCTGCCCGAGTCTGAATCTTCTAGTTGGAGTGCAGAGTTGACCATTTCAACCTGCTGTATTTACTGGTTCAGACCTGTTCTGAAACCTGTTTACAACTCATACTGTTCCCTGTACTGTTCAGCCCACCGTAATTGCTGGTTCAGACCTGTTCTGAAACCTGTTTTCAACTCATACTGATCCATGCACTGTCCTGCATCATTTATGCCAAGTGCCCCTTGATTCTGACATCAATTGGGCTCTGAAATACCCTCTGAACAGTCCAGAATTAGTTCTGGTTTAGTGCTGTTTCAGGCACTTGCTTGGTGAGGTTACCACCCTCACCTATCCCTGCTGGGACAGCATACAACTGCTCCTGTTCCTGGAGAAAAGAGGCTCTTGCCTCGTGCAAAAACAACATATTCCACACAGCTGTACCTGAATCAGAAGAAAGGCCCTTGATTCTGCAACATAACCATACTGTCAGGGAGAGAAAGAGAGAGAGTAGGAAGCAAGCTCAAGCCTCTGTGCATCATAGACAAGGTATACCAGCTCTCAAGAGCTTTCCATCTGCAGCAATCCATCTCCCTTTCACAAAAATGAGCCCCCCATGCATTGAAACTCGTTTTTGTGCTGCCCTCTCTCTTTTGGGAATTTATGCCCAAATTGTGACACATGGCATACATGTAACAATTTTCCTGTTTAAACGTTTCGGTCTAAAATTCTCCATCCTTGGTTCAATATTTGACCTCGGCACGACCAAAGGATTAATCCTCGTACAAAAAGGAAGATAATGATGCGAACAGATTCTGGGGTCCAAAAATAATAACTCCCTTAATTTTAGGAGTTGCTTCCATTGCATCCCCACTAGTCTTCTGACCATCTTTGCAGACTATGGCTACATCCAAATCTGTAATGTAGCTCAACTGAAAGTGAATTTCCACTGATGACCCCACATGGACTAATCTCTTGAAGATTTGTCCATCTTCACTTTGAACTAGTCTCTTCCAGGCTAGTTCTTCAACACACTTGTCCATATGCACTTTCACAAGTCTCTTCCAGACTTGTCAATCTACAATGCCATCAGTCTCTTCCAGACTTATACTGGACCTTAACTGTCCAGTCTTGACTCACTAGACATTCCTGTCCGTTTCACAAACTGGCCATGTAACTCAGGCGTTTAGATTTCAAGAGGGATCATTCCAAAAAGAAAAACCAAATAAAATATGTAATAAATAAATCAACAAAAAGGTAATAGTTGTCACAGTCTTGTGACATCCTCCTTGCCTAGCACAATGAAACTTGGAGGCTAATCCACATCAATCTCCTCCTGTAAGGCACTGATGAGGAATGCACATTTTAAATCCATCTGATATAAGTGCCCATGGCGATAAATTGCAAGGGCTAAAGCGGTCCAAATGATAGACATTCGAGCAATCATAGCAAAAGCCTCTGCATAATCCAACTCAGCCTTTTGTGCGAAAGCCTTGGCAACAAGCCTCACCTTGTGCTTGTCCAAGATGTTATCCACCAAGTACTTTGCCTTGAAGATTTACTTCACATCAATAATCTTTGGCTCAAGGGTCACAAAACTATCTCACATGTGTCATTTTTCTTGATAGAAATGAGCTCCACTTGCATCACATGATGCCATGTATTTTGTGCAAGAGCCTCCTAAAGAATGGTGAGCTCATGAATCTCCAATATCCTAGTCATCATGGCATAGTTCACACACAGCAAACACCTAGTTTGCTATTGCAACATGGTTGATCTTCGAGGTCCCTGCGGTGCCTCTAGAGAGGAAGAGACTCCAGTTCCTCCATCAAACGCTAGAACCACCCGACGATTACAAAAGACTATTGTTCATATGAGAGGTTGTGAAGCCTCACGGGCTTATGATTCACTTGTAATTGATAGCAACTCCTCCTTATCAATGGAAGGAAGGTCCCCTTCAAGGGACTGAGGGACCCCAAAGAAGACCAAGGGATGGTAGAAGCCGAGGAGGGAGGGAAAGACATGAGGGAGAAGAAGGGATGGTGTCGAGGGAGTAGGGGTGTGAAGAGGTAATCTGGAAGGAGGGGGTGGGTGTCGAGGGTCAGGGTGGAATGGGGATAGCTAAATTGGATTCATTTGCTAGTGCACTATCAAGGGGAGGGTTTGACAAAGAAGTAATAGCCTTGGGTGATCTTATTGTCAGAAGTGGAGCAGCGGTGGAAGCATAAACACGTGCTGAAATAAACTGCTGAAACACAAGACAAAAAGAGAAAAGAAAAGAACACGATACATATGAGAACTCAGATGTATGCACGGGAAATGGAATCCATATATCTGAACACGAGACAATCGCATACAACAGTGAGTCACTGGCTGCGTGGGCACTGGCACTGGCTCCTCTCTCCACAGAGTCTACAGATGGTGAAATGAAGTGACTGACTGAGGAGGAGCCACTGAGTATAAATAGGCTGAAAAAGTGGGGAGCAATAATGCTGGTCGGACAGCATTAATGCTGGCCGACTGGTGCATAAAATGCTCCACTGGCATAAAATGCCACACCAGAAAAATACCTAAAATACCTAATAAAAATGCCCAGCCCAGATCAAGCTCAGACTCACACATGAGCTGACAAATACTCTGCTAACACCCTCTCTCAGATCATGAGTGATCTGATACAATACAATAGTACAATGAAAAGGGATCAGAAACTATACAACATAGAACCACCAAGTAGAACCATGGATACCCAAGCAGTGGGTGATCAAGCCACCACCAAGGTGCCTCGGAGAGAACCTGATGTCAATCGTACCAAACACCTGAAAATAGAGAAGATCATAGCATGTCTCTGTGTCCATCATCAATGTCTCGCAGTAGCATACAAGACCATCCTGTCAAAAATGCCTCTGAACATAGGTGACCATGGATTCCCCGCCTTTGACCAGACCGCCAAAGTGTCCCCTCATGTGAGCTCCAGACGAAAGCCTCCCGCTCTCTGTCAGATAACCAGCTCAGCATGAACCTGGATGTCAATCCCAGCTCCAGGATTTGATTCCGCCAGACTGAAGTCGATGTGTCAGGGACGTCCCTCTCTGGAACCTGTGCACCTGTATAAAAATATAGATGAGGCGCGGCTGCCCCATCTGAACACCCGCTCACACTCCCTCTCTGGCACAAAAGAGTCGTGAGGGATGACCTCATCACCACCACTAGAAAGCAGCCGAGGAAGGGGCCACCAAGCCCTTTCCGCGATCCAAAGAAGAGGATCCCTTTCGCGCCTTGGACTTCACCTTGGTCGGAAGATCGGAGTCGGAGTCTGATGAAGGAGAGGACTCATTGGTAGAGCCAGCATCCCGCTTCGTCTTCTGCTCCTTCTTCCTGGAAGCCGCTAACTTCTTGCAGTCCTTCCGCGAATGTCCCTTCTTGCCACAATGGTAACACTGGGCCTTCGACTTCTTCTTCCCGTCACCCCTCTCTGAAGCTACATAAGCCTCACCTCCATAATGTGCCGGAAGCCGCCCCTGTAATCTCAAGGATGCCTCATGCTCAAGAAGCGTCGAGGTCATATGTGTAAAACTGACAAGAGTCGATGATGTCTGCGCCCGCAAAGCATTGGCTACTCCATCAAACTCCGGGGGGAGCTTGTAGAGGACCGTTCCGATAAGATGCACCTCGGGAAGAGCAGATTGCATGTGCTGAAGCTGGTCCTGTACCTGCGTAACACGAAGAAGAAAGGACTGAATAGTATCTTTCGGCTCAAACTTCATCTGCTGGAGCTGGCCATAAAGTGTGACGACCCGCATGGTGGAAGGTGCCTCGTACATCTACTGCAACTTCTGCCATACTTCAGGAGACGTCCTACAGGAGGTAACCGCCGGTAAGACCGCTTTAGAAATACACCGAAGCAACGCCGAGTAAGCACGAGCATCGTCCGAGTCCCATGTGAGCACCGCTTCCTCATGGTTGTCCTCATTAAAGTCTTCAGGAAGAGGAAAAGGACGGAGAGGTCGAGCAATAGCTCCACAGACGATGTACCATAGCCGCTTCTGCACAAACCAAGCTTTCATGACAGCACTCCATGTGAGATAATCAGGTCCATGTAACTTATCATCAGTGGAAGTGCACGGAGGAGCCATATGGAGAGGATAAGAAGAGAAGTAGAGAAGAGATGGAATTGAGAGAGGAAACACAGCCAAAACACAAGCACAGACTACAGAAAAGGAGAGTTCACATGCAATAGAACCCAAAATCTGATCAATAGAAGACAAAATCTGCTGCAGAAAGTCAAAAAATCAGTCAAAAACTGCCAAAAACAGAGAAAGCGGCCTGAAGTAATAGTCACCTAGCCACGAGAGATGCTGAATCAGCAAAACGCAGGCTGTAAACTGGAGAAAAAATAGGTAGAAAACTGTCGCCAGCAGCTGCAGATGAAAAACGCAGGCAGCAGAGGGTGCGTAGGCAGCAGGCGATGGCAAAACTGCAAAAAACGCAGGCTGAAAACAGCCCCAAAACAGGTCGCCTGGCTGCGACAGCAGTCGTCTGATCAGCAGGGGTACAAAACAGTCCTGAAATCAGCAAGAAAACACAGCAGAAACACAAATCCTGAGAACTGATACCATGTCAAAAGTGGAGCAGCGGTGGAAGCATAAACATGTGCTGAAATAGACTGCTGAAACACAAGACAAAAAGAGAAAAGAAAAGAACATGATACAGATGAGAACTCAGATGTATGCACGGGAAATGGAATCCATATATCTGAACACGAGACAGTCGCATACAACAGTGAGTCACTGGCTGCGTGGGCACTGGCACTGGCTCCTCTCTCCACAGAGTCTGCAGATGGTGAAATGAAGTGACTGACTGAGGAGGAGCCACTGAGTATAAATAGGCTGAAAAAGTGGGGAGCAATAATGCTGGTTGGACAGCATTAATGCTGGCCGACTGGTGCATAAAATGCTCCACTGGCATAAAATGCCACACCAGAAAAATACCTAAAATACCTAATAAAAATGCCCAGCCCAGATCAAGCTCAGACTCACACATGAGCTGACAAATACTCTGCTAACACTTATTGTATCCGAAAAAGACACATTAAGCTAAAAAAGGTGCATTACACATTAAAGCTTCATTACTTATTAAACAACCCCAAAACTCAAATCCACTCAGTGTGTTTCAATGTCCCATAAGCAAACTCCTCACTTTTGGTTGGTTCCATCTCTATAGCAGAGTGTGCTAGGTCACTTGCATCCCTTGCATCCTAAGTCTTCCCCCTTCAATGAAGGCAATCTCCTTCAACCAGTTGCTGCCCTCCATCTCCAACTGCTATTGTGTACATCCTATAGCTGCCCTTCATCATCGAGTGGACTAGATTTGTTCCCATCCTATTGACACCATCAATTTGCTACTGTTGGGGCCACCCATCTCCTGCTGACCTGACCTGGTGGAGTTTTTGTGGTGAGTTTCCACACCATCTCCTCTAGTAGCTACCGCCCCACCTGCCTTGGTGTTGCCAGCTCCTCCAGCCCTTGTCACCATCAACACTAGCCTGCATTTTTGCTGTTCAGCTGATACCTAACTATTGGTCATCATCTATAGCAGGTTGTTTTTGTGTTTTCAGCACTTTTCTTCACAACCTCTACTCCAATTGGTGGCTATTGCACTCGAGATCCATCTCTGATGGACAAACACATTGACATCTCCCCCAGCCCACTCCCTTGAGAGTCATTAATTGTTGGACAGCTTTGTTCTTGAGCATTCTATACATTTTCATTCATTATTTAGTCGTCTTAATTTTTGTGTTTCAGAGTTTTGGTGTTTTTATGTTAGTGTTTGCGTTCACTATTGTTTGACAGCTTTGCTCTTGAGCATTCTATGCATTTTTCATTCATTATTTAGTTGTCTTAATTGTTGGACAGCTTTGCTATTTAGTCGTCTTAATTTTTATGTTTCAGAGTTTTGGTGTTTTTACGTTAGTGTTTGCGTTCACTATAGTTCAATTGGGGTTGTACACTCAATGCTTTCTTTTGCAAACCCTAGCATATCTCCACATGGAATCATAGCCAGTGCTCTTCTAAAGTGTTATTTGAGGCTATCGTCGATTGCCTTATTGGTTCTTTGTTACACTATATGTCACATGTTAACTTAGGATGACTCAAACCACTCCATCTTGAGATCCTTTCGTGTTTTCTTCAATCACTCCTTCAATGGAGACTCTTATAAGGCATTGTGGCCTTGATTTGGAGGATAACTCTCCACCTACTAATCTTTCTTTTAGGGATCGCTCACAAAATCCCAGCTCTTCTTCTCCTGATATTCCTTCACAAGGTGCATCTGAGTTGGGGCACTCTATTGACAAGATTGATCATCTTTCAATTGAGGGAAAGTTGTCCACCAAGGACACAACTCAAATTCCAAGTTCTTCACAATCAAGCCTAGTGGCATGTTCATGTAATTCACTTTTGTGTGACCCTAATTATCTAGAATCTTATTTGGTTATGCACACACACACTGTCATTTGGATTCGTCTATATTACATCTAGAATCTTATTTTGAACCTATCGCAAGTTATCTAGTCTTACCACACATTGTCTTTGATGCACATTTAGGCTTTAGGCCATCATTAGACACTCATAGATGTACTATTTTGCACCCTCATACTTTGTTACTGGGAATACCACCGTATCCTATGCACCTCCCCATATCCATAAGTGTGTCACACTCTATCCCTAGTCTAGTTGTGTGATGAATCCTCCTCCAAAATATTGTACCACCCTCCTTGATTGCTTAAATGCACAAAACCTCCTCTTGTGCTGACGAGTCACCTCCATTGAAGAAAACAGGGGGTGAAAAGGAATCACCTACATATTTTGGCCCAATTCCACCCTCCCCAATTGATCCTAACCATAGACCACAATCCGATGCTGATGATCAGCCTCCTTCATTTAAGGAAAAAAGGAGTGGTAATGACAACTATCACAAAGACCCTTCTAGCATTACTTACCTAAAAAGAACAAGTATTGTACAATTTACCAAAAATATGGCCATGTAGATGACAATTGTTGCTCAAAGGCCAAGGGCATTAGACCCATACCCAAAATCAAACCACCCATAACTCACGGTATTCTACACACACCAAAGTTGAATCCCATCCCATTTTCCAAAACCAAAATCAGCCCCTTTTGGCAATGGTGGTGCCATTCCACCATGGTTAAGGGGGGTCTTTCCCAAGAAGCTAGCACTTCTCCATCCCTTCAACATTGTGCTCATCAAAGCTGGCTCTTGGTACAGTGGATCCCGGATCTCCACCTCAATTAGTGTCTTATGGCATGACCGGTTTAGTCGTTACTTCCCCTTAAACTAGTTTCTTAGGAGTCCTAGGTAACATTTTGCAGGCCATCTCATGGGCTACCCAAGATGCCCTTTGATCCATGATCTCGACTCCCTAAGCATCTAATGTCCTAGAGATGTATATTTTAGATGCTTTACTTAGCATTTGGCTTAAACATGAATGAAATGTGCATATGTGAGTTGCGCATGTGATGTAAAAGTCAGATAAGTCATAATGATGGGCCAAGGATCCTGAGATGGCAGTAGATGTCAGAGAAAAAAGTTGGAATAAGTTATACTAGACAGGTAGTAGGTTGTGTCTAATGTCAAATTTGGCCTAGGGCATATATTTAACCATTAAGTGTCACTAATGACAATAGGAACTAGGCCATTGATAAATAAATTAGTACTAGTTCAAGGGTTAATTCATTGCACAAGACCACTTGAGAGTCAAAATGGACTAGCCAATTTAATTGTGTATGGGCACAACTAAATTTCTAAGCAAGGACAAAGTGCTATTCTAAAAAATTAATTAAATGGTTGAAAAATACATTTAGAAGGTTTTATGTAATTGATTGTAAACTTGAAATTACCTTTTGATTGCTCTATTGATGAAGAGATTCAACAATATTCTTCTTTTACTAATACTCATTTGGATGAGTCCCATTCTATTTGCAACCATTTACATCGTAGAAGATTGTCTTCGATGACAATATTAAGTCTATGTTCTTCCTTGTTACTCTCCCTAAGTCACGGGACACATTTTGTATTGCCATTAGCATTAATGCTCTTGAGGGTGGCTTTACATACTCAAATGTAGAGGAAGCTTTATTGAAGAGGTTGACATGAAGAATGTTGATGCAGCCCACACCTCTCATGCTACCACAATTCGAGGCAGGAATGATGGTAGAGGTAGTTATGACCGTTGTGGTAGAGACCCACATCAAAATAATCTTGTGGGCAGGTTTGTAGTACATCCTTTGGTGCTAAGTCTTTACTTACATGTCATTATTACATGTAGCAAGGACACATACGACCACAACGACATAAGATGCAATAGGATGAGGAGCCTCATCTCAAGATGGTGAAGGTTAGGAGAGGAGGAGAGAGAGTTGCTACTGCAATTTTCTAGGCATTGTTGATCATCCTAGCCATTGAAAACTGTTAGACAGCTGTTGCCACCTGTTTAGGAGGCCATTGGAGGCACTTGATAGCCCTTGTAGGCTATCTACAAGCAATGATAGCAAGTTTGGGGCCCACAAGCACAGCGATTGCATGTGGGGTTCCTATTGTAGTGAGTTGCAATCATTTAACTGTTTCCAACAAAGTAGCAGCAAATTTAAGCACTTTCTTGTGATAGAAATAAGAGATTTCTCTCTCCTCTAAAAGAAATCCCTCAACAAATTTCAGCCGTTTCAGGCCTTGGTGAATAGCAGCTATGTTTTTGCTGCTGTAAAGCCTATATATATAGAGAGAGAGAAAGAGAGAGAGAGACCATTGTTGTTGCAACAGTTGACAAGCCATTTCCAACTAGCAGGAGACCCTCTAGGAGGAGTCTACAACAGTAGGTGACAATGGTTTGAGGGTTCTTTGAGCTAGGAAATATCATATTCGGGGTGTTCCATTAGTGAAGACGGCTTCCATGGCCATCTAAACAAGGCAGCAACTGATTTCTTCCATTTTCTCGCGATGGAAGCCTAAATTTTCTCTCTTCAACCTTCTCTCTTATCCTCCAACCATCTCTCAAGTCATCTCTACAAAATCCAACCATTTGAGTCATTAGGGGTGAAGATTTTGGCTAATCTTTGTTGTAAACCCTAATTTACAGCAAAAATTAGAATTTGACAATTGCCTTGGGATGCATGCTCAATATTGAGGACCTAGGACTCAAATTCCAGATGTTGAAATTTAAGAATTTCAAGGAGATTGAGGAGACTAGCTAGACAAGATCAAATTTGGGCCTAAAATTGTCTTACTGGTCACAATCCCCAAGCAAACCAAGGGAAAAATTGGTTTGAAGACTTGCTGGTCATTTATGACAGCAAGAGGCACTTGGATTAGCAGGGGAATTAGTGAATCTCACTTGTAATCCCATCCATTTGCAATTAAAGATAAAGAAATACCACAAGGGGCACATATTTTGGGGCCAATAGACTGCCCAAGGCACCTATTGAAGGTTAGAAGTTTTGCTCTAATGCTTAAATTGTGTTCAGCTAAGCATTTATAGCAAGTATGTCAATCTTACAGTGAAATGGGATCAAGGAGTGATGATGCATCCCATTCTCCAAATGCACATAATGAAGGTAAAAATGCAATGTCTAATCTTGGAGAACAAGCTTACAACATGGACAACAAAGAGAAAATGTGGTTGTTGATCAAGAAGCGGATCCTTCAAGGCCACGAGATGTTGATGACTAGTAATGAGGTGAAGAATAAGACGACCAATTCAAGGCTCACTTAAAGGCAACAACTAGCATCTTTGTTCAATTATCCAAAGATCCATATTTATGAGAGAGTTTTGAATTCTACCAAAAAAGACAGCAAGGGAAAGAAGAAGATGTCATCTTCAAAGGTCTTTGGGTGGCAAGAAGCTTCCAAACAACAGCCACCACAACCTAAAGATGCACGCAAGGTTGGGAATGAGCAAAAGAAAATGATATTAGTGGGATTGGATACCCAAATGCAATGCCATTTTGGTAGTGCAAATCCAATGGATTTTGGACAGCCGAGCATGCATGCAATGATGGGGCAGAAATGATACTTTGGTGGTGGCAATATTTTTCATGCTATGGTGGATTAGGGACTGCATATGGGAATGTATGGCACAACTCATGATATGCAACAACCAATGCATGGTGTGCAAGGCCCAATGTATCCGAGTATTACTAGCTTTATTTAGCCTCGCGTGTGAGCACACATTATTGTGAGTAAAAGTGCATGTTTAGGTGTTAACACCTTTTACACCAGTTAACATTAAATAAGGGTCAAAGGTGTAGGTGGATACCTCAACCTATATATTCAAGCCCTATTACTTGTGCTCTTAACACACATATCTCATCTATCATTCTCTCTCTCTCTCTCTCTATAAGGAGTTTCATCCACCATAGCCTACTATCACATGGGAACTCCATACCCAACAGTGGTATCAAAGCAATCCATCGGATCGGTCCTAGTGACACAACCACCTTTGTGCATACCCTATGACTTGCTGTTCATAATATAGCAGTAGCAACAACTAAGGAAGAAGCTGAAGCTTGAAGAAGAAGAAAAGAAGGAGAAGTCTGCCTAGTTGAAGAAGAAGAAGAAGAAAAAGCTTATGTGGCCCCTTGTGCTAACTATCTTGCTTGTCTAAGTTGCCGTTTGCATCCCTACCGAAAGCTTCAACTTTGGATGCATTGCCTAGTGAGAACTGTCTATCCCTGTGACTGACGCAAGTCACGTGTTGCTTGGTGAGTGTGCTACCTGGACACCTGGCCCCTTCCAACCTTGCTGTGCACACATTTGGATTCACACTCCTCAGCAGACACATACACCTTCCTATGCTTAGCCCCTTCACTTGCCCTACACTTGTCGCTTGCTGCTTGGACGCCATGTCAGCATCAACTTGCACTAGTTGTCACGTCATGCTCTAGCCCATTCAATCGATGACCATACACCTAGGACAAACTACATTAAATTTTTTTCTTTTCTCCTCAACCTTTAACAATAAAGGTTTAATTATTTCTTAAAGGGGCAATTCACATGAAGATTGGGACATTTCGGTTTCTATTGAAATTTCTCAAATTTCTTAACCAAAATTTGGGGGTTTTCAAATTTAAGTCCACTTTCTTCAAATTTCTTCATCAAGATTTGGCCCCTTTTCAATATGAGCTCTCTCCGTGGCATCTACCATCACGATCCCAATATATGGTATCATAATTGAAAAATTCTCGAGCATATCAAGTTCACCATCTAGTAGACAAAGATTCAGGTCATATTTATGCAAGAAGATGCATGGAGGGTCGTATACACTAACGAGCCAGAGCACATTCGAAGCAACCCATAACTTCATTAGGAATGGCTCGAGAAGAACAAGAGCGCACTCGCTATCATTGAACTCGGTCTTTCTAACAACCTAATTCATCACCTTGATCTCACAAAAATAGCAAAAGAGGTATGGGATGGCCTTCAAGTCAGATTTGGGAGAGAGATTAATAATTCCAAAATATTTTTCAAAATGAAAATTTTTAGTATCTCCTACAATCCTTTAGAGACTCTTAAGCAGTATCTCAATCATTTAAGTCTTATTTACCAACAATTGACCACTCTCAATAGTCATCTCAATGACGACAATAAAAATGTTGTATTTCTTAATAGCTTAATGAAAGAAGCACAAATCCATAAAACCGTGGCTGCTATTTAGCCTTGTGTGTGAACACACACTATTGTGTGTAAAAGTGCATGTTTGAAACCATGATTGCTATTTAGCTTTGCGTGTGAACACATATTAGTGTGTAAAAGTGCGTGTTTAGGTGTGAACACATTTTACACCACTTAGCATTACATAAAGGTCAAAGGTGTAAGTGGATACCTTAGCCTACATATTTAGGCCCTATCTCTTGTATTCTTAACACATATATCTCATCTATCATTATCAATCTATCTTTCACTTTCTCTCTCTCAAAAGAGCATGCACTCATTCTCCACTTCCCCACCATGGAGGCTAGAAGAGACTTCCTAGCTCAACACCGTACATTGAAGGGGAGTGGTGTATTCGTGAGTGACGACCTCACACTAACCCAACTAGCCCACATGAGGGAGTGCATGCCAAAAATTAAGGCAGCTAGGGAGAAGGGCAAACTCGCCTTCTACAAAGGAGGGAGAGTCGGTAGTCATGGAGAGACGCCACAAATGACGGTGTGAGACCTATGGGACCAGCCTTGCAATGGCAGTTCGGAACTATAATGGAGCCCTCCGACTAGATGTGGGAGTTTTTTAGGAGACATTCACAAAGAGAGATATAGTGTTCTACTTAGAGACACACTAGGAACCACATGCTACACTTCCACAGCTGACAGGCTATAGATGGGAGTCAGCTTGCAAGAAGGAGACATGCACAGACCACCGTAATCACAGGTCGAGAGGAGTGGCAGTGTTATTCAAGGAGGAGCTACAACAAATGATACACGTAGTCTGCAGAGATAAGTAAGCTAGATACATGTGGGTGAGACCTATGGGACCAACCTTGTAGTGGCAATTCGAAACTATAATGGAGCCCTCCGACAAGATGTGGGAGCTTTTGAGGAGACATTCAGAGAGAGAGATATAGTGTTCTACTTAGAGACACATCAAGAACCACATACTACACTTCCACAAGTGACAAGCTATAGATGGGAGTCAGCTTGCAAGAAGGAGATACGCACACGCCACCGTAATCGCAGGTCGAGAGGAGTGGCAGTGTTATTCAAGGAGGAGCTACAACAATGATACTCGTAGTCCGCAGAGATAAGAAAGCTAGATACATGTGGGTGAGAGTGCATGGTGGGCAACACACTTTGTATATTGCCATATGCTATTTCCCCCCTATGACGTCTTGATACGCCCCATCCCAGGGGCAATCACCATATGCGGCTTTGAATGAGGATATTTGGGAGTTCTCTAAGGAGGGAGATGTTCTCTTGCTAGAAGACTTTAATCCCAAGACAACTTCCCATCAAGTGTCTTTCTTTTATGCATCTGAGGAGATGCTACAGGAGCAAGATGTGTCATGGCTACAACTAGAGAGGACATCTCATGATATGGGGGAAGTCACCGAATATAGGAGATACCTTGTGGAGATGGGCACAACACACAGGTTGGCCATTCTCAATGGCCTGGCTAGATACCCCCTATCCGGTGCCTTAACATGTTATCCTCACCGACACGGTGCCAGCACAATAGACTATATACTTGCTCCACTGATGGTAATATCTCACATCCAGGACCTCTCAATATCACCACACCTTCTCGAGTTGTAGTGGATCATGCCTACCTATCATTCACCATTGACCTCTAATTCACTAACACGCAAACCCATCATGCAGCTCATAGACCCTCAAGATACTTCTTTTCCAGAGAGACAAAGGATATCTATGAGAGGCAAAGATCCTTAGATTATTACATGATGCAAACCCCGACGTTCCATTGCAGGAGCTGACTCAGCAGTTCAGTGGGGCCCTACACATCGTTGTAGGTGTAGCCTTCCCACACTCACGACCCGCACAGAGAGCCTCCACCAGGGTGACACCCCAAAACAGCTGGTATGATGATGAGTGCCGTGAGACTAGAGCAGGGCGAGAGCACAGTGGTCCACTACCTACAATCAGCACAAATACTCTTTAGACACCTCACACAACAAAAGAAGAGAAAATTCTTGGCCTAGTTGGAGTGAGACCTATATCAACTATTCTTGAGCTAAGATTCTAGAGAGACTTGGAGGCTTTTTAGAGAGCATTGCCTGACCACACCTGTTACATCAACCGCTACATGGGAGAAGTATGCAGCTAGTCTTTATACTGTGGAGGGTCAACCACCTCTTCCTGACCCACCTAAGCCTTGTCCAAAGACCACCACTTTCTTTATAGAAAGTAGGGTCCGAGAGGTCATTGATAGACTTAGCACAAGAAAGGCACAAAATCATGATGGATTAGTAGCTGAGCACCTGATCCATGCTAGAGATTTGGCGGCAAGATTCCTAGCTCACATGTTTAACAGAGCCATGTGTGAAGGCCTACCAAAGAGCTGGAGCACGAACACTATTGTGCCTATCCTCAAGTCAAGGGACCGTACTTTACCCAATAACTATCAAATTATCATGGTTGGGCATACAATGGCTAAGTTATATGCTTCTGTCCTTGGGCATGAGTTAAGCAAGTGGGTAGAGATGTGGGGTCTTAGAGCATAGGGATAGATTGGCTTTAGGAGAGGCTTCTCCACATTAGATCACATCTTCACACTCAAAGCGATCATTGAGGAGGGAAGGGCCCATGGCCAATGGACCTACTGCTACTTTGTGGACTTCCGCAAAGCCTTTGACACAACACTAAGAGACAAGTTGATACATAGATGGGAGTACCAAAGAGCTCAATTGGGGTATTTTGACATTGTATGAGAGGGTTGTGGGAAAAGCACGAACACCTAAGGGCCTTTCAACACCTATTTACTCCACCATTGGGGTGAAGTAGGGACGTCTCCCCTTCTCTGACATTATTTGGTCTGTACATTGATGGGATTGCTAATTATATTTCACAAGAAGAAGATAGAGGAGCCCCACTAGTTGGCCCTGCCCTGATCCTTGAGATACAAGAGTTCGAGGTTTAATATTCATTCACAACATAGTGTATTTGCTACATGAGCATTGTATATTCAGTAGTTATATCACTTCAGTTATTTTCTGTGTTCATTGTCTTTGAGTAGCCCTAATCCTAACTGTGTTCTTTTATCAGTCTGTGCTTTTTCATACGATTTTTATTTGTGTTTTTGTGTCAGAGTATTTCTTTACATGGTATTAGAGCTTGGTACTCTCTAAGAAACCTAGGCCTTTGATCTGAAAGCTCTCCGCAAGAAGCAAAAATAACAATAGGTTCAAATGACTTCGAATACATCAACACCAATTCAGCCTCTAGAACAACCTATGCCGAGAACCGAGCGAGAGTGGGTAGAACAGCTTGCTCCACAACGTTCCGACATGGTGGAAGACACTTCTGACAACACGGAAAAAAGGCTATACAAGCTTTCCACTGAAGAATATCATGTGATCATGGACTTTAGACAAGGTATGCATGCATTTCTCTCTTCAGATGCTGCACATAAATCTGATGATATTGCATGACCATCGATGCCTCCCTCAGGGATGGGCCCCCTTGTTGGAGAAAGAGATCCGAAGTATGTTCCATTCTTTCATCCTCTTCCGTTCACTCCGGTGCAAGGTACTTTTGATTCATCTTTTGTTCCTTTATCTTTTACACCTTCTGCTTTGCAATATACTGGTAGAAATCATGAGGAAGATAGAGTACAATCTGTTGACTACGGAAAAGGTTCTCTTGAGGACCAATTCTTGTATGTTAATACACGTGGGGATTATAAGAAAAAGCCAGGTACCTCTTCTTCTACCCTTTCTTCTTTTCAATTTTCTTCTCAAAATCAGAATGAATTTGGTGTTTCTATTTCTACATTGCACGGTGCATCATCATCATCATCATTTCATTTTCAATCATTACATGGTAAAAATGAACAAAATGCACCTGCATCTTTCACACCACAAATTCAAAACCCACCCATCCCACCACATTCTTCCGCTGCTTTTCCACTTCCCTTCACACCATTTACATTCCCCTATCAAACACCTCATGTTGCACATCACACCGCACCGAGGGGTTATGGAAACATAGGTACCGCCTTTAGGACCTCATCCTTTCCTCCATCGAGTGGTGTTTCACCTACTTCTCACACACTTTTGGGATCATTGCAGCCTGGGTATCCCCTCCAGTCTCTCCCGAGTGTGGATCAATTGGTACCTCAGATTGGTTTTATAGCATTACCTAGTGGACCTCTTGGTCATTCTACTATGCCCTAGCTAAGCTTTGGACAGGGATTTCATGTCCCAATGCCTCCACCTCCATCGGCACCTTACAGAAACATTTATGTTCCAATGCCTCTGCATCAATCGGTACTCATTAGACACTCCCAGCCTATTTCTACCTATCCACCTTTTCCTCTTCATTCTTCCTATCAGACACACCCACCACCACCATCTTACCCACCACCTCCATCTTATCCCACTTTCCCAACACCTCATGGTTCCAGCTCATCTTCTGCCAAGCATGCTTTCAACGATAAGACTCGTTTTAATAGGTCAAACTTTATCACTTGGTCGAACTTGATGAGACATGTCCTTGACTCCCAAAACCTATGGGATCTTTTGCAGGGGTTGGAACCCCAACCCGATCCCACACTTGTTCCATATGAGGTTGTCCGCTCATGAAAGGCTAGGAATGTCTCCGCTATTGTTGAGCTGATGTTGGGCTTATTGCCTAATTTCACTCTCAGCTTCAGCATTTTGACTTAGAGTCAGAACGATGGGCACATTTGACTGACCACTATGTGGCTCAAGATAGGACACGTCCTATAAATCTCGACCATGAGCTCCAACTTTTTAAGATCACTAACCGAGATGACTTAAAAGTCAAGTTGACTGAGTATTGGCAACTTCTTGCCGAATTCTCTACTACGGGGACTCTGAAGTCCTCTGACAATCAAGTCACATTGTTTCTGAACAAACTTCCCAAGAAATACTTCAATTTCGTGGAAAATATAGTTTCAAAGCCTACCATGCCTACTTTCTATGAATTTGAGTGTCAACTACTGCGTTATGCACGGTTGTTTGATCAATTTCATATGAACTCTTTCTGAGAGGGGGCTCTTGTTGCTCATTCTCAAAAGGGGCAACAAGGGCAAACAAAATCAAACCTCCACTCAAAATCAAAAACAAACTCAATCCGAGGAATCACAAGGAAACTCCCAATCACAACTCAAACAAGGGTGGCAGAATGTACCTAAAAAGAATGGGTATTGTCAACATTGCCAAAAGGTTGGTCATTTTGATGACGAGTGTGGATCAAATCTAAGTCTCAAACCCCCGCCCCTCAATCGGGAAATCCCCAGCAAGGGAGGCAAGGTGATGGCAAGGGGCAGTTTAAATATCAGACCCATGCTGCCATTGCTCAACCATCTTAGTCGACAACATTCTCAACTCCACAGGGCTTGTCTGATTGGTCTACAGAGGCCCACATCGTCTCCATAGAGCCATCAAATGCAAGTCTCGTCCACACCTCTGAGTTGCGACGAGGTTATCGCAGAGGCCCACTTGTCACAGCCGAGCACTTCAACTCCTATTTGGATTGTGGACAGTGGAGCAACACATCATATGACTCCTATAGCAGACATTTTCGCATAGGAAACAACTGATTATCAGTTGCTGGTTTTCAATGGATAATCATTAGTTCTCAATGCTATTCAACTGGTTTTGTGGACAGCAGCATGTTTTATGAATGCCATTGATAGTTCAGCCATGGTTTATGTTCAATTTATGCTTTGCTATAGTTGTTTGGCTAGAACAGTTGAGATATGCTCATGAAACTGCATTCTATGAATTTTTTATAACAGTTTTGGATTCTTTATTGAGTTTTATATTATATTTATGCTAGCTGAAAATTCTCAGCAAGTGGTTAAGAAAAAAGTGGCCAATGTTGTTTACACTACGATGCCTTTTGGAAAATTCTAGTGCAGTTTGTTTTACTTTGGTACATTGCAGTGCAATTGAGGATAGACACAAAGAAAGACAGGACCCAAAGCAAGGTGCCTCTTGTAGTATTTCTTCATCATACTGAAATGTTGGTAGAACTGCTTGGAGATCTTTGCTCTCAAGATATGCAAATCAGCCTTCATCATGCCAATTCCATACAAACTGCTCAATGGATCTACAATGCTCAAGTACCTGCCTTTAACTGCTCTTACTAGCCAAGCCTAGAACCCATGTATGAGAATATCTACTATGGACCCACATCAGCCATTGCTAAGTCCCAAATTGCCATAAGCCGGCCAAAAACATCCATTTCCAGCCTTAAAACAGCATTGCGAGCACTTGGACAACCTTCACTGGCCCTTAGAACAGCTTGACCAGCACCAAGGAAAGCACAATTTGGAGTGAAAGGTGATGAATGATTTGGTGGCATCCACAATCTGCCAGATAAAGTCTGTGCATTTTTGCTACTTTTCCTATGTTTTGCTACTTTCTGGTTAAATAATTAAGGTTTCAGACAGTATAAACAAATTGTTTAAACTTTTCTTTTTGAAATTCAAGTGTCCCCGTCCAAAACTTTGGCCTATGGCCAAATTGAATGAATTAAACAGAACTTTCATATTAAGGTTCATTTATCTTGAATTAACTAAATGTGTCCAACTGACAGCTTAATAATTCATTGTTCTCATGCAGAATCTTAACCACTTAAGGACCTGCCCAGCACAACTCATGCAATGGCTAGCGACAGCATGTGAAGCAACAAGGAAGTTGAAGAGCTGGTGAAGCAAAGTGGGGACAAGGGATACAGGGATATGAAAGTAGCAGCACACACTAGGTCCCCTTTCATAGAACTTTCTAAGCCAGATGTCATACTGAATATTCTTGAGTCTTGTATTTCTTGATCTAATTATTTTTGTGAATGTTTCAAGAGCCAAAAAAATGCCAATTAATAAAGTGGTAATTTCTTGTAGCTTAAGACCTGCTCTCAAGCCCAAAAAGGTGGTCGAAGAGATGAAAGGGTTCAACTCCCAACCCAAAAGGTCCCATCCCAGAAATACCAAGGCATTGGGCCACACAAAACTGTCCAAGGACCTGCCACAATCACAAAGGCAATGAACACTTCTAGGAGACTTAGACTTTTGTTTTGGTGGGTTTTTTTTTGTGATCTAGTTCATTAGATCATACAAAAGTGAAACCAAAGTACACACCACAACCAAGGGAGTCAATGGAGAAGTACGAGGAGCTAAAGGGGTAGATGAGAGTAACTAATGTAAGGATTTGGGTTAGCTGCTTGGGATTTTAGGTGCACAAATGGAAGCTCACGATGCTATCTTAGATCAAGTTAAAGGGATCATGCTACATAATGCATGGGCTTTCATTTGAATTGATGCCTACTCTCATAGGTTTTCATCAGTTCCCAATGCACAACATATACACACTGTCATAATGGGATAGATAATGCAATAAGGAACATGCTCATGCAATAGTGTCTCTTATAGTGCCCTTATAGATGAATTATCCACTTGCCCAAGTGCTGAAGCTAACCCCCTCTTAAACCATGGATGTCAATGTTGAAGGAGGAGTTGATGCTAGCTTAAGATGCCAAGTACTTGATGAAGAAGATCCTAGAGTAGCATAATGAAGAAAACGAAGGAAGACCTGAAGGCTGAAACTGCTTAGCTAGAAGAGCTAGAAGGCAGAATCAGCCACCATGGTAGTTGGGACGTGCCCAAATTCAGTCTTAGGAGAGGGTTGCTCCTATGCTGGCCAAATGATGTAGGCATGCCCAAAACTCAACCTTGCAAGAACGCTCCAATCCTAGAAGGCATGACCATCAAGATAGCATACCTACATACCACCATGACAAGAAGAAGAACAATCTAAATGGATAGGTAGCTTGAAGTAGAAGCACCTGAGCTAGAAGAGCAATGACGAAAACAATTTCACTAGGATAGTGGGCATGGTGACCAAACACAGCCTCGAGAGAGGGCTCCTATGTTGGCAACATCAGAGGCAGTCTCAAAACTCAACCTCGGGAAAGGACTTCAATAGGGTCAAGAATATCACAGTTTTGTGAAGAAAACTATGGTGTAGCTGCTAAGGTTTGCACTGAGGAAGCAAAAAATGTACGACCACAACATAAATACAATGATATAGAAAATGTATGACAAGGGCAAAATAGTAGTGTCACTAGAGCAGTAGTGCCGGAGAGTGACGTCCACCAAAGATGGATCCCAAGTACTGTAACCACCAATCAAAGATGAGAGAGTGCAGAATAATGAAGGGCAGCAGGCTGGTCACCAAAACACAGTAGTCGAAGGCTGAAATTTGGTAACTGCAACACTATACCACCAAAGGGCTGAAAACTAATCACCCGATGTAAAGAATTGTTAGGCAACAATAGGAGAGGTGTTTGCTGATGTAGGCGGCTTGCTGAACAGCAAAAATGCAAGTACTATAGCACTCACATAGTGGGAGAGATGGCATCAGTCTATCACCTGGCACCAAGTGCCAAAAACGCAGGCTGATTAGTGCTATGATGATACAACAGATGTAGACCTCCAAACAACAGGGTGATGATTGAAAACAGGCCACCTAAGGCTAGATAGTGATGGGTTGCAGTTGGTGATGGCTAGACAACACATGGTAGGTAGCTCATGGCTAAAATCTGCATAGTAGAGAGAGAAACCTGCACAAGAGGATGAAGATTGAATGGGGGCAGCTTGTCTATTTATAGATGTGGATGGACCCTCTCTCGAACTGCACATCATTTTTGCGTTTTTCATTAAATAAGCATGTTTCGGGGATGTTTAAGAGGTTAATTAGCATGTTATGCATTTCTTAGCTCAACATCTCTTCTTAGGCCCAAAACACGGCTAGAAAGGAAGGCCCACGTTTGCCCAAGGCGTCCCACCCCAAAGTAGCCAGGGCATCGAACAAAGGGTGCACAATGTTTGCCCAATGGCTCACCAAGACTATAGAGGTGATGGTTAGCTTACCAAGGGAGTCTGGGTAATCACCCTAGAGAGGAAAAGGCATCGAACAAAGAATGCTCAAACGGCTGTCCAATGGCCTACCAAATCCTGCAAAGGCATATGAAACCAAAGGTTATGAGCGTATTGTACTCCGAAACGCATACCAAAACGCAGCAAGGCAACCTCTACGCATCGAATACCAGCAAATGTAGCCAAAGAGGCTGGATCTCATGTAGATAGACTCTGAGGAGAGAGAGACAAAAAATGCAAAGAGAGAAACTAGGCAACACGTGAAAATGATAGATGATTGTGCAGCAAGTGTAGACGACAGCAAGAAGAGAGAGAAACTCAACAAACGCAGGAATTGGATGACGACGACGGTGTCAGACTGATGGCGATAGCTCTAGATGATGGCATCAACAGCAAATACAATGTTCTAAGTATAGGGCGACAACTCTATTGTACCAAGCAACAATTCCTAGATGTAGGCGATAACTCACAGATAGAAGTGAAGTTTGGAATCAAGCGCCAGATGATAGCGTATAGCAAGGAAAAGGTTTGACCGCAATGTCCTCTGCGAACGGGGTGTGGACATCATAGATACGGCTCCTAAAACCTACAAAAACAAGATTAATGGAAAGTGATGGACTACATGCCTATTTATAGAAAGTTTGGGACACCCAAATTAGGGTTTGGTATATGGGACAAAATAACTCTCTAGGATCGCATCTCTTTTTAAAATAATAAGATTTCTTTATTAATTAAGCGTGTTTGGGGGCTATTTAAGTCAAGCTTATGCATTTTTAGCTCAACAATGAAGTCATTGTGCACTTGTGAGTTAGTTATCTCATGAGAAATTATAGAAAATAGATCTACTTGCAACAAATTCAAAGCATTCATTAGTAATCTATAGAAATACCATAAGGGTCACCAAGCTTTGGGGCCAACAAGTGTCATGTGCAGTGTAGGAGCACTCTAGCTTCAAGTGTGCATAGATTTTACTTTGGATATACTTATGCTAATTAAATAGTGTCATATGCACTATAAGAGCACTCTAGCTCCAATTGTGTGTGGATTTTACTTTGAGTATACTTATGCTGATTTAAATATTTGCTGAAATGTGATTTTATTGCCCTCTAGCCCTAGGTTACCAAAGGCCGGTTTCATGGTTTCATTGCTAGGAAGTCACCATCCTTTTGAAGGAGGTGAGATTATGATCACCTCTAGCAGCAAACACATTAAAGTTTTACTTGCCGAAAACAACATAGAAGAAGGGGCAAACTGTAATAGATGTCACATAAGATTGGTACTAGCAATAAGGAACATGAATTTCCTCCTAAAAGGCACTCTACACATGGTTTTAAGTCACCAAATGACATAATCTTTTCCTCATCCATGACCTCCATTTTGTACCATGTCCCTATCCTAGACTTCCAAGTTGCATCCTGCACCTAAAAGCCACTTCATCTACAACAATTACTTCATTGCACATTTGATTACAGGTGCCATCTTTCTTGTACCTTTATTTTCAGCTTGTGCTTTTGTCATATTAACTGTTAGGACTACATCGAGATAAAGCAGCTTTATCTGGTTGCTGGTGCTTCAACAAATGTTTCCCTGTGATATCTTCTCCACATCTAGTAAGTTTGCAAGTGTTTAATAACCATGTATTGGTATCCATACATATATTTTCCAGTCCCTGAGCTCCTAGCTAGAGGAGGTTTCGACTTGAAAAAATACTGGAGTTTCATGCCAGTCCCTAAGCTCCTTGCTGGCAGAGGTTCCAACTTGTCAATAGTGATTGAGAGCCTTCACCACTTTTTTTGCAGAGAGGGCGATTACAGGTTTAGAAGGGGATGCAGTGATGCTTTTGATTAAGATTTTTACAAGGTAGAGGAGTTAATGATTTAGCTTGTACTCAGCCATGTTTGACAAGATGGTTGACTCTTGAGGTGCAAGACTCATCATGTGCAGCCTTGGATGCTTTCCATGTTGTATCCGTTTGACCCTGCTGTAAGACTCATAATGGGACATGTATTCCTACATAGTTCTTGCGTATTCTTTTTATGCTCCCTGTGGCATATATGCTTGCAGCATCCGTACTTCCTTAAGGATTGATCATCCTCTAGTTCTCATCGGTATGTGATCCTTGCTGTACTAGTTCACTTCATTTCCTGAATAAATAAATACCTACTTTGTTCCTCAATTATTTCAGAAGTATCACCTTTTTCCGATAAGAGATTCAGAAGTGTTACTTCTCTTCAAGTCATTTGTAAAACACTAGTATGCTCTAGACTAGAATGAGCATGAGCTCATAAATATAGTGCAGTGCATGTACCATAAAATCTAATGGAATATCAAGAAGGGGCTTACCATCTCTATTTTCTTTGTCATCAAGCAAGTTGTCAAAACAGCTAGTCAAAACAGCCAGAGTTTTTATTACTCAATATAGAAATGCTCCATCCTAAGTCATCAATGATGGGTGGGCTATGTCAAGCACAATGAGATATAGCAAACTACAACCAGATGTAAAAAGCTATTTAACTAACCAAAACCATGCCTCAAGGACAGTTTCAGACACACAAACAAAAACCTGACTTCAAAGTTTCAAATGTCTGCCAACCAGGTCTAAATCATTCCGCTCCTCTCGCAAAACAGAAAGAATTACTGGTAGTCCTGTAAAACCAATTAAAAACAGTCCGACATCATTGACAATATCATGCCTTTTAAAAATATAGCCCTCAAAGGTTGCTAATAGCAAAATTAAAAGACACACAGAAATCAGTCATCAAACTGAAAAATGCATGCCTGGATAATGCTTAAAAGCTGCTATGTATGTGCATAGATTCCCCTTAGATGGGAAAAAATGGATCAAAATGCGCTCAAAGCCCAGGCATTACCAATAGCTCCAAAAGCTAACTTGGCCGATAAATTTTCTGCTACCAAGTCTTGAAGCTCTGCCATTGCTTGATGTCGGTCTTCCGCAAGAACCCCATTGCTTATTCGTTCCAAAAGTTGCTCAACACCCCTGTGGAATTCATTCAAATTGCCCATCTCATGTCAACCAGATACTTTTCTATTAAGAACAGAGTTTGCTTCAGGTCAAGAAAAGTACCATCAACAATGACTAGCACTAAAACTTCCAAGGGCATTTAAACCTACAATACATGTAGATTACCTCCCTTTATAACATATGAAATCCAGCTCACATACAAATTAATACTCAGGTATCCAGCCAAAAAACCATTTACACTGTCTTCCGTAACCAATTGCTAAGCTCACTAACAGAAAAATCACAGCAACGAATATTGAACATCATTCCCATGTCAAAGCATTAAAAGAGGATCTCAATTCTTGTTTATCATGAAAAAGTGTTAAGTGTTAGTAGCGCTTAAGAAAATCAGCTTGGCTCTTACCCATCATCATCTTTGGATGCTTGATTAGAATTACCAAAAACCAGCCCACCAACTCCCTGCAACCAATCAGAAAATGATGAGAAAGATCTACCAGTGTTCCAAGCTTATAGCCATAGAGTCTCATATTAAGTTACGGAAAAGAAGCCAGTGTTGGAACAGGGTCTGATTGCACAAACATTCAGATTCGAATAATAATACAGTCAAAATGCATTCATCATTCACACTTTTATTTATGACTTGAAAAGTAGAGATTTTTTTCTCATATCACCAAAGATTAGAACCTTTGATCTGCTTGCTAGGGGAATCATTGTAACTGTTTGGGCCTTTTCTACTAATTCCATAGATATCATCATGTGGACAGCACCGCACAAAACTGTCACGGTTACCACCTAGACACTTACACATCCTTTACATGCATAAACCAAGATCTTGGTTCCTTGGGATAGAGCATCAGACGCTGAGTCAATCGGCAACACGTACAACATAACAAAAAAGCCCACCATCCTCCTCTGCACATAGCCAATTTGGGCCGTTTAAACTAATGTTGTTTTGACAGGAAAATTTCTACCATCATTACAGCCTAGTCACCTAGACTCATAATCCTTATGTGCATAAGCAAAGATCTTGGTCCAAGGATCAAGGATCAAGCTCCATTCAGGAGTTGGCCGTTTGGCATTTTGTGGTCTTTGGTCCAAAGGCCTCTTGAGTCCCATTTACAAGTCACTTGCAAGTTTTGTGGTCCTTTTTACAGGTTCAACTGATTTAGATCAGTAGGTGATCTAGACACCAAATTTCCACTACAGGTTTTTGTTTTGCTTTGGGTAAAAGCATTATTGCTTGGAGCAACAAGTGATAGCCTACTCTTGCAGCTTGCTCTTTCTTCTATAGAGGTAGAATATAGAATTGTGCAACATAGAATGTTGTTTCGTTGAGGCGAATGTTGACTGAGATAGGCTTTCCCCAAGAAAGCCTACAATTCTTTGTTGTGCCAGCCAAAGCTGCCTAACCATAGCCAAGAATCCTATGCTTCATGCTTGCAGAAGTATGCTGAGATCCAGTACCATCATGTTCAAGAGGGGATCTTATTAGGAGCTAAACCTAATGTGTTGTTTTACAAGGGACAATGTGGCAGACATTTTCAGGCTCTTCCCTCTTTAACTAACCTTTCAAATTATCATATTTTCCTAACATTTTTCTGCCCCCCCTTAAATCAGCCCAAAAAGCATTTTTGTGTTTTACATGACACATGAGACATTTCCATAGGACTGCTGGCTGAAAGTGTTCTATAGAAGCATACTCAATGTGGACTCCCACTCTTAACTTTGATCCTTATCTCAGACTGTGCCAATCTCCATCCTCATCCTCATCTTCGTCCATCATCTTCCCCTCTTCATATTGCTGTCCCTGCCCTACTTGTTGCCACCCATCATCAGTTGGCTGTCATCAAGCTCCTGCTGCTGTCAACTATCATCTCAAGGCTGCTGCCAACCTGTTGTAAGGTTCCACCTGCTGCTGGGGTAACCCCCAGAGACTGTTTTTGGTAGTAGACTGCCGCCCAGATTTCCCTCTATCTAATGTTGCTGCCGCCTGCTGATTATATCAACTCCTGCTAGCAGCTGCCTCTTCTCCTGCTAGAGACCATCACCAAGCAATACACTCCTGTGCTTCATTATTCTGAGCCCCAAACATTGATGTATTTTGACATCCAGCCCACTGCCCTTGTTAGAATTTGTCAATTCTAGGCAGTGCCCAACATTTTAGTGTGGTGTGAACAAAACTGGGCAGCAATGCCCAATGTTTTAGTGTGTGTTGTAGACACAACTAAAGTAAGTTGTGCCATTACTTCTAGAGTTAGTTTACCTCCAATTAAGTTAGGGATAGGTCTAACTTACTTTAGACCTATTGTACTTTCATTCTATCATTCCAATACTTGCATCTTGAGAGTGTGGGACTGCTGCCCACTCCAGCTCACTGTCTTGTGTTCATTGTCTCTCTCCCCTCCATTTTTCCAACAGTTGGTAAAGAGCTTCCATTCAGCTCACAACTTCAGCCCACCATTCTGCCATGTCTGTGAGTCATAGTCACAATGGAACAAGAACAGGGAACCGGAACAAGCACGACTCATGGAACAGGAACGAGCTCCTCAGAAAAGCAGAACATAAATGGGAACAAGAATGACATGTGATACATAGATATAAAATATTTGAATTTAGATACTAAAAACATAACAACAAAACACAGAAATTACTCAAACTCATTCAATATTATTAAGACATTTTATTTTTTATGTCCAAAATCATTCGATACATAATCCAATACTCCAATTTCTATGTTCAGAACACTTTTAGTTCTGCGTTTCGAAAACACTCCATGATTCTTTTCTTTATGTTTAAACATTTTGGTTTTTATGTTTAAAACATTCTTGATTTTTATGTTTAAAATGTTTTTAACTTTCATGTTTAAATATTTTAGTTTTATATTGAAAAACGTTTTTAATTTTAATCTTTAAAGAGTATTTTATTCTTATGTTTAATCATTTTAGATCTAAATTGAAAAACGTTTATAGTTCTTAGGTATAAAACGTTTTTTATTTTAAATGTTTTACACGTATTTTAAAATGTTTGAATGTAATAAAACGTTTTATATTTTAAATGTTTTACACGTATTTTAAAATGTTTGGATGTTTTAGGTTTTACATTTTTTTTAATGTTTAAAACGTTTTTAGTGTTCCAGTTTTATATTTTAAGCGTATTTAGTTTAGCTTTTATAACCATTTTAGTTTTTATTATGTTTTGTTTATAATGTTTAAAAAGTTTTTCATTTTTATGTTTAACATAGTTTTGGTTTTTCCATTTTAGATTTTACCTTGTAAACGTTTTCAGCTTAATATTTAAACACTTAACCAATTAGCTTCATGTTTAAATGTTTTAGCCGTCACATTTAGTATTTCCATTTTATTCTATACATTTTAATCATAAAACGTATCCCACTTGCCTATGTAAATGACCGAAAATGGTCCAACTCACCAATTTATTGCATCACAAGCACAAATAAGGACCACCTGCCCATTTCCGATAGGAACATGACATTTCTAATGATATAGGAATGTTTATTTTCTAACGTTCTTAATGCTGCAAGAACCTTTATTTTGTGGCGTGTCGTCTTACCCTGTTCCTCCACGTTTCAATGTTCCAAACAATCTCGATGGTCCATTCCAACATTCCAAGCTTTATTGAATGGCATCCCCTGTGACTATGTTGCCCATCTCTAAATTTGCTATCTTTGGTTGCTCCTCCCTGTTAATTATTGCATGCCATTTGCAACTACACCACCTCTAGTGTCATGAGGACATGCGTTTTTAATACTTTGACATTATTAAGTTGTGCACATGTGAGGTACACGTGAAATGCAAGTCAATTAAGTGATAGTGAGACCTTAATAACCCTCATGATCAATGGATGACATTGGCAACAGTTATCGTAAGTTATGCCTTAACAAGTACTAGGTGGTACCCGGTGTCAAAACTTGGCCTATAACATTTAATTAGCCATTAGTGTCGCTCGTGACACTATAGAATTGGGATTAATTAATTAATTAATGCTAGTTCCGAGCTAATGAGTGCTTAGGATCACTTGGGTGATTGACCACTCAGATGGTTTTTTTGAGCCATAAATAATTATTAAATTTGCAAAAGTAACATGACTCTATGTCCTACACGAGGAGAAGCATGACTCTTAGTAATCACTCTAGGCCTCAATTGCTTTGTGATACACAGCCATCCATGCATCATCAGAAATCTATCTCAAAGTACAAAGTGCTCAAACCTCTAGCCATTGCAAAGCTAATCATACACATTGGCAAAATCCAAAACCAGCAGCATGTTGATTCTTCATGGCATCCATCTCAGTGTGATAAACCATATTGACAGCTGAAATCTAAGGCTTACGTAACACTGTATCAGCCACAACATTCTTTTACCATCAATGTGTACAATCTGAAAATGAAACATAGAGAGAAAGTTTGCCCATCTCGTATGCTTCTCTAATAACTTTCGCTACATTAGGACGTATCTCAACGTCTGATGATCCATGTACATTGTAAAATTAGCCCCTAGCAAATAATGTTTCCACATAAATAGTGCATGAATTAGAGCCAAGAGCTCCTTTTCATAGACTTGCAAATTCCTCTCTACACCGTGGAGAAGATGGCTCTCATAAGTCACAACTTGGCCATCTTGCATTAGAACCACCCCAATGTTGTTACCACATGCATCACATTGAACCAAAATGACTCCTTAGATCGGGCAATACAAGCATAGGATCTGAAGTCCATCTAAATGGCGCATTCTTTTTTTGCAAAGCATCCACTAGACATGCAATTTTAGCAAAGCACTATACATACTTCTTGTAATAGAAGCATAGACCCAAAAAATTACAAATCTCGTGTACATTCTTCAAAGGTGGCCATGAATGTATTGCCTCAACCTTTGCAAGGTCTATATGATTACCATCAGCCAATACAATGCACCCCAAAAAGTTGATTTCATGCAAAAAGAATTCACTTTTCTTGCCATTAATAACCATCCTATGATTACGCAGCTCATTGAACAGAAAGCCCAAGTGCTTTCTATGCTCTGCCTCATTCTTTAAAAGGATAGATAATCATGTCATCAAAGAAGATGCCCATAAATCCCCTATGTGACTTGAAGATGTGATCCATCTTCCAATTAGAAGTAGCAAGAGCATTAGTAAGTCTAAAATGCATGACAACAAACTCATATAACTCAAAATATATCCTGAAAGTTGTCTTGGGTACATCCTCCGGTCTAATGCGTTAAGTAAATGATACCCACTTTTCAAATCTATACAACTGAATATGGTTGCCCCCTATAATCTATCCATAACATTATCGATCTGAGAGATCAAAAACCAATTCTTTATTGTGATTTTATTTAAAGCACGATAGTTGATACACATATGCCATGAACCATCATTTTACTGCACCAAACGCACTCGAGATCAAAACAGTGAAGCACCGGCCAAAATCATCCCTTTTTCCAACAGCTCATTCACATGGCTCATCATTTCATCCTACTGGGCCGCACTAACCCTATAGGGTGGACTACTTCGAGGGATAAGATCTATGCCATGATCTTCAAGCCTTTCAGGCGGTAGATACCCTAGAAGTGACTGAGAGAAGCAATCAACATACATATTTAGAAAGGGAACCCGATCTTTCTTTAACCTTGATATGTTCCCAACATTTTCATTATCAACCTTATCCTTAGTAAAAACCAAGTATGCTGAAAAGTGATTTTTCATTACTTTAGAAATGACCACAACCAATACAACAGGGATAGACTTCCCTTTCAACTTTATATTCAAATTATAGGTCTTGCCCTTATGCTGAATAGTGATCACTTTAGCATGTGAATCAATCACTGCATGCATAAGATGGCACCAAGGCATACCAAGCAAGACACAAACCTCAAGTGGATCAATAAAGAAATCTTCGCTTTCCACATATCCCTGAATGTGCAAATGAAGCTTTCCAATGAGCGATGTGACAAGCTTTGCATAACTCTTGCATGCCATACCAACTTCTCCCATGGTTCCCATCTCATCCTCTTTGATGTCTAATGTCCGTAGAGATGAAGTTGGCCCGTGCTTCATTATCAAAGAATATCAAAGCATTCTGATCTTTGATTTTTTCCCATGATGTACATAACTCAATAGCATTATCACTAGGCTAATCACTAGCAACATTCAACACCAATCCAATTGATGTTTGGGCTTCTTACCCTTCGAATCTCCCTGATTTTCTGATTTTCTAGCTTGCTATCTATTGGACAATCCTTAGCTATGTGACCCTCCTATTCACAAACAAAGCATTTATTTACAACCATTAATTTCCTATGTTGTGCAAGTGAGTTCCAGCTTTTCTTTGTTGTTTTGATCTCTTTTCCGGCTGATTTTCAGATCTACCCCTTTTCTCAACCTTTGAGAACTTCTTATTTGGCTTCTCCTCACTCTTTTGGAAGCCTAAATCTTTCCCACGAAGCAATACATCAATTGTAGTAGCAATCTCTACGAACTAAGACATACTAGACATGGTGGATTTCATGCAAAAATCCCTAATTTCTTTAATTAAACCACATACATTCTTTTCCACTTGCTCATGAAGAGGAACTAGACGATAAGAAATTACTGGCGGCAAGGTATCCCAAAACTTCTTATTATATTGCTCCAAGTTCTTGCATTCCTTTGCATCTAGCTTATTCCAAGCTATCATAATGTCCACCTCAAAAATACTACTCAACCAATTCGATACAAACATTTGCTTGAATTGTACCTATGTTTACGGTGCTCTACCTTGCATAAGGAGCATGGACCATAACTACAATGCATTTCCCTTCAAGAAAGTGATTGCCTTCCAAATCTTAGAGGATTTGGTGAAGTTTACCCCTAAATAGGCTACATCAAACTATTGAATGGAAGTCAAAGATTTCAACCTATCTTGTGCACCACTGAAGGACTCAAACTTCATCCCTTTTCCACCCTCATCATCATCTTTTATCACCCCTTTGGGAGTAAAGTTGGCATACACTCACTATTACAAAAAGGATGCATTTGCTGCATTTGCATCATGACCAACGCCAAAAGAAGCATTTGCATGACCAACAGTCATTCCTTGAGCTCCACAAGCATTCGGAGATGCAGATGCATTACCAAGCATGCCACTTTGCATCCCAGGCATCAAACTATTAGAGTGAAGCAATGCAGAAGCGAATGACCGTGACAAAGAGTAAATAGAGAGAGAAGAGAGAGAGAGAAAGCGACAATGAAACGCAGAAAATCTGCAGTGAAGAATGCTGTATAAGCATACAGAATTATACACGGGTGCAAAGAGAATATCTCTGTATGTCTCCGCCTTGAGGACCTCGATCTCTGTCAGCCCTGAGTGCTGTCTCTATCACCAGCAGGCTGAATTGTCCAATACAAGTGTTGAAGTCTGCTGGAAACTCAACCTTAAAAAGGCTGAAAAGAATACCAAAGAAAATGCCCGAAATAGCCAAGTTGGCTGCATTTGACGCAACCGACTGCAATCGGATGTCCGGCTGCAGCCATGTGGCAAAACTGCCACGTGGCACTATTGACATGGCAAGAAAATGACTCTCAACACCCCCTCTCAAATCCTAGACAAGGCAGTAGATGTAGGGATCTGGAATGTTGATGAAGTAAAGCCTGGGGAAGTGCCTTTGTAAACAAATCTGCAAGATTATCTTCAGTCTTACAGGACTCCACATCAATGGTGGCATCCAGAAGCTTCTCCCTGATGAAGTGATACTAGATCTCTATGTGCTTTGTCCGCGCATGGAATACGGGATTCCGTACCAAGGCAATGCAACTCTCATTGTTACACCGCAAGATAGTAGGACGAGTCTAGGGGAAGCCAAGCTCCAACAACCGCCAAAGCCACACAGCCTCGTGGTAGAAGACGCAGCCCGGTACTCTACCTCAATCAAAGATAGGGCTATCGTGGGCTGCTTCTTGCTACTCCAATAGATAGCACCAGCACCCAAGGTCAAACAATAACCTATAGTAGACCACCTTTGATCCACATCACCAGCCCAATCTGAATCACTCCAACCTGCAAGAACAAGATCAGAAGCACCTTCACCTGCTGGATAGAAAATCCCGAGGTCGGAGCTCCCCCTCAGAAACCGAAATATCCTCTGAGCAACCTGCCAATGCACCTACTAAGGTGCACTTATGAACCCAGCCAATAGATCTACAGCAAAACATAGATCAACCCGTGTATTGAGGAGCCAAATCAATAATCCAATCAACTCACAGTAGTGAGTAGCGTCCGTCAGAGGAGAATCTACATGGAAAGTAGCCTTCCAGTTCAGATCCATAGGAGTAGAAATGGACCGGCAATCCTCCATCTCAAAAGACACCAAGAGCTCCTGTATGTATCTCTACTAAGAGATGAAAATCCCTCTCTGAGACTGATAAATCTCATGGTCCAAAAAGAAATGGAGAAGTCCTAAATCCGTCATATTGAACTTCTGGTGTAGGGCTGCCTTTGTCTCTTCGACCTTCTGGGAATGAGCATCTACAATAATCAAGTCATCAACATACAAAACAAACAACACACAACCATCGTTGGAAGTGTGCGCATAAAGCTGCGGATCGGCCCTAGAGCGTCGATATCCCAACTTGGCTTGGAGAAACGAATCAATCTTCTCATTCCAAGCACGCAGAGCCTGCTTAAACCATACAAGGCCTTCTTTAACCTGTAAACCTGCCCATCTGAGGAACCAAGGCCAGGAGGCTGCTCTACATAGATCTATCTCCTCCTTCAAATCACCATTCAAGAAGGCCGACTTCACATCCAACTGAAAAATAGGCCATCTCCTATGACCAGCCAAGGCAAGAACGGCACGAATAGTCACCATGAGAGCTGTAGGGGCAAAAGTATCATGGAAGTCAACACCTGGGCACTGTGCAAAACCTTTAGCAACAAGGCGAGCCTTATGCTTGTCCAAAGATCCATCACTATAGTACTTGGTCTTGAAGACCCATTTGACACCAATCACCTTCTTATGAGAGGGACGAGGCACAAGGAACCAATTGCCATTCTGCTCAATAGCCTCCAACTTGGCTTCCATCGCCTTCCGCCAATGATCAGATTGTAAAGCCTCCTTTACTGATGTAGGCTCTCTATCCTATATCACATGGGACAATAAACAATAGTTAGAGCAAACAAGCTCCGAAGAATGTGCCTGGTGCCTTCGTGACCTCCACGTTCCATCTTGCGGTTCCCACTCCTCAAGGACCCCCTCGATCCCTAAATCACGAAGTATCACGGGCCCAACGAGGAGGAGGCCGAATCTCTCCTCGGCGCTCCCCATCTACTGAAGACTCAAGTACATCCACCAGCGGGATCTCCACTAGGGTAGCCGGTGGAAGAGGAGACTTGAAATCTGAAGAAGAATCTCCATCAAAAGGCTCTAGCTCCAAAGGAACTCTCTCAAAAGTCCAACTCTCCCCTAGATCTCCAAGTATGGGGTGCTCCTCTGTCAGAGTGCAGCGATGCGGAAGCGTGGGACCAAGACTGAGAGAGAGAGTGAACGCAGAGAGGAGAGAGAGAAAGAGACAGTGGAAGATGAAGATCTGCTGTATAAAGTGTGCTGTATACAAAGATATGCAGATATGTATGCGGGACTGCGTGTCTCCACCTCGACAATGCAACCTGCTGTTCACCTCGAAGTACGCTACAGTCTGCACGATCTCTAGCCTGTAATCTGCAAACATAAGTGTAGAAAACTGTGCAGAATGTCGGCTATAAATAGCCAGAAAGCATGCACCCAGAAAAGGCAGGTCGGCTGCATTAAATGCAGCAGACTGGTACTGTACAAGTCGAACTGCCACGTGGCTGTCCGACTGGTCAGTCCGACCAGGCGCCTGTACGGCCAAGGAATCTGATCACTAACACCCCCTCTCAGAGCCTGGACGGGGCAGAAGACTGAGGGATTTGGCATGTCTCCAAAGTAGTGCCAGGGGAAGCGCCTTCGTAAACAAATCTGCAAGATTGTCCTCCGTCTTGCAATACTGCACAGCTATGGTCTCATCCAGAAGCTTCTCTCTGATGAAGTGGTACTGGATCTCTATGTGCTTCGTCCGGGCATGGAAAACAGGATTCCGTGCCAAGGCAATGCAACTCTCATTGTCACATTGCAGCAAAGTAGGACGAGTCTGGGGGCAGCCAAGCTCCTCCAACAATCTCCGAAGCCACACAACCTCACATGTGGTGGAAGACGCAGCCCAATACTCCGCCTCAGTAGACGAAAGGGCTACCGTGGGCTGCTTCTTACTACTCCATGAGATAACACCTGCACCCAAGGTAAAACAGTAGCCTGTAGTAGACCGTCTGTGGTCCACATCACCAGCCCAATCCGAGTTGCTCCAACCTGCAAGTACAAGATCGGAATCACTTGTGCCTACTGGATAATGAATCCCTAAGTCAGAGGTCTCTCTCAAATACCAAAGTATCCTCTCGCAACCTGCCAATGCACCGTCTCAGGTTCACTCATGAGCCCCACCAAGAGACCAAGAGCAAAACAAAGATCAACACGAGTGTTGAGGAGCCAAATCAATGATCCAATCAACTGATGATAGCGGGAAGCATCCACTAGGGGAGAATCTGAATGTGAAGTGGCCTTTCAGTTCGGATCCATAGGAGTAGAAATGGTCCAACAATCCTCCATCGCAAAAGAAACCAAGAGCTCCTGTACATATCTCTGCTGAGAGATGAAAATCCCCCTCTGAGACTGATAAATCTCATGGCCCAAGAAGAAGTGGAGTAGACCCAAGTCCGTCATCTCGAACGCCTGATGTAAAGCTGCCTTCGTCTCTTTGGCCTTCTGTGCATGATCACCTGTGACAATCAAATCTTCAACATACAACACAAAAAACACACAACCAGCCTCAGAAGTGTGTACATAAAGCTGTGGATTGGCCCTAGAGCGCCGATATCCCAACTGTGACTGAAGGAACGAATCAATCTTCTCGTTCCATGCACGCGGAGCCTGCTTGAGGCCATACAAGGCCTTCTTCAACCTGTAGACTTGCCCATCTGAAGATCCAAAGCCAGGAGGTTACTCTACATAGATCTCCTCCTTCAAATCACCATTAAGGAAGGCCGACTTCACATCCAACTGGTAGACAGGCCATCTCCTATGGCCAGCCAAGGCAAGAACAGCTCGAATAGTCGCCATACGAGCAGTGGGGGCAAAAGTGTCATGACAATCAATCCCTGGGAGCTGTGCAAAACCTTTAGCAACAAGGTGAGCCTTGTGCTTGTCCAAAGAACCATCGCTACTTGGTCTTGAAGACCCATTTGACGCCAATCACCTTCTTATTCGAGGGGCGAGGCACGAGATACGAAGTGTCATTCCTCTCAATAGCCTCCAACTCGGCTTCCACAGCTTTCTTCCATGGTGCGGACTGTAAAGTCTCCTTCACGGAGGTGGGCTCTCGATCCTGCATAACACGGGTCATCAAACAATAGTTAGAGCAAACAAGCTCTGTAGAATGTCCCTGGTGCCTCCATGACCGCCGCAGACCATCCTGTGGTCCCCACTCCTCAGGGACCCCCTCAATCCTCCCGAAATCTCGGAGTGTGTCACAGGCTCAACGAGGAGGAGGTAGGACCTCTCCTCGTCGCTCTCCATCAGCTAAAGACTCTGGCGCTGGCTCCAGAGGAACTGTCTCGGGAGCCCAACTCTCCCCTGGATCTCCAAGAATGGGATGCTCCTCACCCGCTGCTATGGCCAGAACCTCCACAAACCGCATATCTCGACTGGTGTACACATCCCGCTTGACGGGATCATACAAACGATAGCCTTGGGACTGAGAGCTGTAGCCAACAAACACTTGTCTTCGGGAAGCTGCTTCAAATTTATCACGATGAGTCTTGGAAATGTGAACATAGGCATCACACCCAAAAACCCTGAAATAAGAAACATCAGGCTTAGTCCCAAAGTAAGCCTCAAAAGGTGTCATCCCATCAACGGCCGAAGTGGGGGATCGGTTAAGGATGTGAACTGCAATAGCCACAGCCTCGGCCCATAGAAACTGAGGTGTCTGGCGGTGCTCCATCATGGTGCGCGCCATCTCGATCACACTTCGGTTCTTCCGTTCAAGAATGCCATTTTCTTGAAGAGTGTTGATGTTAGCAAACTCCTGGTGAATACCTTTATCTGCACACCAACGAGCAAACTCATTAGAAACAAATTCACCACCCTTGTCGGATCGCAAGGTCTTTAATCGCCGGCCTGATCGGTTCTCCTCAAAGAGAAGCCAATCCTTGAAGTGGGAGAAAGCCTCCGACTTCAACGCCAAGAAATAGACCCAAGTCATCCTGCTGTAGTCATCTACGATCAACATGAAGTACGAGCTCCCTTTCAAGGACTCGTTCCTCATAGGGCCACAAAGATCCGTAGATACAAGCTCCATCGGTGAAGTAGACTACCGCGAAGCTTTGTTGGGAATCGCATCCCTATGCTGCTTCCCACGAATGCAGGAGACGCATGGCTACTGGCTCACCACTATGTCCGGCAACCCTCGAACAAGCTGTCCACGTGACACCCTCCGAAGATAATCATAGTTGAGGTGACCAAACCGAGCATGCCATAGCTCTGACTGTGTCTAAGAGGTAAGAAGAAGAGTAGAAAGAGCGGTAGAAGACATCAATTTGTAGATGCCATTCTCCTCATATCCTGATGAGAGAACCTTCCTTGACCCACAATCAAGGACTCGCATCCAATCACTACCAAACTCCACCAAAAGTCCAAGTGAACAAATCTTATGAACCGAAAGTAGATGATACCCTAAACCTGGCACATGCAAGACCTCTGACGTATGGGTACCACCATGTCCATCTGGAATAAACTGTATCTCACCCCATCCTGCAATAGACACAGAAGAGCTATCTCTGATGAGAATCTGCCCATGCGAAGGTCACAACTGGGCAACACTAACTGATGAAGGAGTCATGTGCCGGGAGGCACCACTGTCAACGATCCACTCTCGAGCCTGGGGAGCTGTCATCGCAACATCAGAAGCCTTCGGTGTAGAGTCCTCAATGACTGCTAGATGAAGAAATGCAACCGATGAGGGTGCAGCCACCACTCCAGAATCCTTCGAGTCCTTCTTGTTGGTGTCCTTCTTGTCTTTGTCGGGGCAATCCTTCTTCCAATGGCCGGTCTTACCACAAATATGGCATGTGGATTCTTTGTCCTTGTCCTTCTTTGACTTGTTGTCCTCCTTCTTCTTCTTTTGGTCCTTCCCCTTCTTTTGAGAGGCTTGACCTGTCAAGGCTTCCGACTTGGAAGCATGTTGTCCCTTCAGTTGTTGCTCTTGGTCCAAGACCATAGGAACCAACTCTTCCCACCGAAGAGTAGACTCTCGCCCCGAAGCAATAAGGACGGAGTAAAAAGCACCGAATCGTGGCGGCAACTGGGACAAGAGGGTGATCGCCATGTCTTCGGAGGAAATCGGCTTCCCCGCATTTTGAACTTGCATCTAAAGCTGTCTAAGCTTGTTGATGTGCTCCCGCAACGAAGAAGACTTGTTCACGAACAAGGTCCGCATCTGCACCTCCAAAGAAACCCACTTCATAAGGGTTATCCGATTATACATCTGATCAAGCTCCAGCCATATCTCCCGAGCCACCGTCAAGTGCTCGATGTGGGCTATCACGACTGTAGTACAAGACAGAAAAAGAAAAGAACGAATCCGGGTATTCAGTTTGTCCCAGTGAAACTGTGCCTTGGCCAACTCCGCACGAGCATCGGAAGAGAGTTTGGACTCATCTCTCACCGAGGGCCGGTCAATCTCCTGTACAAGCTCCACCAAGTCGTAAGACTCAAGGATGGCCAACATCATCACGCGCCAGATGCAGTAATTGTCGCCATCGAGCTTTTGATCTGCAGGAAGAGCCGGTAAGACAGGCACCTTCCAATCCATGATCGTCTGGAACTCCAAGTCAATCTCTGTAGACATCTTCACCCGTAATGCCTTCACAAACGCAAAAGCAGCCCCCTCTCACTGTGAAAACGCAGCCTGCTAGGGCTCTTTCTTCCGCGTCCCGAACCTTCTTCCGCAATGAAAAAGTAAAACCTACACTTGAAAGCTGAAAACTCAGCCTTCCTCCTCTTCAAACAACAGTAAACAGCAGCAAATCCACCAACTGGACTCCTTTCCCGCGCGCCTACGCTCGCTTCAGTCTTGTTCTGATGCGCAGCCCTCCCACTCGCCCTCGAACGTTGGAAACGCAGCCTTGTGTCGCGATGGAATCTCCTCTTCAGGCAGGTTCTTCACTCAATCAGCCCTACTTCACTGCTCTGATACCATGTCAGAGTGCAGCGATGCGGAAGCGTGGGACAAAGACTGAGAGAGTGAACGCAGAGAGAAGAGAGAGAAAGACAGTGGAAGATGAAGATCTGCTGTATAAAGTGTGTTGTATACAAAGATATGCATATATGTACACGGGCGCAGTGCACGGGTCTGCGTGTCTCCACCTCGACGATGCAACCTGCTATTCACCTCGAAGTACACTGCAGTCTGCACGATCTCTAGCCTGTAATCTGCAAACAAAAGTGTAGAAAACTGTGCAGAATGTCGGCTATAAATAGCCAGAAAGCATGCGCCCAGAAAAGGCAGATCATGCAGCCGAATGGTACTGTACAGGTCGAACTGCCACGTGGCTGTCCGACTTGTTAGTCCGACCAGGCGCCTGTACGGCCAGGGAATCTGATCGCTAACATCCTCACCCCCCTCTGTGACCAAAACTTCCACAAACTGCGCATCTCGACTCGTGTAGATATCCCGCTTCATAGGATCATACAAGCGATAACCTTGAAACTGAGAGCTGTAGAGAACAAATACTTGTCGTGGGAAAGCCCCCTCAAATTTGTCTCGCTGCGTCTTCGGGATATGCACATAGGCATTACACCCAAAGATCCTTAAATAGAAGACGTCAAGCTTAGTTCCAAAGTAAGCCTCAAAGAGTGTCATCCTGTCAACGGCCGAAGTGGGAGATCGATTTAGAATGTGGACTGCCATAGCCACTGCCTCGGCCCACAAAAACTGAGGTGTTTGTTGGTGCTCCATCATGGTGTGTGCCATCTCGATCACACTTCAGTTCTTCCGCTCCAAAATGCCATTCTCTTGAGGAGTGTTGGTATTAGCAAACTCCTGGTAAATGCCCCTATCTGCACAAAAACGAGCAAACTCATTAGAAACAAATTCACTGCCCTTGTCGAATCGCAAGTCTTCAATCTCTGGCCCGATCGGTTCTCCTAGAAGAGAAGTCAATCCTTGAAGTAGGAGAAAGCCTCCGACTTAAATGTCAAGAAGTAGACCCATGTCATCCTGTTGTATTCATCTACGATCAACATGAAGTACAAGCTCCCTTTCAAGGACTCATTCCTCATCAGGCCACAAAGATCCATAGATACAAGCTCCATAGGTGAAGTAGACCGCCTCGAAGCTTTGTTGGAAATTGCATCCCTATGTTGCTTCCCACGAATGTAGGAGACACATGGCTGCTGGCTCACCACTATGTCCAGAAAACCTCGTACAAGCGATCCTCATGACGCCTTCTAAAGATACTCATAGTTCAGGTGGCCAAACCGAGCATGCCATAGCTCGGACTGTATCTGAGAGGTAAGAAGAAGAGAGGTAAGAGCGGAAGAAGACTTCAATTTGTAGATATCATTCTCCTCATACCCTGAAGAGAGAACCTTCCTCGATCCAAGATCAAGAACGCGAATAGCATCATTGTCAAACTCCACCAAGAGACCAAGAGACCAAGAGAACAAATCTTATGTACCGAAAGCAAATGATACCCTAAACCTGGCACATGCAACACCTCGGAAGTGTGGGTACCACCACGTCCATTTGGAATCAGCTGCATCTCACCCCGTGCAAGAATAGACATAGAAGAGTTGTCTCCTATGAGAAACTACCCACGCAAGGGTTGCAAATGGGCAACACCGACAGTCGAACGAGTCATGTGCCATAAGGCACCACTGTCCACGATCCACTCTCGAGCTTGGGGAGCTGTCATCGCAGCATCACAAGTCTTCGGTATAGAGTCCTCAATGACCGCTAAGTGTAGAAAAGCAACTAATAAGGGTGCAGCCACCACTCCAAAATCCTTCGTGTTCTTCTTCTTGGTGACCTTCTTGTCCTTGTCGAGGCAATCCTCCTTCCAATGGCCAATCTTACCACAAATATAGCAAATCGATTCTTTCTCTTTATCCTTCTTAGATTTGTTGTCCTCCTCCTTCTTTTGGTCCTTCCCCTTCTTCTGAGAGGCATGACCAATCAATGCCTCCAATTTGGAAGCATTCTATCCCTTCAATTGTTCCTCTTGGTCCAAGACCATAGGAACTAACTCTTCCCACCGAAGAGTCCACTCCCGCCCTAAAGCAATAAGAGCAGAATAAAAAGTACTGAATCATGGAGTTGTCACCCTTCGTCACCATCGGCACATGCTCCTGCCACAAAGCTACTAATGCCTTGCAATCCTTCTGGAGATATCCCTGCTTGCCACAAGTAGAGCACTGAGACATCTTCTTTTGTTGTATGGCACCCCTCTCTGAAACTAGAACATCTGAAGCACCAAGAGATAGCATCCTCACAGAAACCTAAAGCTGAACACAGTAAGTCTCCAATATAACACTTGTAGATGAGGAGATAATTGCAACATGCTAACTATCAAGAGGAGAGGTCGAAGGAGCCATGATGAGGGAGATACAAAGAAGATTAAAAAAACCAAGGGATCTTCAAGAAAAGAATACCAAAAATATAGACTCACAAGGATTGCACGAGTGCAAAGCAGTAAAGAAAGCACATAGAGAAAAGAGCAACAGTAACCAAAGTGTACTAACAAGAACACGACAACCGGATGCACATGAACCCTCTCTAAAACTGAGCAATGTATCAACAGCAAGAACAGGTCCAAACAGCAAACAAAAAGTCAAAACTCAAACCTGAAACAATGTAAAACAGCAAAACAGAAACAATGATCCTGCAATCCAATACCATGTCAGAAGTGGATGCAATGATGGAAGCATGGAAAACTGCTGTAATAGAATGTTGAACACAAGAGACAAAGTAAAGAGAAAGAGAAACACTATAAAAGAGAATAACACTACAAAAAGAACTCAAAAGCAAAGAGATGCTCAAGAAATGGAATCCATATACCAAGATATGAGACAGTACAGAACTAATGTGAGTCACCGGTTGTGAAGGCACTGGCACCTGCTCCTCTCCCTCCACTAGAACCTATCAGATGTTGAATGAGAGATGATGCATAATGACTATGGAGGAGGAGCCTAAATAAATAGGCTGAAATAATGCCATAAATTATGTCAGATCGGTCAACATAAAATGCTAAAATAGCCATCGTAAAATGCCTAAATAAGCTAGAAACTATCCTGGTACCCTAGCCCACTGGATCACACCCACAAACTTAGCCATGAATTGACATATCTGCTAATACCTTCTTTCCAGCAAAATCAGCCATAGATGGAACTTTTGACTAATCTTTGATATAAACCTTAATTTACAACAAAAATCAGGGTTTGACAACTATCTCAAGAAGCGTGATCGAAAATTAAAGGCCTAGAGACTTGAATTTCAATCATTGAAATCAGAGCAATTTTAGGAGATTCAAGTGGCCATTCAGCTAGCAAACATTTGGGCTGAATTTGTCACCCAAGGAGCGCAATTGAAGGACAATCCCCAAGCAGACCAAGGGGAAAACTGGTTTGAAAGCTTGTTGTTCATTTACAACAGCAAGAGGCAATTGGAGAGCGAAGGGGATTCAAGGAATCTCATTGTATTCCATCCAAATTGCAATTCAAGATAAAGAAAAACCACAAAGAGCACTAGTTTTGGGGCCAGCAATTGTCCATTGAGATCGAGTGGTTGGTAACATTTGCATTTTCAATTTTTGTAAATTTTATACTTGCTGTAATTTTATGTGAATTTATGCTTCTTATAATTGTTGATTAATCAAGTCATTACCACCCCCTTCAAGAAGCAAGGTTGGTGCCATCCACACCGTTGCCACCTCATTGGAATCCTTTGCAACAGACATTACCCTATACACCGATGCTATGTATTGTGTGCACCTATTTCAGCACAGCAACTTAATCTGCAATTTTTTCATTAGTGTCAGCATTGTGCTACACTAGACTCTTTTTATCCTTGAGCTGCCACCCAATTTCTAACATTTCTTGAAAAACATCAGAAAATTTAGGGCTTTCGCTGAAATGGACTCCCATTGGTGCGGAAATCTCTAAATTTGTCACCAACATTGGCCATTGACTATTAAGTAATTCTGAGTTTCTACAATTTCTCAAAATTTAGATAGAAAAATTTGGGGCTTTTCGCTCTTATACTTTCGAAGGCACACTATAGGTGGTGGTGCATCATTAAATCGCTTGAATGTTGGATGTTTTGGTTATAGCTTCCATTCAGTTTTGATTTAATAGTGGCAAGGAATAACAATGGTGTTCTTGGCGTCCTCCACCAATGAGGACAATTTGGATGGTAAGAATTACTCCCTCTCAAAGTTTTATGATTTGGAACCTCCTTGTGGCCAAGAATCTATGGGATTATATCACCGGTAATGAAGTTCAACCTGCAACTCCTAATACACCTCCTCCCACAGCAGCAGGCCGCGAGTTTGGAGAGAGAGAGAGAGAGAGCAGCCCGTTGCTGCACGCCTAACCAGAAAATATCAGATTCTAGAGATGCACAAGCTTTGTCTATCTCTCTATCAGTTAAAAGAACCATCATACCTCCATTGGGTCTTGCAAAACTAGAGATGCACAAGCTTTGTCTTTGATCTCTTTGTCAATGACAAGAGCCATCATACCTCCAAATTCTTGCAAAACCTCATGGGCAGCTTGGATTGTCATAGAGCAAATGTTGGCAACCAAGAATGAGGCCCACATCTCTTTCTTGTTGTGAAGAGAATTGGTCAATACTCACATGAATAAAGGGGATTCTATGACAGATCACATCACATGCATTCAAGATTTGCATGAGTAGTTGCTTAATATTGATGAGGGTTGATTGAAGATAATCAGATGGTGAATATCACTTTAATCTCTCTTCCAGAGTCATACATTGGTTTACACACTGCAATGAATTTGTCATCGACGGGGGCAACTCAGCCCCTCACATTCGTGGAGTTGACTAGCTTCAAGAGGAGCACACTCGGAAAAATATGGCTCTAGGTTCAAATGGTTCAGCCATGCTTTCTAGGTGCAAAGGCAAAGGAAAAGAAAAGCAACATGCCAATCAACCCAAGTCTAATGTTGGGAAGCCACTAGCCTCTTGAAATTCAATGACATTCCCAAATTTCAGCTACTAAGTTTCAAGTTCTAGGCCCCATTTTCAGAGCACTCTTTCCAAAGTGACTGGTAAACCCTAATTTATGCTGTAAATTAGGGTTTAGCAACAAAAATTCTTCGATTGCAAACTCTTAGGACTGAAAATGGCTGAGATCTCTTAAGAAAAGCTATGAATTGATTGAAAGAATGGAGAGGAAGCTGGAGAGAGAGAAATTTCAGAGTTTCATTGCCAAAATTGGCTGAAATTTAATGCTACCCTACTGTGGATGGCTGGTTTACTGCAGCCCACTATCAGCAAGAGCACCACATGAACTCATCGGTAGACAACCTACAAGGGCTATCATCTACCTCCAATGGCCTCCTGATCAGAGTCAGGGGCAGCTCTTTGACAACCTCCACTTGCTGGGCTAATCACCAATGGCTAGAAAATTACAGCAATAGCTCTCTCTTTCTCTCCTAACCTCCACAATGCTGAAATGAGGCTCCACCAGCCTGTAATAGCCTTTCCTTCACTTGCATGGACAAGTTTTGCTAAGTAGCAGCCTTCTAAATGCATTTTTTAGCCATTTCAACCCAATTAGATTAATTTTTAACATATTAATTCTGAAAAGTAATTTGATTATTATTTCTTACTCAAAAAATTAACTATACCAGCTAGCAATTAAATTGGCTAGGTCAATTTGTCATCCAAGTATTCTTGAGCATTTATTAGCTCCCCTAAACTGGCATTAATTGATTGATTAATGCCTAGTTCGAAATGCCACCCCACTGACATTAATGGATAACAAAATATTCTAGGCTAATATATGTCACAAGGTACCACTTAGTACCTATCAAGGATAACTTGTTACAACTTTTGCCTTTGACACTCACAAACTTCTCAAGGTCCTTGGCCCATTGTTGTGAAATAACTAACTTGCACATCACGTGTGTCTCACATTTGCACATTTGATTAACAAGTAATCAAATGCCAAGCAAAGCGTCAAAATTTCACATCCTCATGACATGTGCACAAATTGCTTGACCCAACTAATATCCGCAACATGCTGAATTTCCAACTAGCAAGACTAAGTTATAATTTATACATATATGAACCATAACTACTGCCAAAACCATATGGAATGCATTCACATGCCAAAAGCAAATACTATTCTGACTACCAAGGCAAAGTAACGCACATACCAAGCATAAAGAGTGTCTTATAGCATTGATGTAGCACAAATACCCATGTAACACATACAAACCACATGTAATTCATGCAAATTGTAAACGCCCCGAACAACATAGTATGCTTAACAATTATGATATTCGCTTGTTTTCGAGATTTAATATAAAAGAGAATGAACACTTAAAACTGAAAATGAAAATTACTCACAAAATTACAGCCATGAAAATGTAAAAGTAATGGAGACAAGATTGAGGGTTGAAGATGGGCAAACCCCCCCCCCCCCCTCCCCGGGAAGGAATATATTTCTGATCAACCCAAGTCCCTTAGGGAAGAGCTCAGTTACAATCAACCTGAGAGTGAGGAGAAGTAATTCTCACTCTCACAAGATCATGCCAAGATGTACAAACACACATGTATTATCTATTATGCAATGATAAGAACTGATTTATTTACAGTATGAGATAAGAAAGAGGGGAAATCAACCTTTCTCCATCGTTGATCAGCAGTACAGGGATAGGGCTTGCTTCTTGTTGCTAAAATAAAAGAAAGAGCTCGAGAAGGAGGTGCTGTAATGAATTTACAGGCTTGTTGTCCTGTAAAACAACAGTGATAGAAGAGGGAATATGGAGGAATTTTATAATGGAGTAGTAGGGGATGATGATGGGGATGGATGGGGCCAGTTTCTGGCTATCTGTGGGTGTTGTATTTGAGTTTACAGCAAAGAAAAATGATGCTGAATGAAGAAAAACGAGCTCTTATTTATAGGAGAGGGAAGAGCTAGTACAAAAAGGGAAAGTGGAGTAGCACAAGACAAGTGTCCAGCCACATGTCATAAGATGTGACAAGTGGTGAAACACTTCGAAACTTGTGTGACAAGTGTCTTGACACTTGTCTCTTCTCTATGGCCTTCCTTTTTGGGCTGAATACTGTCAAGAATAGAAACAACCAAATTTAGTAAGCACAGTCAGAGTACAGAATTTACTATTTTTAGAACAACATCCCTATTGTTTAGGACTAGCGTTTTTAGGCTAATTCAAGGCTCCTAAAATTTAGGAACCCCCCCAATATGGGTATCATATGAAAGCTTTTTCCGTGTACATCGCAAAAACGGTATCAGAATCTTCATGTGACTTTCCTATGCAAAGAAATGTGCATTTCAAGCTTTCAGCCCATACATGCACATTGTACAAGCATTTCATAATCATGCCATCTTGTTGATTGTAACTGTCTGTTCTGGCGGATCTAGCCCACACTTCAAGGCATCAATCCTTTCTGTGTGCGATTCTAACCCTAATATACGTGAGTTTGGTCACAGGCGCGCAATCGGGCCATATAGATGGAAGTGTGAACTATCTTTTCTCTAACCCACCGCGTGGGTCCACCATAACCTGTGACCACTCATTAGTGGCCAGCTCCAATGCACTTTTATTTATATCTAATTAGTGCAAAGGAAACAAATTTAATAAATCATTATATAGACAAATTAATGAAAAAGGATACAAATTCTATTTCTATAGAGTTGTGACACAAATGTACTTCTCTTGCATCACCTGCAAATGTACATTATATACCTTCCCTGTGTCCCATACATGCTTTGCAAATGTAAATCGCATCCAAATGTGCATTCCTTGTATTCCATATATTACTAGCTGCGTACCAAAAACATTTGTACCACACATACCAAAAGAAGCAATGCCATGACCAGCCATAGCATGAAACATGAATCCTACACCAAAGTATCCCAAATGTTCCAGATTTGGATGTATATGTTGCTGTCCAAAAGGCACATTGTTTGCATTTCCAAGATTCCCATGCATTCCCAAATCAAACATTTGCATCAATGCACCCAATGCATTGGGTGCATTTTGTCACTGTCCCACATCCACCTTTGGTGATATATGCTGTCCCCAAGTATTAGAAGGTGCCTTTCCCTTTTTGCCCTTGCTGTCCTTCTTTGAGGACTGGATGGATTCAACAAAAACATAGGTCTTTTGTGAGCTTTGATCAAGTACCCACTACTACATTCAGCTGAGCCATATATTGAACATGAGAATCTTGTCCTTCTTACTAATTCTCAGCATTAACATGCATTGAAGTCCCAGCTTCATCATCAAATCCAACATTTATTGACAATCAGCCCAGAAATTGGAGACTATTAGAGAGCTGCTGTAAACAGATCAAGATCCCATTGGAGGCAGGTGATAGCCCGTATAGGCTGTCCATAGGCAGGTGAGAGAATTTTGGGACCCACAAAGGTAGACAACTGCATGTGGGGCTCCTATTGATGGTGGGTTGCAATCAATCAGCCATTCACAGCAGGGCAGCATTAAATTTCGGCTAATTTTGGCAATGAAACTCTGAAATTTCTATGTTCGACTTCCTCTCTATTCTATAAACCAATTCACAACTTCCCTCAACAAATCTAAGCCAATTTTAGTCCCAAGAGGGTCCGGTTGAAGAATTTCTGCTGCTAAACCCAAATTTACAGCGGAAATCACCCTCGGAAGAGAAAAATTCAAGTCCTAGTACTTGAAATTCAGCAATTGAAATTTGGGGATTTCAAAGAATTTCGAGAGGCTAATCAGTCAACATTAAATGTGGGCCAGAATTTGTCTTCCAGGGAGCAAATTGAAGGCCAATCCCCAAATAAACCAAGGGGCAAATCGGTTTGAAGACTTGCCAATTTCTATGGACAACAAGATGTATTGAAGATTGAAGGAGATCAAGCTAGATCTCAATGTACTTCAACCTTTAGTAATACAAGTTCAAGAAATACTACATGGGGCATCCATTTTCCAAGATTAAGTGGTAACATTTGCATTTTGGTTTATTTGAATTATTGCTTGATGTAATTAGAGCTTAATCAGGTTATTTTCCACCCTTTCGGAGAAGAAAGGCCGGTTTCAATTTTCATTGTCTTTGAATGAGGCATCAACATAATGCAATTATTCACTACTTATTACGAAGATATGCTTGCTAAATTTTATGACAGCTTAGAACGATTTCAACTGATTGCTTGCAATTCTAACTTGTAATATGGTGCCACCAATCCACCTACTCAAGAGAGTTGATATATCCCAACAGTGGAACCATGCAACCAGCCTTCCCTTTTACAAAATGGTGATGGAACCCTAAAATGCACCAATTTACAACAAGCAGTAAATTCATCACATAAACAAAAAATCAAAAATTCAACACGTTACTGCTTTGGGCCAGATTGCCATCAAGAAAATTGAGACAAGCTGACACCTTATTGACCCCAAAACATTGGAGCCCCTTGCAATAGTTCTTTTCACATTAATTCCAAAACACCTGTTGAACAACTAAGAATTGACTAGGCTAGTTCTCCAACAACATTTAGAATAATCCATTGTCCTCTGTAATTCGCAATCGCCAAGCTCAATTTGCCCCTTGATCCATTGAGTATCAAATCGGATCAAGAACACTTTCATACACATCTCCAAAGGCCAATGGCATCAAGCCCCAAATTGCCCCAATTTACAAGCACACAAGGCCACAAATTGGATCAATAACACTTGCATGCACATCTCCAATGGGCAATCACATCAAGCGCCAAATTGCCTCTAGTTTACAAGCACACAAGGCCACAAATGGAATCTTCAACACTTGTATGGGTCTCCAAACGTCCCTTGTGGTATTTCTTTAACTTTTATTGCAAATGGATGGAGTACTATTGAGATCCTCTAACCTCTTCCACTAATCCAAGTGGCACTTAGTATCAAAATTGACCAACAAGCCTCCAAACCAATTTGCCCCTTACTAAGAGATCAGCTTTCACCCTACTCCTTGGAAGACAAATTCGGCCCCAAATCTGATATTGGCTCAATGGCCTCTTGAATCTCCCTGAAATTCCTCAATTTTAGCTATTGGAATTCAAGTCCTAGGCCCTCAATTCTAAGCATGCATCTTGAGTAGCTGTCAAACCCTTATTTCTATTATAAATTAGGGTTTACAACAAAGATTTTCCAATATCTCCACCTCTGATGACTCAAACCGCTAGACTCTGCTGAGATAACATGAGAGATTTTCCAATATCTCCACCCTTATTGGAATTCAAGTCCTAGGTCCCATAGTATGAAATAATTAACTTGCACCTCACATGTGCAGGTCACATTAGCACATTTGATACACTTTAAATCAAATCCTAAGTAAAGCAATAAAATTACACGCCCTCATGACAACCTCCATGTGCAAATTCAAGCTACATAGCCCTTTGGCCCTGTTCTCATTAAAGTAACATTAAATGGAGCGCAACCTTGACTTTAAATCCCGACCTCTTTAAACCTAGAAGAATCAAAACTTTCCACAAATCTTAGTTTAGGATATTAAATCATTTAAATGTCTAACCACCATGATATCAAACATCATTTCCAAGGGAAAATTCAATGTCTCCGACCAAGATTTATCCTAGGTACCCCATTGACACCTATCAAGAGAACAACTTCTACTAGTATCCCCTACAGCCCAAGCTAGGATTATTTGTCACCATGACGCACATTCAACAAAATCTCACATGTGCATAATTTAAATGTCCCCACTCAAGTGTCCAAAGAGCATTAACATAAAAATTCTCATCCTTGTGAAACAAGACATGTCGGGATAAAATAGAGACCCTTTCTCATCGCTTCTATAGTCTTGGTAGGCCATTGGACAGCCGGTATGTGTAATTTGTCTGATGCCCTGGCTGCTTTGGAGTGAGAGCTCTTGGATGAGCTATGCTTTGTGGTCCCTCTTGGCTCAAGTTTTTTGGACTAGGGAGTTGTTAGGCAACGAAGGGATTAACTTTCACCCATTTTTTTAGATATATAAAAACCCCCAAAACTCAAATATCGAATGTACCTAAATTTCTGGGTGCCCACATTTAGCGCAGCCAAAGTGTCCAGACGGCACCCTAGACAATTGGTTGCATGTGTCTATAAATAGGGATGTATCCAACCACTTTGCAAACCACAAATCCTTTCGCATCCCCAATCTCTCTACCTTTAACATCACCTTTAGCTATTGTCGTGACCCTTTGGAAGCTTTCCATACCTATGTTTGGTTCCAGTCATCGTCACCATCACTCCAACCCTCTTTTAAGCTACTGCAGCCCTTGTTTGAATGTTCCCAGCTATAGCCCTAATCATTACGAGCATATGGACTGCTGCAGCATTTTCATCGCTACAGGCTGCCCTCCTATTATTCGTCATTTGGAGCACTTTTTCGGCATCAGCCTTATCTAAATCTGTATCAGTGGCAAATCGTTTATGATTTTTCATGTTGCAACCACTGCAACCCTCTCTTAGACTGCTGCAGCCCTTGTTTGAATGTTCCCAGCTACAACCCTGATCATTATGACCAAGTGGACTGCTGAATTTTCATCGCTACAGGCTGCCTTGATGTTGTTCGTCATCTGGAACACTTTTGCAGCATCAGTTTGACTACATCTGTATCAGTAGCAAGTTGTTTATGAGTTTCCACACCTATGTGTTTGGTTCCAGACCTCCTCGCAATCACTCCAGCCCTATTTTGGACTGCTGCACCACTTGTTTGAATGTTCCCGGCTACAGCCCTGGTCATTACAACCAGGTGGACTGCTGCATTTTCATCCCTATAGGCTGCTCTGCTGTTGTTCATCATCTAGAGCACTTTTTCAGCATCAGCCTGATCTACATCTGTATTAGTAGCAAGTCCTTTTTGAGTTTTCACCAACACTTTTCAGCATCAACCTGATCTGCATTTGCATCTATAGCAGGTTGTTTTTGAGTTTCTAGCACTTTTCTATATCATCCTCTACCCCTTCGTAGGATACTGCAGTTGGGAACCATCTTCGGTGGACAATACACTCTAACATCTCCCTCAACCCACTCTAGAATCATCAACTGTGGGACTGCTCTGCTTTTGGGCACTGTCTACATTCACTCATTTACATTTAACATTCATTCATTCATCAAATTTTAGTCTTCTCCCCATTTTTTTCATTTTTGCGTTTTGTCTTTTTGTTTAAGGTATTGTGTTTTAGTCACATTTGTACATTCTATGTTTTCTCAATATTCACATGGTCATATCCTGCTTGTGAGAACGAAGATAGAATTATAGTGGACACTAGAAGCTCTATCGATTTCATTATTTTTGGATATTTTGGCTGCCTATATCTTTATGGGATTTTCCTCATGTGGCACTCCATTTGCAGATGTTCATAGTGTGGCAGGCCAACTCTTGGCAGCATCATTTCCCCTCACTTTTGTCTGCCTTGCTCGCACTTGTCGTTTGTGTTAGCTTGTGTTCAGCCCATTTGGTCTTTCTTCTTTTGCTTCCACTTCCAGTCATTCTAACATTCTTAACATTTTTACTTGTGTTTTGACTGGCTCATCAGTGTTACTGCATGCTGTTGAGGCCTCATCCACTGCTTTTCACAAGTGTAAAGTAAGAGCCACTATAGCAGCAGAAGACGAAGTTACTGAAATTTTTTGCCTTCTTGCAAGATGTTCCCTCCAGTGGGTCCCAAAACCAAATATGTGCATAGTGATCCATGCAAAGTACAGTGTAAAAGATTGGCCAAGCTAAAGCATCAACCCAAAGATAGCCTGTTCCAATATGGATACAGAGAGCGTAAATAACAGCTAGATCTTTGCATGATGCATATTTATTGGTGGAGATTTGATTTAACAGAGGGCGAGGCTTTGCTGAAGCAGAGGCACACTCAGCCATGGCTAGAAATTTCAAAGATAGGCGACGTAAATCTGTCAGTGAGGTAAGAAGCCATGCTTTGGCACGTAACACGTATACGGATCTTGTGAATTTGCGGAATAAACCAAGCAAACAGAACTCGGAAGGAAGCAAATTGCATCCAGCAGGGGTGTGTGTGTGTTGTTGGGGTGTGGGGGGTGGTGTGTGTGGGAACGCAAATCTGCTAGTGAAGGAAGAAGCCATTTTTGCATAAAAGATTGTAGTGAACGATTGCACCACGTCAATGTGCTGAATAAACTAAGCCACGAAAGGAAGCAAATTGCATCCCCAACCTGCGCTAAGCATTAAGAAACTCCCACCAGAAACATGCTGATAGTAAAAAGAAGCCATTCTCTGATGCCGATAGCAGAAGCAGCCATTTGTGCATTGAAATTTTGTAGTAAACGATTGCATCCTGTGAATTGGCCAGATAAGGCAAGCAATAACAAAAACTGACGAGGTGAAAAAATTTGCAATCCTGACCTGAGCTACAGCGTTGAAATTGATAGGACCGAGCTTGAAAGCCATGACTCCGAACGAAAGCCCGATTCACAGTCGCGTTGCAGGAGTATCGTTTTTTGCCGACGGCAGAGAAGAGCCGTAAAAATTTAGCATGGCTGTGGCGTTGACAGTATGTATACGCTCTTTATATGTATAATATTTTTATTAATAGTCGGCATTAACGAATTAATTTTTGTTTCTTACTTTCTTTTCTTGTTGTTTTTGTCCCTAACGCGTTCAATGTGTAAGGCACGGCTCAATGGCAGGATTTGAATTCTTGACCTATCATTGCACACGTAGTTGTCCTACTAGCTAAGCTTCCACTCGTTGGTTACTTTTATCAATTGGGAATTTTTCATGGAAATATGTCAAATTAGCCAATGTTGTTGTAGCCCATGGTTGGAATTACTTTTTAAATGTGTGGGTGTGTACATGCACAAAAGGGATCCAATCCTAGATGCATCCTTTGCGGCACTTTTAAAGCATATCTTCTCTAAGGAAAAAGAAAAATCTTGAAAATCCAAAAATATTTGTCAACAATTAAGGAATGTCTAGGCCAGTTTGATGACCATCTAAGAGCCGCTATTAGAACTTCGCACATCAGCAAATTGCTTTGTTGAAGTATAAACTGGTGATTTGTGACCCACATTGCTAGGTCTAAAACACTAGGCATATAACTTATCTAATTGTCCCTTTTATAACATGCCTTCTTTTCAAATCCAATAATTAGCACTTGGGCTCATTATCATGAGGTTGTGGATTCCTATTTTGATAGGTGCATTACTTTGTCAGACGCTTATGTTCATATGGTGTGTTTGTGTAAGTCCCGAACTCTTCTCACTCGAACGCTCAATTGATTCTCCTCCTTGGTAAGGTCATTGAGGAGACGGGTTCTAGTGCAATTAAGCTTCATTGTTTGCTCAACTTGCAAGCTATCCTATCTACATATAGGAAAAATTTTGGCATGGCTCTTGCTTGCTCTCTTGGCTAATATTTGGAGTGAAGGCACCTGACCCTTGTGGGTGTTGGAGTATTTTGGATCCTATCTCGTTTTCAGAAAGAAGTCTCTCTCTTGATCATATGGTATGTGCTCCATTCTAGGACATGATATTGTCTCTCTTATATTTTTTATATAGTGAGAATTTAGTAAAAGTAAACTAATATATATGTAATAGAATGGTATAGAACACTTGGGTATGTTAATTCCTCTTCAAGGTATGGGATGCATCTTAATAAAATTTTAGTACATGATACCATGTTAGAATTTTTATTTTCTCTACATGTCTAATTATAACCACCACTTGCCCAAAACATGAACTCCTTTGGCATGGATGACCTGAAAGATAGAGCTCGAGTGAAAGTACACAAGCAAAAGCAAGAGCTATGGCGGATAGAGCAAGAGAGCAAGAGAGCAAGAGAGAAAAACACCATATATGGGAACTCCAATGGTCACAATGTGTGACCAGCCTTTCCTTATTGGAAGACCAAATTCTTGGCCAACTAAATGGCACTACAATGTAGGGACCACATTAGTAATACCAAGGTCCAAACGGCCCAACCAGAGAGCCTCCTTTGCAAGCCTCAATGGTGGCTGCAACATACTTTACCTCTGTAGTGAAAAGAGTCGTATATTTTTGTACCTTAGAAATCCAAGAAACAGGACCTCCAAATAAGGTGAAGGCATAGTCAAAGGTGGACTTCCCATTGTGTCTGCATGTCCTACATAATCAGAGTCAATATACCCTTTAGGAAAGATTTGAGGTATTGAAAACGCCATGAAGAGATCCTAGAGAGAGAATATATATTACGAAATAAGAAATATTTTGGAAAGTTTATATTTTGGTAAATAAACATATTTAAAATTGAATCGATCATTAACATAATATTCTCGTGGCTTGCATCAAACCTAGAAATGTAGGCCACTATAAAGATAATGATAACTGATATAATAAGGATTCTACCTTGTCTTGATAAAAGTGAAAGAGAATATTCAATTTGAATTTTTTTGATATCTCATTACCTCCCTCCATCCTCATTCTCTCTTTTCCTTCTTCTTCTTCTTCTTCTTCTTCTTCTCCTTGTTGGTTACTTACTTATTCTTCGACTTTTTTGAATTCATACACTCTTCTTATTCAAAGTTGCAAATCACATCTATCCAATGATCTTGTAATAAAATAGCTCTCTATAACCTTCATATTGGACTAGCACAAAATTATGAACCAATCAGAAAAAGAACAAAATAAAACACTATTTCAGAGTCCATGAAACATGTGTTTCGATTTGAAACGAAAATAAATATTGATCTTTGGTTGGATGAAATATTATACCCCAAAGATCCTATCAAAAGTAGTACTCCTCCTTTCTATAATAGCTCTTCACTAATGTGGTTTATTAGTAATGGTTATAATGGATTTTTGGGCTATACATTTAATCTTATTGCATAAAAAGATATTCTTAAATTGGAGAATCACTTAATAAAACATAGAGATGAGTTGTTGCAAAAACTACAGGATTATCAATAGAAGAATCCTTCATTGAAGTAATGTATCAAAGCATATCAAAGAAAACAAACTAGTTTAGGCCTTCAAAATTGAAGAATTGTCAATAGAAGAATCCTTAATTGAAGAAATGTATCAAAGCATACCAAAGAAAACAAACTAGTTTAGGCATTCGAAATTGATAAAGATCTCTCGAGAATGTTGAGCATCTCAAGCGAGGAGGAGATTTTCAACTAATGTAAACAAATATGAAACAAGGTCAGATATGAAATTGTTTACTTCCAAGGCCATCTGTGGTGAAGACTATTAGACAAAGAGTCAATGGCAAGGTGATGAAAGTTTTGGGTGAGCCTTTCCATATCAAGGCCAACTTCAAGAGTAAGAAGAAAGAGGTCGTTTACAATGAAATTAAAAACCATTTCCTTGATCTACCTACCCTACAATGTTTGATGATCAAATTTTATGATTTGTCTTTAGAAGAGGCACAAGGAGTAGCCAGGTTTATGATTAAACTTGATGAAAGTGAGATTTTAAAGTGTATAAAATTAGAGAGGGTCTCTATTACTTTGATAAATAGCACTTTTATAAAGTCATTGCAATGATTCAATGTCATTTAGTGTTCGATCCGAACTACAATATCTTGTGGTTAGGAGCTTTTAAAGTGAACACATAGGATTTTGATATATTGTATTGGGTTTTCCATCAAACTCCAATACCTTATGTAACTAAGAGCCAATAAGTAGGAGAATAGCTATTTGTCGCGAGGGATTTGAGAACTACAAGGTCAAATGGCATATAATTGGTGACTTGAAGACACTCAAATGTATGTACAATGTGTCTAAAGGTGGTATATAATTGGTGACTTAAAGACACTCAAATGTGTGTACAATGTGTCAAAAGGAGCAAACTCTAGATATCCATGCCTATATTACATATCCCCAACTACACAACTAAGCTCAAGCAATTGGAATAGAATCCCCCTCTAGGCATATCAAAGACCCATAATTCAAGTCAAATTTAGATATTTCTTTGGCCAATGCTCATATACATACACTTCATGCACTTTGTAGAATAATTAAAAAGCTTGTTCATCTTTACATAGGGTTTTCTTGGAAGCTAAAACCCTTATCAGCTAGATAAGATGCTATAATAAAGATCAAACAAGTTTTATCCTATAATTGGTTTACATAGAGGTAATGAACCATATCTTCAAAAGTTCAAGGATGGAAATTATATCCCCAAAAAGCCATCTATTGGTGGAGTGAAGGCTAGAAGGTTCCTAGGCAAACCCCTACATAATGCAGTTAAAGATGATACTAATAATGAACAAGCTCGGAATAAAAAAGCCAAAGTTTGAAAAACACTAGATAAATATATTCTTTTATTACTTGAAAAAATGATGATCTCAATGACTTCAAAAACCAATTGTACATTTTCAAAAAGGCAATGATAGTAGAAGCTTGGGGTAATCAACACTTCACTCACTATATGGTAAGAAGTGTTTATATTTGTATGGTAAGAAGTTGATATTTTTTTCATTATCTAACTCATATAAGATTTTTAACTCTCTTTGTTTTTAAATTGTGCAGCATATTTTATACAATCATGCTCCATATTTTGTAAAATAGTATGGAAGTCTATCTATCTAGTCAATTGCATGAAAAAGCCACATTATCAAGCAATAACAAAATACTTTAGACACAGAAAACATGGAGGAGGAAGAGTCAAAGAAAATAGTTTACTAGAGGTCTTTCAATGGTCTTACAGACAAATTTGGCATAAATTCAAGCTTGAAGCATAAAATATATCATCTTTGGCAAAAACCATACAAATGGTTGCACAGAAAAGGAAATAGGAGTATCAAAACTCTTGTGCAAAGCAAAAGTTTATGGTTACAAACTAAACAAAGAGAAGGCAAAAGATGGGTTTCAAGAAACCCTTGATTCTTTAGGATCTTTCAGTTTGTCTCTGTTGCATAGAAATCCTTAGATTCATCCCACTCAATAAAACCTCTACATTTCAAAAAATCTTCCTTTCTATAGCCTAAGAAAGCTTCAAATTTTTTGCATCTTCCACGTGGGAAAGTAAATAGGAGCTAAGGACTCCAAAGGATCCAACTCTAGACCCACTATAACTAGGCATGTAGCCAAAAATCCTTATGGCTTCTTTCTTTTCTATCAAATGTATATTCTCAACTCCTCTATCGAAAACTTCAAATCCAATGACTTTGCAAATAGCTTTTAAAGCTATCATTGCTAAACTTGGAGAGCTTGAAAATCTATTGTGATAAATGACAACAATTTGATTATTTAAGCTTCTAATATAGTGGCCAAGTCCTTGACTCTTTCCAAGCTTCAATGGCTTGGATCCCTTGGCTCTTCTAAGAAAGTTATCAAGATCTTCAATTTCAATCTCCATAAGAAATATTTTTTTTTTCCTTATCAATTAATGAAAACCTTAAAGTCACTTGCCTTTAATACCTACTATTAAGCCTAGGAAGATCTTGGAAATACCTTTGGGTTTTCATCATCTTTGAGAGGGATCTCATCATAGAGATTTATTGAGCTCTTTGGCTTCTCCTCTAATGGCCGCTTCAGTGTGTTTTCGTACCCCATGCCCTCAATGTCAATCCTCTTTTGCAATTCTAAGAACTCTTCTTTTGTGGGTAGCTACTTTTTCTCATATTCCACAATCTCATTGATACATGTGTATAGGGCCATGGAGCTATCTTGAAAATTTTCCCCCTCAATATTTAGAGCTACTAGTGGGCATGATTCATAACTTATGAAATCCTTATCAGTTTGGTCCCATGCTGCTAGAATGGCTAAGCAGTAATATTCTTTGAGATAAAAAAGATTGTGAATGTCATTGACCAATACATACATTTTTTTATTGATAAGTTAGGTAGGAAATGTAGAGATACAATCCAAGGGGCCTTCTTCAGTCTCTGTACTCAATTCCTTCTCCTCTTCTTCTATCTTTGTGATGTTCTGAATCTTGAACATAGCAAGATCAAAACCTTGCACCAGTTGGTTCTCAACATCCTCTTGATACATCTTTGCCTTCTCTTTAACCTTCTTATCCATATATGCAACATCTTCACCCTTGCTCTCTTGCCCTTCCTCTGAAGGGAAATCCTCCATATATTGGAGAACCACAAGAAATCCTATGTCTTTGTGAATCAAAAGGCTCTACTACTTATCCCTATGAAAAAGGCAATTTATTTTATGCCTTCTAAACTATTTATCAATAAGATAATACCTCATAATCAAAGTTATTTTGGGAGCATTATTTGCTTGGACCACATAATTAAAATGGACACAGTTATCAATTAAGAGAGACTCTATATGTCTAGAATAGAACTCTCTGTACTCTCTAAGGTTCTCATCAAGATTACTTAGTAGCTCTTGTAAATCAAAAGGGACATTGAGCATCTCCCTTATGGTATTTGGATGAGTTTTCTATCTTCTACAGGAAATCAAAAATCCTATTATCACAATTATCCTCAAGCTCCTCTTACTCCATTCCATCAAAGGAAAGCTTCATCTTTGACATCCCCAAATATTGCAAAAATAAAAATTATAAAAGTGTGTTGAGATGGCAAGCTCAACACATGTGGACATCGATGATGGACTGCCTAGCTAGATGGGTCTGCATGTCTACACTTAGCACGCCGGTGGCCATTATGATCCTCACATGGCCACTAACTTATCACTTGTTATATTTAGTTTATTACACCTACCTATTGTTGACATAGATATAGCGCCAGTCAACTAGTATAGTCAGTTATGCACTGTTTGACTTAGTAAGCCACTTTCCTTTATGTTATATCTTATCTATACTTTGTGTACATTGTATAACGTGTGGAAGAAGAAGAAAAAACCAGCAAGAAAACGTTTTTGGCCCTCCATCTCTCTTCTTGTGTTCTTGAATGAGCTTTCTCTTGTGTGTACAATGTGTGTCTGGTGCTGCAACTCAAGCAAGTTTCCCCACCACATGACTCTTGACAGAGTGTACCCTTACTAGTAAAAAATTTTGAACAACTAGATTGTATATCAAAAACCTTATCCTTGACGTGCGAAACATGAGTTTAGTAGAAGGCACTAAATAGCACCGCAACATTTCACATGACAATATCCTAGTAGAGTGACATCTGAACATGTCCATGAAATACAAAGAAATAGACTAAAATGCCAAGAAACCATAGCCAAGGTGGCTAGGCATGAAATGATATTACCATGAATGGCTGAGAATCAAGTGGTGAGAAGCTGCAACATGGTATGCACCCCAAGCTATGGTGGCCAAGAGTACGCATTCTCTTAGATGGTGGGAGGTTGAGACCTCAAATATGAAATGTTGTAAAATGGCAAAAAGATCCTAGGCTAGTTATAACTTAGCCTTTTATACTTAACCCTGGTAGGCTAAATATTGGCTAAGGCATTTAGGCACTTTTACTCTATTACAAGCCATCCCGGCCTAGAAGAGCTTTGTCCTCAAGGTTGAATTTGGGACAAGATGCAAGGATGAGTACAAGAATAACTTGAAATAGATGAAGCCATGCTGAACTAAGACTCCATGTTGAAATAAGAGTCTTCATGCCACAAAGAAGAGTCCTTCAAAATATGAAAATAACTAAGAGAGGTTAGTGGATTGCTATAAACTATAAAACATGGCAGCCAATAAAAGTTGCCCATAACTCGTGATAAAAGAGTCCAAATGGCACAAATAAAGTCTTATTGGATAGAAAAGACCATAAGAAACATGTCCAACACATAGAATTCAATCATGTTGCTAAAAAGAACCATATAATTCATGACAAAAAATTTAGATAGCAAGTTGTCCATTGTCCTGTAATTGCAATAATCCCAGTATTTTTGTTAATCCTCATACGAACAAGGTGGAAAATCTGAAAAATCTAAAGCAAAAGACAAGGCCAAGGCAAAAGTTAAACAAAAGACGAAACCGCGCCAAGAAAAATATGGAAACACAAGAAGTGCAAAAAAGTCCTAAATCAAGGAGAGAGGCACACAAGAAAAAGTGCAAGTCAATACTTTTGTAAAAGAGTGCAAGGCACACTATGATTTATTTTAAGAGCGTCGGTGCAAACTGTAAAGGTAATGGAAAAAAGGGCCTAGGCCACGACCGACCATGTAAAAAAGGAGATAAGGGGATGGCCGTCCAAAAGGGATTTAGGGTTTTGTATATAAAGTTGAAAAGTGAATGAGAAGCTCATTCTTGTGCATGGCCAAAAGTAGCTCTCTTCTTCTTCTTCTTCTTCTTCTTGCTTTCTTGCTTGAGCTTGTGCTTGAGAGAGGGAGTATGAGAGTGTGAGGGAGTGAGCTTGTCAGGGTGAGGGACCATGGTGGAGAAGCTCTCCATCTTCTCCTCTCTCATTCTCTTCTCTTCTCTTCTCTTCTCTTATTCACAGCAATGGATCTTGGAGCATGGAGCCTGAGGATCGCGCTCGCTTGAACACTTAGATTGTGGAGCTACTGGAGTACTCGGGAGAGGAGGCAACTCAATCGGGCATGGAGGTAAGCTCACTACACTTGTAGAGAGAGATAGCACGTCGGCTATGTGAGAGGTAGCCATTAGTTCTCGGCTTGAAACACTTGAAAGAATAAGCAGTCCGTGGGTCTTAGCAGTTGAGCTTGAGCTCGCCTCTACAGTTTTGAAGGAATCATGAAGCCTTAGAGAGGATGATTGAATATGCTGATGAATCAGTATTGCAAGCATTATTTACACCCCAACAACAATGAAAGTCACTGAAGTCCAATATGCCTCTAGGGTCAAATGGAAACCATTAAAATAGTCATCACAACCATAAGTTTCTTTTGCAGAAAAATATATCCCATCATTGCGTCAAGGAAGCATCCTTATGATCCCCCAGATCAAATGGAAAGATAAGGTCATCAATTGAGAACATGTCATTTGAGTCCATAAATTGGTGTATGGATTCATGAAGCTCCTTTGCATGTCCCTCTTCAATTACTGCATGCACTTGGTCTTTAGCATGATGTAGATTAGAAAGTTGATAGGCATCATGATCAACTTCAAAGGATTTGTAAGACTCTCCATCTTGGACTTTACAATCCACTTCCTCTTCGGCCTCTTCAACTTCCTCTTCATTATCTGAAAACTCTATAACCAACATCACTTTAGCATTCCTTTTCATGCATATATATTTATGATTAGAAGATATTGGTTCAGCACATCTTTAACATAAGCCTTGTGCATGTTGTTCTCTAATATCATCACTAGTTAAGAGTTTTCCTCAAATAACATCATGCTAGCCACTATGATTGTCATACCTCTCATGATAAAATGTTTTTCCATAGTCATGACCACATTCATTTCTACTAGCATAGTGTTGATGTCTAGGAAATGGTTGATTATCATCATAATATTGTATATGGAATGGCTGATCATCATAGAGGTACTTATCAACATGCTGCCCATCATAGAGGTACTTATCAACTTCCTTTTGGCCTTTCCCACATGATTCTCATTCATGGAAGAGTGTCCAAAATAACTGCAAGGGTGCCCTCACTTTTGGGGCAGACCACAAACATAATGATTGACATGTTGTTGTTGTCCAAAAATATTATGACCATCACTTGCATGTTGCAACTCAATAGAGTTCTCATCAGTGTCATATGCATGTTGTTGGTCATACCAATGCTCATTGTACTCAATAGTCATAATACAACTGTGGATCATAGTCATACTGTTGTCCATAATATCCATGATAAGAAGGTTGTGGCTCATAATGCTGTTGATCATGAGATTGATATCCATACCTTGCATATTCTTCATAATCTTCATGATAAGCATGATGTTTGTTTGCATAGTGTACTTGTTGTTCTTACATAGCTACTCCAAATGCATAGAAAAATGGTGGCTCAGTGATGTTCATTTTCAATTGCAAGTAGCTAGAGCAAGGGAAATAATCTCTTCTAGATTCATCAACTAGTTGTGATTGAAGTAGATATTTAGCAATGCAATGTACTCAATTGTTTTAGCAAGCTATTTTTTATCAACATTTGTCTGTATAATCCACCTTTTAGATTTGCCTATTTCCCAAAATTCAGTTTGCATATGGATTTGCAATGATCAAATCTGCAACCTATTAATAGCACCATAGAATTGAGGACAACCCGGAAATTTAGGCATTGGATAATCAATCTGCTAATCTTTTGGAAGTGTTCATTCTAGTTCTATTTTTCCTTTTGCTAAAACATCTTCTCATGCCTCAGTCTCAGACTTTGCTTCCTTTAGTAAATTTGGTATGGTTCTACTTCTAGTACAAATTCAAGGTCTGCCTTTGCCTTCAGAGTAGCTAGTAATGGCAACTTTTCAAGCTTGTCAACAGCTTTGGTGGACACCAATGGCTCTTCTTTACTCTCTAACGCAACTTCTGGTAACTCGACTAGAGCTATACTTACATCTCAATCCATGACAACTTTTCAGTTCCAACAAATTCCTTTCCAGACAGGAGAAGAACATGAATTGGCAATTTATGCATCGGAGATGATCTATGAAGGAATGAATCTGGTTGTTGAACATCTTGATGATGTAAAACAAGAAGTCAAGACTGAGGATGACAAATTTCTAATTGTGTAGCAGTTACAGACTTCAAAGGAGTTGAAGAGAGCAAAAACCTTGTCTTTTGCAGAAGGGAATGAAATCTTGCATCTGCAATAAGTGCCTCATCTGGAAAAGCTCAATTCAAAAGCTGCTAGTGTCAAATGTAAAGAAAGCCTACTATTTGGCTTAAGATATTATTGTCAAAACTCCTAGTCTTTTCCTTCAACTAGCCCCTACTTCAACACCTTCGAGATCTAGTTATGATCCATCACACTTGTCAAAGAAAAGTTTGTTCCCCACCCTTTGCATAGCAATGTCCCAAGAATATATAGATCTCGGAGCACACATTAAGGTGGACAAAATTGAGTTCGTGGAAAGATAGTAGCCGTTCCTATTCTTGAAGCCCCAAAACCCTATACTTCTTTATGTTGGGCTAAAGAAGAAGACTAAAATTCAGCACCTACTTTCCTCCAATTTTTCCCTTCTTTAAGAGAACTTCTGAGAGGCAAGGTTATGAAAGCAAATGATGTGCACTACTTACATTCACATTCAAGGTCCAACATATAAAGTAGTGATCTAACACCAAGTTACCTCTTGGATCAAGACCTTGCAAAGTTGTAAGACCCAAACATTCATGTGAGTAGATAGAAACCCTATATTCCTCTAAACTTCTAACAATACAATGTACATAAAAATATTTCATGTATTGGGATGTGTACACCAAGTCAAGTACATATAAGTCATACATTGTTGAGTCAGAGACTGCAAAACCAAAGAAAATTGTCTAATCAAACAAGCTAAACTCCATATCTTTGTCACTCTCTTCCTTTGGTTCTTCCTTTTTCTCTTCCATAGGAACAGGTGTAGCTACACCACCACCACCCCCCCTGACGCAGGGGCAGCACCACTGATGGCAATAGAAGCTCCACCACCACCAGAGCCAACCTTTGTAATTAGGTTCTCCATACTTCTTTTCTCAAGAAGCTTAGCAAACAATGTAGGCCACTAAGATTCCACTTGAACATTAGCAGCCTCCACTAATGTTACAATCTTCTCAACTGTGATGCTAATGCCCTTGTCGTGCAAGATAAGAGCTGTGTAGGACATTGCTGACAGAGGCTGAGAATAAGAAGGCCTATTGAAGAGGACCATTACAAGGAAGTAGAAGCCCACTGTATCACAGTCCCTTGGTCATGTTTCATGTGATTTTGTTCACATTACAAGGAAGTACAAGCCCCCTGCATCACAGTCCCTTGGCCATGTTCCATTTGATTTTGCTCACAATGGATCACTTACTCATCGGCTAGATCTTAATAGGGAATTAGTTGACTCATTTGGTGGTTCAACAACCATGGCTTGCTGCCCATGGAGATCCCTCTAGGTGTGTATTGCTTGGAGTAAGTTCTGAAGGTAATATAATAGGCTTTGTTATAGATGGAGGATATACTCCTGATCATCCTACAACCAAGATAATATAGCAGACTTTGTTGCAGACGGAGAATATACTGATGATCATCCTACAACCAATCCTCTACAAATAAGAGTACATTTGTGCAAAAATCAAACGTCTTGCTATGCTTTCTTTGTCAAATTTTGATTGTTTGTTGCTTTGGAGGCTCATTAGACACATAGGAAGGTAATCTGCAAGCCTCTAAATTAGCCAATAGATAGATCACAACTTCCGAACTCGGATCATCATCTAATACCTCAAAAAACTTGCCCAAATCTCATCCAAGTATTAAAAAAACTTGTAGAGCAGATAGCAAAAGTCCTACTATCAACAATACGGCCAAACAATTGCAACGCAGTGTTCAAAGTGCTTGTCTCTCTACTTCAGTCCTTTCGACTCTTTCTCAGGCTTGTGTCATTGCTCTTTTACGAGCCTCCGATGTAGCTCTTCCAACAACGGCCCAAGATTGCTTCTGCTTATCTTTAACAGGTCACATAGTACCATGAGTAAGAAGAAAAACTCAAAATGCTCAAGGGAAAGCTACTTTCAACTATCGTATTGTGTGCTCTAATAGCTAAGTATCACCGAGCCAAGAGTGAATGGTTTGGAAGGTGTTGCAAGCACAATGCTTTACATGAAGCATGGTGGCACTCTGCTTCGCCATGGCTGAGTATCACTAAGCCAAGAGTGAATGGCCTGGAAGGTGCTAGATGTAAACTTGTTGATGCACACTCTAAAGCATCTTGAGGCTTTGCTTTCATTACAATGGATACTATTGAAAATGCAGACCATTGTATTAAGTACCTGAACCATTCCAACCTTGATGGCAGGGTTGTCGCAATTGAAGCAAAACCACCATAAATGGTGCTTGTAGGCAAGCTTAGTTGATAAAGAAGCTTGTTATGAAGTGCCTTTGGAGGGTAGAAGCCATAGAATCAAGATAGGAGCAGGGTTTATCCATGGAATTCATGAAAGAAAGCTTAGAGAGAGAGAGAGAGAGAGAGAGAGAGAGAGAGAGAGAGAGAGAGAGAGAGAGAGAGAGAGAGAGAGAGAGAGAGAGAGAGAACTCTGTCTTCCAAAAAGTAACTCAATTTTGGTCTCCATTAAAGACTATAGCCTTCATTTTGTCCATCTTGCCCTAAATTTTGGTTAAAAATTTGGTCACAACCTACCACAATAGTTGGAACCTGCCATTATCCATTGGTTCATGCCAAGAACCTCCATCTTGGTCACAGTTTGTGATAGATCTCCATGTCTAACCACTGTTATGGAAGAACTAACTCCTGTGACTAAATTTAAAATGTGGTTTTCTCTCCCTAGTCACTATAACTAGATCTAATGCATGAAAATGACTTTTGACATGATCTAAACTATTGCTCTGATACAATTGTAAAGAAGCTAATTCCCATAGGAAACCATTAAACTAAAAATACAAAGAAATAGACTAAAATGCCAAGAAACCATAGCCAAGGTGGCTAGGCATGAAATGATATTACCATGAATGGCTAAGAATCATGTGATGAGAGGCTACAACATGGTATGCACCCCAAGCTATGGTGGCTGAGAGTATGCACCCTCTTAGATGGTGGAAGGTTGAGACCTCAAATATGAAATGTTGTAAAATTGCAAAAATATCCTAGGCTAGTTACAACTTAGCCTTTTATACTTAACCCTAGTAGGCTAAATATTGGCTAAGGCATGTAGGTACGCAAAGGTGAAAGAATTCATATTCTATTTGTTATGAGATTAAAAATGAGTTAGTTTATGCACTTACAGTGTTTGATTTGGTTGCAAACCTTGGAGAGGCTAGCTTTAATTTGGATGGTGATAAAAAAGATTATGAATGAAAATGGTTGATGATTCCAAGATGCTACTTTTGAAAGACTCCTAAAAGGGCATTTAATAATAGAGAAGCTTCTCTTGAAATTTGAGTTGAAAATGACATCTCTCACCCAAGAAATGGGACATTTACTTTTTTTCTTTTTTAAAATCTATTTTTAGCACATGAGAACTATTATTGGGCCTAAAAAGGAGTGATTAATGAACCCACATTCTACCAAGTACCACGTTAATAAATAATTACAATGCTTACTCGTAATTTAAACCCAGACCCTTGAGTGAACAATTATTTTCATATTCCCGTTGCTATTGAAATATAGCAAGAGAAAACTGTCTAGATCAACCACCTCTCTAGGAATAAATTCATACTCTAAAGCAAAATCTTCATTAATTAGGTAGACTTGCATACTTTAATCTACAATGTCATATAAAACATGAGATCGGTTGCCTTTCTTGCGGGTCAATGTTTTTGATGGAAAAGAAAGTTGCATAAATTGGACTATGTTGTATAAAACACAAATTTAGTGCATGGGTTCATTGTTTTCACTATATCTTTTCATGTTTTATGCATTCTTCTAGGGGTCCTTGATGGAAAAATAATTGCAATATGGGCCATTGGTGCATAGGTTGGCTCTATCATGTGAAATGTGAATTTAGTGATGGGGATCATTGATGTGCCTTTTTGTTTTCACGATTCATACATTTTTTGTTTATATTTTTACTCTTGTAGAGATTATTTGTTGTCATATTATCATTTTTATTTGCATGGCTTCTTGAGTATCCTTTTTTATTCAAGTTTAGTACTAAATCCTAAAGGAGGGATTAGTTGGATATTCTCAAAGGTTAATTTTGATTTCAAAAAGGGCCCTTTTCTACTTTTAGGATTTGGATCCTCGTACCCATTAATATAATGTCTCTCTACTATACAATGCATATTTATATATTTGAAAAGTTAAAATAGTTTGTATCATAGTTTGAATAGCTTCACATTAACATGGATTACACATGACCCATTCTTTAGAAATAGCAAAATATTTTACTCACTCAACCATTGACATATTAACATGACTTGTCTCCACCCAATGCACATGATCATAGAATTCAAAAATAAATTTCTTGCTTTTGGAGCTTAGTTTCACCGTATTGTATGAAACACAAATTTAGTTATATGGTTCTTTGTTTCCCTTAGCTTTTTTGTGTTCCATACATTTTGGATGAGGTTGCTAGTTGATAAATAGTTTTCTTTTCATGTCGTTGCAAATTGTTTTGTTGAGGTATGACTAGAACTAAGGCTATTGCAAGGAAGCAAAAGGTTGATCCTAGGAAAATTTTGCTGAGAAGATCCATGAGTCCTCTAAGCCATCCAAGCTATCAAAGAAGCATAATGTGATATTTTCACAAGGTGTAAGATGTCTTAGGGAAATTAGGAAGGCAATGAAAGCTCTTAATGATGTAGTTGTGAAGTTGCCATTCTAGAGAGCAGTCAGGGAGATATATGATAGACATAGCCTTGATAGCTTTAGGTGGACAAGGAGTGCTCTTATTTGTATCTAGGAGGCTACATATGACTTTTTGATTGAATTTTTCCAAGTTGCATACATCTATGCTGCCCATGTACATAGAGTGACACTTATGGATAAGGATATGATTATCCTATAAAGATTGAGATATAGATTCTCCAAGGTTTTGGATCCAGTTCCTCTTATAGATGAGAAGATATATAATATTCTTAATGTGCCACCATATAGGAAGAAGAAGGAGGACACAAGTCCTAAAGTGGAGGATGCCACACATGAGATAGATATAAGATGGCATGAGGAGGAAAATGCTATAAAGGAATAAGCAGAGAAATGGAGAGAATATAAGAGGAAGAAAGTAGAAGAAAAAGAAGCATAGCAACTGGGACCTCTCGAGGATGAGCTTCTTGATATGCTTGATAGGGTCAACCTAGCAGGTTTTTATGTATATTGCTTCTTGCATGGTGACATACGCAAGAGAAATGATATTATTTTTTTGGACTCAAAATGTATGCAGATCCTTAAGGATAAGAGGAGAAAAGTAAATGTCTTCATCTTTCTTGTTAGATTGAGATATTATATATCTAAATTTGTTTGTTCTACCTTTTGATATACAACAAAAGATTAAGATTCTTGGTCCTTTTGTCTCCCACTACATGAGGCTAAGTGAGCTTGAAGCAAATCCATTTGACCATTGGCTAAATACAATGGATTTTGATACCTTGGAGCTTGTTATGATTCCATATCATGAAAAATATTTTATTTGGTATTTTTTCTAATTTATAAAAGTTTATTACACTAAATTATTCGCTTATGAATATTTTTAGATCTCATTGGAGCTTGATTGCCATAGACTGTGTAGATAAGTAGTGTTTTTTAGTCAATTCTTTGAAAGGAATACATGAAAATGCTAAAATATAAGTTGAATTTTTCCAATGCTCCTGGATCATTTGAAATTTTATATATTGTAAATACTCTAAATTTTATTTATCTTTTATATAGAGCTACAAAAAGGTTAATTCAAGCTCTATAAAAAAAGCATCCTATGCATTTTGATCTACTTGCATAGATGAAGTATAGACAAGTTGTTGTAAGCTTTTTATCAAATACATCAAAATACTTGATTCCATAAACTACCACAAATAAGTTGTTTAATTTTTCTTTGTGTTGTTATTTGTAGAGCCCTCATTAAGATGATAGTCATTGTTGTGGTTAAGGGGTGATTGTAAATGCCAAAAGATTGATCAAGTTTATTTATCTTAATGATGATAGATTTATCAAGGTAATGTAGAAGATATTTAAATTTAAGATGTTTCACTCAAAATAGAGTGCATGCAAAATAGCATTGGTAACATTCCTTTCTTTAAATGTGTGATAGTTTTTGTTACAATAGTGAGCATGTTTGATATGCATGAGTAAAGATTTTCAAGTATATACTTGTCAATTGCACACAAGAAGAACAAGGAGTCAAGGAGGCCATAGATATGGAGGGGATAGAGGAGGAGGTAGAGACTGTGGATGTAGAGGAGGAGATGCCCTTAACACCTAAGGCAACCAAAGTATCAAAGAAGGGCTGAAGAACTCCTAAAAAGGATATTCCTCATAAAAAGAAATAGCCTTTGGGTATTATCTTGTACAATCTCATGTATATAGATATGGAGAAACCAAATACAAAATTGATGTAACATTTGAGCTTGTATTTATATTGAAAGCAAAGAGACATTTTCTTCAATGTCTTGCATGGCATCTTTCTTTATCTTCTGTTTGATATCTGTAAAAAAAAGTAGCATAGATGTTTAATATTCAAGAATTGGAATATATATATACGATTTCATGTACAAACTTACTCATTTGTTGTTAAGTTGAAATGCAAATGAACATGGCGGTTTGATATCTTCATTATGTAAACCTAGCCTCACTTGATATAGTGTATATGATGATCTAACATTAAATATTGTAATAATATCCTCATTGGGCCAAATATCAATGTCCACTATAGGATCTTTGCAAAAATCGTCAAGATTCTGATCCAAAGTAACTAGACTACTACCAACATAATGCCATCTACTATAATAAAAGCTAAGGATGAAATTTTGAGTAGCAAGCATGTATTTGTAAGCAATAGAGTCTTGATCTATCTTACAAGTTATATTTCCTTCTATCCTTGTATTCCACCCCTCATCAACAAATTGTAGGACATGATTATATGCTAGCCTCTTGATTGATATCATGGCCTTTGATCTTTGTATCTTAGCATTGGAAAAGAAATCAATAAATACATTCATAATCATAAACAAAGTAATCTTGCTTAGCCTACTTGAGATATTAGGTTTCAATGTTTTGTGTATCTCAAAAAAGATTTTACATCCATAGCTCTCACAGTGGTGGTTGGTAAAGACAACTCAAGGCTTGTAAAATAAGGCAAAGAAAGTAGAGATATTGCTCCCCATTCATCATTATGCATAGTGATAATGTAAGAATGGTCATTAAAAAATATTCTATTCTCTAGGAGTTGTGTTTCTCTCTCGCCTTTTGTACATTTCTTCTCCAATTAAACCATGCATAACATCAAGAATATCAATAATAGACTCGAGGAACTACCATTTCTCAAATTAGAAGGATAGATATCTACAAATAAAAGCAAGACTTGTCACAATAAAACCTAATACCAAGTTTAATAAAAGAAAATCATTGAAATACTTACAATTTGATCTTTAAAATGGAAGACTTGAAGCTCAGGTTCCAAATGCATCTTTTTATGCATAAATACATGTTGTACTAAAACCTATTTTATGCTTTTCTTGTTTGCTCCAAGTTTGAAATCTTTGATCCTACCCTTCCAAGTAGAGATAAAGGAACTCTCACATCTCTGTCTTTTCCTTTGTTTTGCTTGTTGCATGGTAATCCAATTAGCTTTGCTAATAATAGTAGGAATCCATCTTCCATCTATTTGGAATGAATTAAACACAAATATGAATGTGTTTTCAAAGCTTGGGCGCCTTGTTGAAGGTTGAATTTCTACATCCATGGCAAAGAGAGGGGAGAGAGAGAAACAAACAACCACCACGAAAGGAAAGAGATGAAAATTGCAAAACAAGGGAGGGAAAAAATATGAATACTAAGCTTTTGGTTCATTTGAATTTAGTTTCAATTATCATTATCAAACAATCCTAGATATGTCATTATTGCAAAGTGGTCAAAATCCTATATCATTAATGTAAATAATATCATAATCACAATTATGAGATGATAAAAATAGATATTCATAATAAAAATTTGTAGTTATATTATATCCATGTCTATTTATACAATTATTTTTTTCATTTTCAAAAATGAAACTTCTATTTTACGAAGTCTTTGCTCTCATTGGTCTAGAGTACTCTCTCTCTCTCTCTCTCTATCTCTCTCTCCTATTTTTGATATTCTAAACACTATTTCTTGTAAATATCCTCAAAAGGTATAGTAAACTTCTAGAATAGGATGTTATGTATAAAACAAGTTGCTTTTTAGCCAGTTTTGGGACATCTCATGCGAAAAGAAGGGCTCTCGAATTTGTGTCACATGCGATTGCAGTTAGAAGGTAGCAAACAATGCTCCGGATGGAGAAAGTAGGGAAGAAGCAATCTAAGAGAGTTTTGACTAGGCATATTGGGGTTGTATCCCCCTTTTGGAGCTAATAGAACCATCAGATTTGCCATCTGAGCAGTAGAGTAGAAGCTAGTGTTTGGTGCAAGTTTTTGGATATAACAAGGTAAAATAGGATACAATGAAGGGGAGACTCATTGTAAAGAGGTTTTCTTAATCAAGGATTGATTTGAGATACTTTGAGCCTTTGATCTCTTACATGTATGCTATTTCATCTCTTGTTGGTCTCTACTCTATGTAATCTCTATCATCATCTCTGCTGTCATACAAGATTTGGACTAATCTCTTACTAATGTTAATTCTTGCTTAAAAATCTATCTAACATTGTATACATTTATCTATCCGTTACTACTTTTATTTACTCCCACAACCAGAGACTCGATGTCTTCCCACCGTACATGTAGATTACCTTAATAGCATGCTACAACCCCCATTGCAAATGCTATGTGAGGACGGGTGGCTATCATGGCATGGATCCAACTATCCCATTGTAGATGCATAAGGGATCTTGGGCATCTTGGCCTTCTGCTCATCAAACTGTGGACAATCGGCCTCACTAACCTTCACATAAGAAGGCAAAGGACAGTCAATAGACTTAACATCCTACATATGAAACCACTCAAGAACCTTCTAGATGTACTCATTTTGTAAAACTATAAGAGACCCTTAGAGTGATCCCATGTGATGTGCATCCCAAGAATATGTGAGGTATGTCCCATGTCCTTCATCTCAAAGCTCTTCTTGAGTTGATTTTCAAGGTATCTAGCTCATCATGAGTACTCCCAGAAATTAATATATCATCAATATAAAGTACCAAAATAATAAGGCTACCATCATGAACCTTCTTCATATATAAACATAGCAATTAATATATAATCAACATACAGTTCCAAAACCATAAGGTTGCCATCATGAACCTTCTTTGTATATAAACAAATATCCATACTCGATCCATATCACTACCAGTATAGAGCACCAAAATCATAAAGCTGCCATCATGAACCTTCTTTGTTATTAGAGTACCAAAATCATAAGGATGCCATCATGAACCTTCTTCATGTATAAACACAGATCCATACTTGATCATATCACTATCGGTATATCCTTGGGAATGCATGAAAGCATTGAGCTTGTGGTACCATTCCCTAGGTGCTTGCTTAAGACCATAAAGGCTATTTCTCAACTTGTATACTAGGTGTTCCTCACCTTTTTCCTCAAAGTCCTTAGAGAATTATATATAAATCTCATCATGCAAGTCCCCATGTAAGAAAGCTGTCTTGATATCCATCTGATATAGGTCTAGATTGAGCTTTGCAACCAAAGCCAAAACCAAGCATAGGCTAGTGATGTTGATGACAAGAGAGAAGACTTCATGAAATGCTCTTGCTTAAAACCCTTAGCAACGAATCTAGGTTTATAAGCTGGCTTAGGGCATCCAGGGGTATTATTCAACTTGTATACCCATGTGCATGGCAAAGCACGTTTTTAACTAGGTAAAGGAATCGAGTCCCATGTATGATTTTTCTTCAGTGAGGCATACTCTGACTCCATGATCCTCTCCCAAGAGTGACTATTACATCTGTTGCAACCAAAGCCAAAACGAAGCATAGGGTAATGATATTGAGGACATGAGAGAATATTTCATGGAAGTCAACACCATGCTTTTACTTAAAACTCTTAGTAACTAATCTGGCCTTATAGAATGGCTTGGGGCATCCACGGGTATTCTTCAACTTGTATATCTATGTGCATGGCAAAGCACGTTTTTCACTAGGTAAAGGAATTAAATCCCGCATATGATTTTTCTGCAACGAGTCATACTGTGACTCCATGATCCTCTCCCAAGAGTAACTATTACCTTTGTGCATGGCCTCATCATAGGTAAGAGGCTCACCAACATCTGTCACTATAATATAATCCATAGAGGGGGTAAACCAGCCAAGCTAACATCTATCTCTAGTAGATTGCCACAAAATAGATTGTAGGGCATGTAACTCTTGTCTAACATCATGGTCCTAGGTCACTAGAGCATCACCTATTGCATGCTATCTAGCTAGCTATACAGTAATAAGAGGTTCCTCTTGAAATATCACCTTGTGTACCGTAATGACTTGCACGGGCTACTTATGCATTTTCTCCTCATGGAAAATAATATCATGGTTATAGATGACCTTCTAAGCATGTGGATCCCATAGGCAATAGCCCATCTCACCTACATCCCCATAACTAAGAAATATGCATTTTAACAAACTTAGGATCTAGCTCATTGCACTTGTCCTTGGGAACATGGCAGAAAGCCTTACAAAACAACCAAAGATATGCAAATGAGTATATAATGGAGGTTTTTCAAACTATACCTCATTTGCAACCTAATAGTCAAGAGCAATGCACGGGGATTGATCAATCAAATGTATGGTGGTAGTAATAACCTCAATCCAAAAGTATTGTGGGAAGCCTACATGGCTAAGCATACTACAAAATCGCTCTTGAATCGCCCTATTCATATGCTTAGCCATACCATTTTGGGGTGGGATAAACAAGGTAGTTAGATGACGCTTACTAGCCCTCTCATCATAAAACTACCCATAGGCTTTAGATACATACTCACCCTCATTGTTAGATTGTAGGCATTTTAACCTATACCCAAACTAGTTCTCAACAAAAGCAAGCCAATACTAAAAGATAGCCAAGAGTTTTAATTTTTGCTTTATGGGATATGCCTAGACCTTATACGAGCAATCATAAATGAAAGTAATAAAATACTCTACCTAATGACTTGTAAGGCATAAGTTCACAAGCATCAGAATGAAAAAGAGCCAAAGGCTCACCCATGCACGTAATGCTAGATACCTTATGTGAATTAGGAGTCTACTTGTTGTAAGATAATGATCACAAGAATCAAAATTCTTATAGTCAAGGGGCAAAAGATATTGCAAACGGGTAAGCATTTTCATTCCCTTTAATGACATGTGCCCAAGAGGCGGTGATGCTATAATGATATATACAGTATGGTAGCCATTGCCAAAACATGGTTGATAGACCCAGATACAAGTAAGGGATAAAGAGTGCTAGACTTGGCACCTCGTGCTAGAACAAGATTTCCACGAATAAGCTTCTATGAGAATCACTAAACAATACAACATAACCTACATCATATAACTATTTAGCTGAAAGTAGTCTTTTAGTCAAAGCCAAAACATGGCATACATCATGCAAAATAGATATACTTCATGAAGGAAATTGCAATTGGACATCTCCAATATCAAAGTAAGAGATGAAAGCACATTCCAAGATAAATTGGGTATTGTGAATGACAACAAAAAACCCCAAAATTAATGCCAAATCAAGGATTGAGCAAGAGAAACTGCCAAAAGAATGAGCTGTCCACTAACTATAATCAAGTAGCTATCAAATCCAAATGATTGCCATCAGATAGAATACATAAAAATGAAATGATAGATTACTATAATAATTGCAACAATATGCCAACAACTAGATGTAACCAACTAAGAAAGAAATATTGTGAACAACTGACACTAAAGATTATCACAACCATAGTGTGTCAGTAATAACCATACATGCGGTAGGCATAAACATCATGCACATATGAAATCTCAAGGTAAAGAGAGGAGAGCTTTCAAATCATAACCCATTGAGAAAACTTCAACACATAGCCCAAAATCATATAAATATCACTAACACACTTACATACATAAGTACCAGGTCCAAAGTTAGTAATCAAATCAGTTCACTATAGGGTAATTGTATCTAATATATATCAAGAGAGCATGTACATGAAGCAAGTGTCCAATGGTCTTGATGAAAGTAACCTCAAGCTCAGCTGCATAAATCCAAAGCTCTATGTAACATCCAAAATAGTGCAGGCAACTCCCATCCTGCTAGAACAAGATTGAAAGCCAAACGAGCAATGTAAGCTCAAAACATCAAGTGCATGATTTTTGAGTATTCAATATACATGAAGCATAAGCTGAGAGCATAAAACCTAATAGATTTTTCAAGCTCGTAACTATGTAAGCCACTAAAGTAACCAAGGCATGTAACCACAACCAAGATTAATGTAAGGGAGCCCAAATCTTAGCTCAAAATCATGTCATAGCATATTGGAAGTATACATACCAATCGAAGTAGTGGTACATCCACTGAGTGTCCCGTAAAGCATCAATGAGAATTAGGCATCAGCTTTTCACTAATAAATGCTTATTGCCCTATTATTATAACACTAAAATGATAGTGAAAATACCATCTGTAATAAACCGATTCTCACAGCAAATCAATTAATTTGAAATTCATGACATATACCATTCTTCAAGAAATACAAGAAATACACTATGTTTGTAAAATAGCCATAGCCAAGGTAGCTAATCTCGAAGTAATATTGCCATGGAAGGCTGAGAATCAAAGATGTAAGCTGCAACATGAATATTCACCTCATGTCAAGGTGGGACATGGTATGCACCCCATATCTTGGTGGGTAAGAGCATGCACCCTCTTAGTTGGTGGGAGGAAGAAGCCTCAAAACATGTATTGTTGAAAATGGTAAAAAAGATGCCACACAAGTTATATCTTCCCTTTTTATACTTAACCCTAGCCTACTCTAGACTAAAGTGACTTATGCTTTATTACAAGCCATCCCGGCCTAAAAGAGCTTTGTCCTCAAAGCTGAATTGGGAACAAATTACAAGGATGATTACAAAGATAGCTTTAAGCATTTTGAATTCATACTGAAATAAAGCTCCATGTTGATGAAGATCATAGAAGTTGATGAAGATGGACCACATAAGTGGAACAAGCTACCGTAAACTGTCCAAAACAGGCTATAGTACAAAAATGGGCCATATCTTGAGCTAGAAGTGGCCGGTTTCCGTATTTGAGATATAGAAATGTAGAGCATGACATGTAGTATCCAACCATGCCTTCAAAACTGAAGTTTGAAGCCAATAAGACAATTTACTTTGTCATAGAAATTTAATACAAGCTGTACAGAACAGAAGAAAATAGAAGAAAATCAGACCTTATAGAACCAAACGTCCTCATCAAAAACCATAAAAAACCCTTCAAACTTATCTAAACCTTTCCAAACACTTCAAAATAAACAACCATTTATCATAAAAAACAACAAAAAATCAGCCCAAAAACCATCATATTTCACACTCAACATATCCCCACACTTAGACAAGAAAGCATCCTCGCGACCTCAGGAAAAAATGAATAAAAGCTCTAATCTCTTTGCTAAAAAATCTTCAATCAACACAATGTACCAGCTACGATCACGACCCCAACATCAGCTTCATAAAACCTATATAATATGTTTCAGCTTCCAAATCTTCAACTGCAACTCCATCCAGCTAATAAGCAACATCATCAATCTTCACAGCTCCTCATCCACAAAGAAAAACAATAATACCCAATACAAAAAATACCTATACACAAATATAATCTGAATGGCACAACTCCTCAAAAATGTTGAAGAAAAAGAAGAAATTTTCATTAAAAAGAAGAGAGTGGATACAATCAAGAAAACCCTCCTACTAAGTAAGATTAAGGTATTTCTTCTTAAACTGTAGACTAATTTTAAGACCGTCCAAGGCTTTGTTTTCATCCATAAAGTACTGAGGTACATTTTGGAGGAATTGTAGGCAACACATCCTTTCCAATAAAATGATGAATCTGGTAGGAAAGGCCTGTGCAAAATAATATAAGAGATCCATTTGAGCAATTGCTACATCCTCATTTGGATTAATTAGTATCTGGGGGATACCCTTGCGAGTATTCAAGTGTGATTGATGATGCATGAACGCAAGATACCAGCAAAAGTGAGTAGCAAGACGAACTATGGTATCTCCAAAAGTACCATGTACCCTAGCAAAGTGGAGGTAAGAATTGGAACACGCTGCAGAAGTATCCCAGGACCTTGGAATGAGAGGCCAATTAAACACTGGACCTGTCTCACTGAATCATGTAATGTCCACTGTCTTCTACAAAGGATGTCACCATCATACCCTGGGGTATCCAGCACTGTTTGGGGAGGAAGGTTAATGTAATCTGTCGGAGAGGGTAATGGAATGAAAGGAGAGCATTGTAATGGAGGATAGGACAGATCATAAAAAGAGGGTAATTGAAGGGATAAAGAAGGTGGAAAAGATGGAGAATACATAAAAAATGTATGAAGGGATTCTATTGGAAAAACTGAAGGAACAAGAGGAACAATAGGTGGAATGTCAGAAGGAGTAGGAGATAATATAGGATCAGTAATGAAAGGACATGTAGTGAACACTGGAATGTGAGGAAATCTTGAAGGGGTAAATGATAAGAGAGGAATATTATCAGGGCTAGATGAAAGAAGAGAAACATATAATGGGAAACCATAAGACATTAGGGAATATGATAAAAGATCAGCAGGATGTAAAGGATAAATAGAACATCGGAAATTTAAATCCTGAAAGAAAGACTGAGTAAATAATGGGTTATTAGCAATGAATCTCAACAACTGAGATTGAAGAGGCTGGATATCTAATTTATGAAAGACACTTCTGAGGCAGCGAGGTTCCAAAGCAACATCCTCCAAATGTGGATGCCAAGCATATCCCTTGCACCAAGACGTCTGCTCATGATAAGTTCATAAACTCTCTGCTAACAGAAGCTCAACTGAATGTACATACATCAGTGCCTGTAAGATGACATCTCCCACATAAATGTTTAAATCTTCCTCATCAGGGATCTGTAGATGGCTTGTAAGATGCATGAAAGAGAGTAACTGGACCTCATGGGAAATAAAGTCATCCACAAATCTGTCAAAAACAGCTCGTAAGAGATCCGCAGACCAAAGATTGGACCATCCATCCTCTGGAGGCTCTAAATCCACATTGCTCAAAGAGACATATAAGGCAAACCTCTATTGATGATATTTCACCCAAAAGGATGGAGGAGGTGACACCAATTCAGTATAACGGACAAAATCATTCTGCACACAATCCATTCGTGCTGAAGGCGATCAACCTTAGTTGAGAACCCATCACAGAGCTTAGCCTTATGTTGCAACTGATTAAGCTCCTCTTGGGATGACACAACAGAAGATACAAGAGCAGGAGGGGAAATAGAAAGAACATCTACCTTCTGATTAAGTGCTTCAATGAGTTTTTGTTGGGACTCTATAGTGTCCTGAGATTGCTGGAACTGACCCTCACTGGTAGCAAGCTTACTAGCCAAAGTGACCATCTCTGCAAGGGCAGAATTCTTCTCAAGCATCAAAGATGCATTCTCCTCCTCTAGTTTAACAACCTTAGCTTCTAGCTCCTGAATAGTGACCTTCTGTGAATCCATTAAGGTTGTGGCAGTAGTCATCTAATTGTGGATATCACTGAGGGTAGCCCTTTTTGAAGACAGATCCTCCAGTGCCTTACTCAAGTGACTAGTGAGGGAATCCACCTTGTCTTGCATGGAAGTGTAAACACTGGTGTACAGTGTTTGAAGACAGGAAGTAAGGGAAGTTTCTAGAGTAGACTGGACATTGGAAACCATCTGTGGAAGCATGGGTCCAGCTAAAATGGTTTGTAATGATGAAGGGATTTGTGAATCTAATTTTCCTTCCTTTTGAGCGGCAAATAGATTGCTACAGGAAAGGAATGAAGGAAGGGCACTGCCAGACATAGCAGGAGTGGATGTTTGCACCAGTGGATCTTGGATAGAAGGATTGGAAGGTCCCTTTGTGCGAAGGCGTTTCTTTTTAGAAATAATAACAGGCGACTCCTCATCTTCGAATTAAGCTGCATGGGCCTAGGAGAAGAAACTGATACTGTAGGCTGCACTGGTAAAGGAGCTGGATCTGACACTGGAACACCACCAGGAGGAGGCGCAAAAGTAAGGATCCTCTGTAGGAAGGCACCATAAGAAACAGTACTATTTTGACCCTTCCTGACATGCTGGAAATGCAGAACCTTCTTAGATAACAGGAAACTTGCCCAGTTGAATTTAGCTCCCTCCAGAATCTTCACAGAAGCCGTGAATAATTCTTTTGACAGGTATTTGGATACAACCTTTCCTGACATGAACCGGTCCTGTAGAAACTGGCATAATTGCTTCCAGACTGGAGAAGAAATGTGAACAACAGACACCCCTGAGCTATTAATGAGCTGGTTAAGGAGCAAGGGGGTGGAAGTTTCCTTCTTCAATCTAGTGTGACTATCTCCTCAGCTGTTAGTTAGCTGGTTACCACTGGGCACAAAGGAAGCAGATAAGGGCAAACATAATGCTTCACTGATATTGGCTACTGATAAACAGAATGTCCGATTGTAAGCCAGGCCAGACTGGTTTTTGTAAGAAGCGAGGAAAGAATAACATAGCTTCTCATCCCACAGGTGGTAAAGTGAGAGCCACAAATGGGCGAAGGCCAGCTCGTCGAATACAATCTGCCTCTAACAAAATAGAATAGTCATGGACCGGAAGAGGAACATGCTAGACCACAATTGGAGGCGTAGAAAGAGGTGCCATTCAGACTATGGTAAAAAAAACCCACACACACAACCAAGAAAACAAAAAGAAAACCTGCAAAACCCAAAAACAAAACCAAGACTGAGACCATCGATAGGAAACCGACTAATTGACACGACTGACTGTTAAGTGAGATGGGGAAAAAGGAAGGAACCTGGTAATGTGTGGGTCTGCCTGCAAAGTCTGAAATCACAGCCTCGAAAAGTGGAATGCCCAGTCCACAAAAATCCACAAAACGGTCAAACAGTTGACTGCTAAGAGTCGTCCTGTTGGATAGAAAAACAAAAACGAGCTAACACCGTGACCACGACAAAGAACAATGAAACGGATGACCAAAAGAAAAGAATAAAAAAAAAGTATGTCTTGGATTTATTTGGATGTGTTGATTGGTAGGGTTTTTATGTTTTTAGTTTGTGGTATTTGGTTAAGTTGAAGTGTGTGTTTTGTTTTTTGTTTATTTGTTTCTCGGTTTATGGTGTTGGTTGTTTGTGTATTGTTTTAATCAATTAAAAAAAAGGAAAGAAGGGTTTGTTTTGTTTTGTTTGGTTAAGTTGTTATTTGTTTTTATTGTGTATGGTTTTATATTTGTTTTTGTTTTTGTTTGGGGTTTGTGGTGTTTTTTGTTTGTTTGGGTGTGTTTAAAAAAAAATAAAATTTAACAAAGAACCCAAAATTTCCCACTACAAGGACAGAAACCCATATTGTTTCAATGTGATGGAAATGTTCATTTGATGTTGGGGAGTTTCGAAAAATTTTGTTTATAATAAATACATTGTCATGAGATGTTTCCAAAAAGAAATAAGTTCCCAACATTATGTGAATATTTTTTTATTCCAAGAAAATGTCCAAAATAGGAAAGAGGGTAAATGTGATTTTTTGAATTTTTTATTTTTTATTTTGTTTTATTTTGAATTATTTTCTAAATTTTATGTATTTTTTGGATTTTTTTATCAATTTCCATCAATTTAGAAAGAATTTCAGCCAATTTGGAATTTTTAGAAATTTTTAAATAGGATTTTTTAGGAAGAAAAAATATTAAACTATGGAAAAATGTGTCAAAAATTTTCGGTAAATTTTTATTTTTATTTTTTTGAATTTTTTATGCTTTTGTTCAAATTTTAAATGTGTTTAATGGATTTTGTGATTAAAAAATGATTTTCAAGATTTCAAAAATGAATAGCCGGACACGCGTGAACATATGCGTGTGAACGAACGAGCACGCACCACCGCACGGACAAGTCCAAATGTGCGTCTCGCGCGTGAGTAGTCGCAAAGAGACACGATCATGCGTACACGCACGCGAACGGTCGCCGCTGATACAGAGACACAATAAAAAAAATCACAGTACGAGGTTGCTGTGCGAGAACAACATGGTTGAGGTGTTTTTGATTTGTTTTGTCTATGCATTTGGCTCGCTGTGGGAGGGGGTGAATAGGGGCTAGGATGGGGGAGGGGGCTTAGGAAGGGGGTAGGGGAAAGGGGCTTAGGGGGAGGGGTTGGTTGGGGGAACCGTGGGTTGGGTTAGTTGGAGGGGAGTTGGGGGCTGGTTAAGGGAGGAGGTGGGTCGCCGTCGGTGGGAGGGAGGGAAAGGAGGTGGGGGAGAAGGAGATGGAGAAGGAGGAAGGGGAGGAGGAGAAGGAGGAGGCAAAAGAAGCGGCGGCATGGGGGAGGGAGCAGGAGGAGGAGCGTGTGCCCGTCGGGAGGGGCAGAGGGTGGGGGGAGTAGGGGAGGAGGAGGGGGGAAGAGGGAATGGAGGTGGGGGAGTAGGGGAGGAGGATGGGGAAAGAGGGAATGGAGGCGGGAGGGAGCAGGAAGAGATGAAGGTGGGGGGAAGATGGTTGGGGAGGAGGGTGAAGGGAGAGGGGGAGGAAGGTGTCGGGGAGAGAGAAAGAAGAAAAAGAAGAAGAGAGAGAGAGATAGAGAGGGAAGGGGGGAGGGGTGGGTAACGGATGCGGGAGGGGGGTATATTTTTGTGTAATTAATAAATAAATTAATTAATTAAGAAATTAAGAAAGGGGTAAAAGAAAGGCGTGCCTCCATCCCGCGCGCGTGCGCGGGGTGGGGTAAAAAAATTTGCAGTGGCGAGATCGGAACGGCGCCGGGACGTTGGCATGGAGTGCGCTTACGCAATCGGGTGTGGCAAGAAGCATAAAACCGAAAATGCGTGCGTTCACGCGCGAGCGGGCGAGACACGTCAAAATAAAGAAAAAATAATATCTCACAATCCGATCGTCGAAATGAAATGGTGTAAAAATGAAAAATGTATAAGACGACAGAGGAAAGATAGTGGAAAAGGTCAATGGGGGTTTCGGGGGGAATAAAGGGCGTGCACATGCAAAAAAAAACATGAAAAACAGCCCCGAAAACACATACGCGGATTAATTTCGGGAAATCTGTGCATCCGAATAAAGTGTGAGAAGAAGGAAAAATGTGTAGAAGAACACGCCCGACAATTGTATCACGTCAAAATACCGTTCTGATTGAGATAAGACACGTTCACATGGGAAAGCGTAAAAAGGACACGCAAATACAGTCGAAAATTAATAACAGAAGATCGGTTCACCGAAACAGAGGGTAGCCAAAATGACGAATGTGAGGGGGAAGGGGTTGCACAGGACTGTCGTGTTAAAACATAGTTTTGATAAGGTTAGGAGGCATTCACATGCAAAAAAAAAACAAACCAAAAAGACACTCGAAAACACTTTTAAAAATTAATAATTCAAAATTCAAAAGTCGAAATAGGGGGGAGAAAAAAGGAAAAATGGAGGAAAAGGCACGATGGACACGAGTGTCAAGTCAAACTAGAATTCCGATGCAAACAAGGCAGGTTCACATGGAAAAATGTCAAAAAGACGCACAAAAAGGTTTCGAAAAACTGCAAAAATTAATATTGGACAAACCGTGCTTAAGAAGGACACAGAGTAAAAACAAAAAATATTAAGAGGAAAGTGATTGTAAGGGCTGCCACGCCAGGGCATGGTTCCGAAGCAAGAAAAGCGCGTTTACATGAAAAACCGTCTAATGTATGCAAAATCCTTCAAAAATTAATAACTCAAAAACTGTGCATCGGAACAAGGTAGGTAAAAAGAAAATTGGATAGTTCAAAGGGACGAACAGGGCTGTAAGAGCAGATGGGGATTCCGCTGAACGTAGGGTGCGGTGCGTTCATATGGAAATATATCAAAATAAGGGAGAAAGAGAAATGGAGGAGGAACAGCCCCAAGGGAGGGGTGACAGGGGACGGCTGGGTGGGAAAGGGACCCCAGGAGGGTAAAAGAAAGTCATGGCGTACATGCATGATTAAAGTGAGGCATATGCAAGGCGGTATGCCACATAGACGTGCAAGGACGTGTCCCCACACTTAAAACATTAACGGCAAGGGAAATGCATCACGACAACCTACGATTCGACAATCGACTGGACGCTGACGTCCCCACACTTAACACCTTAACATACACGTGCAATCAGGAGATAGGGTTAGAAAAACTTGGCCGGTGTGGCAGATAGTTGAAATCGATTGTCGATGTCGCGCGCTGTGTCTCAGGCGGCGGTAGGAGGTACCAGAGCTCGGTCTGCAACAGATGCATCCAGCATGGCAGGGACCATGTAACAGCACCCAGGGAGGTAGCTAATGGATGAATCTTGTCGGGTTGGTGTCGCTGACGAAGGATAGTCACTCAACTTACAGCACTCAAATGGGATGAGAAAACAGTCACTCGCCCCATTATGACCATCACTCGATGAATAATGATTGAAACCCATATCTCACACCCGGTTTAGGAATTGACAAGGGGGATGGTGCAGAGGAGGACGCCAGGGTGCACAGTTGATGGTGCATTAGTGCGTCCAACCCAGCTGGCATAGGTGCAAGCAAGAAGGAAGGCCGGGGAGCCTTACAGTGCAGTATACAGAACAAGGTGATGTGTCCTGTGATGACGGCAGACCCACCCCGTGGGTGCATAGGGAAAAGAGAACATACCTTGCGCCAAGGGTCGTAACGTCCCTCAATCTCACCTCTCGATGATTTTTTTTTGCTTTGAGTACACAATAGTCACACTCTGACCCCCCTTTGTCTCATGCTCTATTGATAGATACAGAAGGGCAGCCCATACCTTACACCCATTGATGTAATCTGCACAGTCGCTTGTGCAGAGGTTGTATGCCTTGTGCGCATCTGATAGTGCAACAGTGTATCCCGCCTTGTGCTGGCATACGGTACGAGAAGGCCAAGGAGCCTTATAGTGCAGTGCACAAGAACAAATCGTGCTTTGTGCATTGAGAGGCCCATCTTGTGCGTGCAACACTCCATTCGCACATTGTACCTCGCATTTGATTTAAAGGAAAAAGACTGGTCACTCACCCCACCCTCTGTCTCACACTCATTTGATAGTTATAGAGGGCAACCCATACTCACTTCCCCATCCGGTTAGGATGAAAGCTCACGCCACTCGATTATTTGTCGATGAAGATCACATCGTTAGTTGTTGAAGAGGCGTACCCAGGGAGGTAGCCATCAGATCGAATGTTGTGCTGGATAGGAACATGGCGTCTACTAGAGGACTGTCAAATGCTCTGCAGAAAGGCACATGACACAACGTACCAAGGGAGGCAGCTTCGGAACTAGATCATGGGGATGTCAATTGATGAATCCACTTTCTGGACTGCTGGTGTTGCCACCTTTTCATAGCTAGCTTTCCACCCAAGGGTATTGACCACCTTTTCTTGGAATGAGGCCTGCTGTGACAGGGAATTTCTTCCTTTTCTCCCATAATAGTTTTTTTTCTTTTCTTGTTTTTTTTTCCTTGTTTTTTTTTCTCCTATTCCCGAGGGTGCCTCCACCTTTTCTCGAAGAATAGGTCGGCATGACAGGGACCGAAGTCCTTTTCTCCCATGACCGATATGTATATTTTTTTCCTTTTTTGAATTAAGCAAGGGAATGGTAGAAATACCATTTGTCAAAACCATCCTTGCCATTGCCGCTCGTGGAAAATAGAGGATAAGAGATCAGGGCCGGAAGGTGGGGCTGAGGGGACAGAGGGTTGCATCCACCTTATTAGGAGTGGCTAAAGAACGGTTATCAGAAGTAGTATCATAAGAGTTACAGTGCCACGCCAACGGGGCAAAGGATCAGGTGACTGTGATTGTCAATATCCCCAAGGAGGGAAGTACTTCTTCAGGCGCGATAGCCATTAATCAGGAAGGGATTATCAGAGGCATCAACGGTGATAGAGCCATTAAGATTGACAGCAAGTACCTTATATAGGCCCATCCACCGCTGTTGAAGCTTTCCAGGAAACTTGCCAAATCGTGAATCATAGGCTAGGACCAAATCACCTTCTTTGAACTCCTTGTGCTTGATGAAGCTGTCATGGTAGGCCTTACGTCGAGCTTGCGTGGCTTCCATGTACTGTAGAGCCATCCTGCAAGTTTCGTCCAAATATTCCAAGTGCAGGAGATGACATTGCAGTGAATCATCATCCCCCAAACGCTCTTTGATAGCCACTCGCAAAGAGGGCAATTCCAGTTCAACAGGGAAAACAGCTTCTGTACCATACACCAACTGAAAGGGTGTCTGTCTTGTTGCTGCTTTATGGGAGGTTCTGTACGCCCAGAGGGCCTTTGTAAGTCGATCATCCCAATCACGATGATGTGCAGCAATCACCCTTGTCAGGAGCGAGCAGAGGATGCGATTGGTGACTTCGACTTGGCCGTTGGCTCTTGGGTAGTAAGGAGCAGACTTGCGATGGCGGATCTTATACAGCTCTGTCAACTCTTCCATGACTTTATTAATGAAATGAGTGCCTCTGTCACTTACTAGCTCTAGGGGACTGCCAAAACGGGTGATGATATTCTCGTACATGAACAGGGCTACGCTGTTACTATCGTCCCGCTTTAGAGCTTTAGCTTCACACCACTTTGTGACATAATCCGTACATACCAGGATGTATCTATTTTGTTTTCTTCTGGTGGGAGGATCGATTGGGCCGACAAAGTCGATGCCCCACTTCTCAAATGGCTTCAAAGGAAGGATAGGTTGCAGTGGTATAGCGCTGGTCTTGGTGGGTTTCCCCATCCTTTGACAGGCATCACATCACTTGCAGTAGTCATAGGCATCCTTATGAATGGTCGGCCACCAGTAACCTGCTAGAGCAGAGCCTTCCTGGCTATAGCTTCTCCTGCAAAGTGGCCTCCACATGGCTTGTCATGGCAAGCCTTCAAAACAATCCCAATCTCATCTCCTACAACATATCTTCTGAGCACTTCATCTTTGCCTTTCTTGTACAATGCACCGCCTAACAGGGTGTAGGGGGCTGATTCTAACATAAGCTTCTTCCTTTCCTGACTAGAAATTCCAGGAGGGTACTATTGGGTTGCCAGCAGATTGGCAATGTCTGCATACTAGGGGGTTACAGTTTCTACTAGGAATAGGGAAGCATCAGGGAGGTCTGGATCATTCTGCTCCTTGTCTGCAGTCTGCGGGATACGCGACAGATGATTAGCCAGAACATGGGAACAACCAGGTTTGGTAATTACCTCAAAGTCGAACTCCTGGAATAGAAGGAGCCATCTCATCATTCTTCCTTTCATGTATGCTTTGTTCATCAGGAAGGACATGGCCTCATGATCCACATAAAATTTAAAGTTGGTAGACAGTAGGCAGTGGCGAAACTTCTCTAGGGCAAACACCATTGCCAAACACTCCAGCTCGGTCATTGTATAGTTCCGCTCTCTATCAGTGACTTTCGGCTTGCGTAATAGATGGGATGCTCCAGCTTCGAGGATCCCTTCTGGCATAGGACCGCACCTAAGCCTTCAATTGATGCATCAGTGTGTACATGAAACTCCTTCGTCCAATCAGAAGGTGTAGGATGGGTGCCTCAATCAGACATTGCTTCAGAGTGTTGAAGGCTTTGCCACATTCTTCCCTCCAAATAAACTCTGCATCTTTCCTCAGAAGCTTGTGCAAGGGGGTTGCCTTTGTTGCAAAATGGGCTATGAACCTTCTGTAGTAATCCACATGGCCTAGGAATCCCCTCAACTGTTTGAGGTTGGTGGGTGCTGTCAGAGCTGCGATCTTCTCGATCTTTGCAGGGTCTGTTGATACCCTTGTGCAGAGACAATGTGGTCCAATAGAACTCCAAAAGAGACTCCAAAGATGCATTTGTCGGGGTTGAGGGAGATCCCATACTCCCGGTATCGGTCAAAGCATTGTTCCAAATGTCCCCAGTGTTTAAGAATCAGATTGTAAACACAGAATTCATCCAAATATACCTCAATAAAGTCGTGCAGATGATTTTGGAATGCGGCCATCATGACTCATTGGAAGGTAGCAAGGGCATTGCAGAGCCCAAACGGCATCACTTGGTAAGCGTAGGTCCCCCATTCTGTGGTGAAAGTTGTTTTAGATTGGTCCTCTTCTACTATTTGGACTTGGTTGTATCCATTGAATCCATCTAACAAGGAGTAAAGCTCATGTCCTACCACTGTGTCTAACAATTGGTTTATAAAAGGGACAGGAAAGTGATCCTTCTTCGTCTTGGAATTCAACTTGCAAAAATCCACACATATACGAAGCTTGCTATTCTTCTTGGGTACAACCACGATGGGTGAGACCCATTCACTGTTGGCCACTGGATAGATGAACTCCGCAGCTCTGCTTTCACTAGTGTGGAATAATTCGGGTTCATTCGCCTCTGTCGTTGCCGTACTGGCTTGGCATCAGGCTCCAAGTCAATATGATACTGACATATTGTGGGATCAATCCCCTTTAGGTCTTTGTAGGACCATGCAAACACATCCAAATTCTCTTTCAACAAGTTGTACAAGGTTGACAAATCCTCTTCTGGTAGGCTGCTACCCACCTTCAAGTGGCGTTCAGTGCCATCTGCATCCACAAAGGTTAACTGCCTTTCACCTTCTACTTCACGGATGAAGGTCCCATGGACTGCTTCTGGGTACAGACCTGACTCCT